>NC_135345.1:6327771-6662771 GCF_023851605.1 Tamandua tetradactyla | reverse complement strand
GTTGTTGAGTTGTTTAGGTATTCTTTATATATCCTGGGTATTAAATTTTTATCCAATAATTGGTTTGAAACTATTTTCTCCTATTCTATAGGCTGTCTTTTCACTCTCTTGGTAACCTGCTAAGTTTTGGTGTAGTTTGTTACATGGCAATAGTTACTGACTCTCATGAAATATGCCTTACTTCTCCCAAGGGTCAGGTGGGTTGGGGTGCTACTTCTTTGCCTAATGGATGAGTTCCAAACTCTTCAGCACGGCTCTCCAGGCCCTTCACTTATCTCTCCATCCCCAATCCATGTCTGCTCTCCTTATCCCAAACTTTTGTCTGGATCCACCCTTCTCTTTCACCCCTCCAAGCCTTTGCATGCATCATGGCTTCTACCAGGAAAGCCCTTTTTTTCCTCTTCCCAGAGTAAAATTAAGACCTGGCTCAAATGCTCCCCCTTCCCCCAAATCTCCCAAACCTCCTCCAGAGTCCCACAGTCCTTCACAGCACCTCTGCTAGGTCCCAACCACCCTGAACCTCACTGTGTAAATAACTGTGGGTGTCTGCCCCCGATGCTCTGCTTCGCTGGGACCCCAGCCTCTCTCCAGCAGAATCTGCGTGTTGCCATCAGGCCATACCCAGCTCCTCTTCCCCCAAGAACGAGAACAGATACGCTCTGGAGACGGCAGGCTGTGTTCTCTGCACCAGGGCAGGACAAAGTTCAAGTAAAACTGGGAAGAGCCCCCAGTATAATATAGCCTCTGGGAAAAACTGTACATTCAACGAATTCACGCCGTTTCATATCCAACAACAGCATCGGCTCCCGCGTGTGCACCATGCTAATTACTCGTAGCCAGGCCTTCTCCTTACTCTGAAGAGATACTCTTTGGCATTTCATGAGCAGGTAGTGACCATAGTCTGATGCTTTCCATTATTTCAAAAATTTAAGGGAAACAATGATCTGCAATCCCAGTAAGCCTTCTGGGTAACAGGTATTTCTAAAGATTGTCAAAAACAATTTCTCTTTTGCTGAACTGTCTAAGTTGCTCCTACAAATATCAAAAATGCTTTCTTCCCCCCAACATTTCCTGCCAGTCTCCTTGTGGGCCTGCGTGTAGACAGTTCCAATCACTGCTACTAAGCCAAGCAGGTGTCCAGAAAGTTCTGGGGAAGATTTTGAATTGAGCAATTTTCAGCTCCTCTTGACATTCTCCCAAGTGCTGTGATGCAAAACATTTCGCTCTATTGTCTCCTGCTAAAGTGAACGAGAAGTTTCCTCTCCCACCAGCTCTGGGTTTTGTGAAGATGACAGGAGCGGCTCAGGACTGATCACGGGCTGCAAGTTCCCTGCCGGGAGGCGCGGGTGGGAGGCCCGGGAGGAAGCCTGGGGGTGTTTGTTTGAAACCTGGGGCATGTGGGTGGAGGTGGCACAGCAGGGCTTTAGGGACAATCAGACCCAAAAGGTGTCACTGAGTGACTGTGGGCGTGTCACTCCACATCTCAAATGCGCACCTGCCGTATTGCCTGCCCAGGGCTGCGGGGTGGGTTTACAGAGCCACGAGGTGTAGAGGGAGCTGCGCTGCTTTGGGGTGTGATAATGAAGGAAACCAGCACCCACTAAGTCCCACTGCTCGCCAGGCGCTGTGCTAGGTCCTACCTTGCGCAGAAGGGAACTCACGGATCTTCCTCAAACCCTGTGGAATTCTGGCAACTGCCCTCACTTCATAGGTGAGGAACAAGGTGAGGCTCAGAGATATCCAGTGAGTTTTTCTAGGTCTAAAAACCTCAGCTAAGCCAGATTGACCTGATGATCCAGCCACGGCAAGAGCTCAGGCGCCTTATCTCGTTCTCTCTCTCTCTCTCTCTCTCTGTGCTCAGTCCTCCAATTTAAATGAAAACAATTCTGGAGGTGGAAAGCTTGAAGGCAGTGCTTGCTACTGGGTCACATGTCGTGGCCTTGCTCTAGTTTGCTAGCTGCTGGAATGCAACACACCAGAGACGGATTGGCTTTTAATAAAAGGGGATTTATTTTGTTAGTTCTTCAGAGGAAAGGCAGCTAACTTTCCACTGAAGTTCTTTCTTACGTGGAAGGCACAGGATGGTCTGTGCTGGTCTTCTCTCCAGGCCCCTGGGTTCCAACAACTTTCCCCGGGGTGACTTCTTTCTGCATCTCCAAAGGCCTGGGCTGAGCTGTGAGTGCTGAGATGAGGAATGACGAGCTGCTTAGGCTGTGCTACGTTGCGGTCTCTCATTTAAGCACCAGCCAATTAAGTCAAACGTCCTTCATTGCAGCAGGCATGCCTCCTAGCCGACTGCAGATGTAAATCAGCAACAGCTGAGGTTCATGTACCATTGGCAGCGACAAAATTAGGTACACTCACCTGGCCAAGTTGACAACTGAATCTAACTATCACAGGCCTCTTCCAGCTTCTGGGGGCCACTGGCATTCCCTGGTGGGCAACCATTCTCCTCCACTCTCCCAGGCCAGCATGCTCCAATCTCTTAGCTCCACCTTCACCTATCGCCTTCGCTGGGTGTGCCCAGTCCCCCTCTACCTCCACCTTAAAAAAAGGACACGTCTGATGGCATTTGGGGCCACACAGATAACCAGTAGAATCTCCCAATCTTTTGATTGTTCACTGGATCACTGCAAAGATATTCTCAGATAAGGTCACATTTACAGGTTCCAGGAATACCTGGTATCTTGGGGGGGGGGGGTCAATCATTTAGCCGACTATACCAATAGTCTGAAAAAGCCCCCCAGTTCTGCTCTCTTTTAGAAGATGACTCCCCAGGCCTCCTTCTTCCTTTTTCTTTGCACACTTTGCAGAGCCAGTGCCTGGAACCGGTGGGAAGCCACTAGATGTTTGGTGAGCAAAGGGAAGTCAGCTTTAAATGTGGGTAGAAAGGAAGCAGCAAGAACGTGGAGCACAGGATTTAAGGATTGTGGGAAGAAATTAGGGGACTGCAGGTGGGACACATGGACTGATGATGGGAGAAGCATATTGCTCTCTCCTGGATGGTTGGTCTTTCTGAGCTGACCTATTACATTTTTAGTGTTTCAGCTCCCTGGAGCATGTAAAGGGTTTCTGTGTTCTGACTGAGGCACCTTCAGCAGTCTCACATATTTTGCTGAAGTTCAATTTCTTCTCCTCCCTCACTCTTCTATAGGAGAAACTGTTCAGTGTTCTTCCCTCTACTTGTTGTGTTTTCTCCAAGGGTTCGTGAAGTATGTTCAGTGCCCACGAGGCAGTGGCCAGTCAGGCGGTGGTGGGCAGCGAGGCCACTTCTGTTCCTGTGGTCAGAACGCATGAGTCGGCACCCCTGATACTCTCTCAAACATTAGGGACTCCAAGGCATTAGGCCAAGCTCTTGATCTCGAGGCTTGCCCCTGTGAAGTTTATTTATGTAGCAGAGAAACTAAGCCTTCCTTTCGTTACGCCTGAGTTACTTCCAGAGGACCTTTGTTGTTGCTCAGATGTGGCCGCTCTCTCTCTAAGCCCAAGTCTGCAAGTGAAATCATTACCCTTCCCCCTACATGGGATATGACATTCAGGGGTGAAAGTCTCCCTGGAAATGTGGGACATGACTCCCAGGGATGAGCCTGACTCTTGTACCGTTGGATTCACAATGCCTTCCTGACCAAAAGGGGGGAAAGAATTATAACAAGGTATCAGTGGCTAAGAGAGTTGTTCTAGTTTGCTAGCTGCTGGAATGCAATATACCAGAAACAGAATGGATTTTAAAAAGGGGAATTTAAGAAGTTGGTAGTTTATAGTTCTAAGGCTGAGAAAATGTCCCAATTAAAGCAAGTCTATAGAAATGTCCAATCTAAGGCATCCAGGGAATGATAACTTGGTTCAAGAAGAAAAAGGCCTGATGAAGTTCAGGGTTTCTCTCTCAAATGAGAAGGTACATGGCCAACATGGTCAGAGTTTCTCTCTTGGCTGGAAGGGCATATGGTGAACATGGCATCATCTGCTAGCTTTCTCTCCTGGCTTCCTGTTTCATGAAGCTCCCCAGGAGGCATTTTCCTTCTTCAACTCCAAATGTCACTGGCTGGTGGACTCTGCTTCGTGGTGCTACAGCATTCTCTGCTTTCTCCGAATCTCTGGCTTTCTCCAATATGTCCCTCTTTTATAGGACTCCAGAAACTAATCAAGACCCACCCAAATGGGTGGAGACACATTTCCCCCAATCCAGCTTAACAACCACTCTTGATTGGGTTACATCTCCAGGGAGATGATCTAATTACAGATTCAAACATACAGTATTGAATAGGGATTATTCTGCCTTTATGAAATGGGATTTAGATTAAAACATGGCTTTTCTAGGTGACATACATCCTTTCAAACCAGCACAAGAGTTCAAATAGAGTGGAAAGGCCACTCTGGAGGCTACTCTTATGCATGCTTCAGCTAGATATTGCCATTATAATGGCTTGCCAAACCCCAACCAAAACCATTCCTGGCAACCCTAAAGAACATCGAGGGCTTTATCTGAGATTCTAAAAAGGTTTCCTGCACTATGGCTACTTTCCAGAAACCTACGACTTCCAGATGTGTTCCTAGGCCAGATAAGTCCTGAAATCCAGAGGACCCAGCCTCTCTAGAACATCAGTTATTTCCATCCCCCTATCCCATATTATTGGCAGCCCTTTCCAACACGAAAAAGTTAGAAAGGGCAGAACTCAAATACCCCTAAAGATTGGGAGAAAGAGCAAAGGAGAAGGTGAAGTTATAACAGAGAAGATAGGATTTAATAAGTGAGTATGACTGCTGAATCATTATATTGGTTCCCCAAAGGTGGACTGCAGGAACCATCTGGGTCTTTGGGAAGCCACCTAGCCTCCAGGGCTCCCCAGTAAAAGGAGAGGAGGAGAGAATTGTAAAGATGGGAGGGTCAAAAATAGAAGCGGCTCATTTAACTGGTTTATAAAGAGCCTCTAAGATACCAGTAGATAAATGGTAGGGCAGATGCTTCTCAAAGTTAACAAGCATGAGAAGTCCAACCTTGTTAGCTACCATGATGTCTTAGTTTCCAGGCTGCTGTGACAAATCACACAAGTTGGCTTAAATAATGGGAATGTGTTTCAGAGGCTAGAAGGCCGGCTTCCTCTCAGGGATGGCAGCGTTCTGGCTGCTGGCATTTCTTGGGTTCCTTGGCTTTCCCGTCACTTGGTCATGTCCTCTCCTTTCTCTCCCAGGTTCCTGCTGACTTTTGGCTCCTCCCACTGGATTTCTCTTTATTAGACCCCCAGTAATAGGATTAAGACCCACCCTGGTTCATTTGGCCACCCCTCAATTAAAAAAGAATCCTCAAAAGGTCCTATTTGCTATGGTTTTCTTCATTTACAGAGGAAGAAACTGAGGCGTAAAGACCTTCCCGAATGTCAATGTGCAGGTTAAAAGATCTGATCTGGTGGGCCTGGGGCGGCCTGGGATTCTGCATCTCTAACAAGCCGAAATGATGCCGAATCTGCTGGTCCCCAGAGCCTGTTTGGAGTAGCAAGAGGTGGAATAAATGGCCCAGGGTTACACAGGGAGAAAGGAGTCATAAATCTAGACGCCACGCTGGTTTCCCTGTCTTTATTTGCTTTTAGCAACTTCGCTGGAACGAGGATATGTATCACAGTGTTATTTCTAAAAACAAATATGATCATGAAATGGGAAGCAGCCCAAATTCTAGAAAAGGCAGATTGTTGAAAGTGATTAATTCTCTCAGGAAATATTTATTGAGGGCCTACTATGTGCCAGGCATGCAGTACACGATGGGCTCAGAGTCCCTGTCCTCTAGTGGGAGAAAGAGATGGGAGAACAAGTATCCCTAGGACAGGAGATGTGCAGCCGGAGGTGTGGGAGTTTTGAGGGAGAGGCTCCAAAATCTGGGATGGGGAGCAGGGAGCAGCCTAGCGATGGGATATGCCTTTTCAAAGGCACTAAGAACATCTGAGAATCCGTATTTTCTTGTGATAGGCCCGAACCAAACAGACTTTGATAGAAAACTATATATATGGTGTAATCATAATGATGCTTGAATATCCTTTTTAAAAAAATATGCAAAATATGCACATATTCCAACAAGTAAACAGTGATTGTCTTCAAGTGATTTTCTTCTTCTTTTTAGTTTTCTGTATTCTCCAAATTTTCTGGAATTAGTGCATTATAAGGGGGGTAAGGACAATTTTTAATGCATTGCTTTGGGCAAATAACTATCCATCTTTGAGCCTCAATTTTTCCATCAGTAAAAATGAGTTTAAAGCCTCCTGCCCCAGGGGGTAGCTGGTGGTGAATGGAACCACCATTTGTGAATACAAATCCTGGCAGGGGACAGAGCCCCAGGAGCCCGAGGTGGCGGGACAGGGCCTCTCATTCTCAAAGTAGACCTTTCCCTCACCTCTGAACCCCACCTCTCACTCACCGAGAGCACAGAAAAAAGAGGGTCTCCAAAGCTCCCCAACCTAGCGTCACTCCACGCGCACACGTTATTTTATAAGGGGAGCCCTCACACTTACCCCGTGAAAGCATGCTACGTCGCACTTGATGGTGTGCATTTAGAGCAGGGCTTGGTTACATGCAAACATTTACACAGACTCAGTTTTTCTCTCTCTGCTTTGTTTTATTTGGTGAGCCCCCTCTTACCACTGGAAAGGCCGGAATTAAAGCTTCTAAAAATGCACTCGTTAAGATTATATGAGCAACTATAATGAATCTGAAGTTGGGGCTCTTTGGGCCTGAGATGTAGACAAAAGGCGAACCCATTTTGGAGTCCGGCCCTGCTTTACTGAGGCGAGGGGCTCCGCCCAGCGATGGAGAGCGTGTGGGCGGGGCGGGACCGGGGGCGGGGCCGGGCCTCAAGTCCGCTAGGAAACCTTGGCGGTGGGCGTGTCAGACCCCGCCCACCCGGCGTCCTCCGAACAGGCGGCACCAGGGGAGGGCCGGAGGCAGTCTGGCGAGGCGCACCCTGATTGGCAGGTGCTCCGGCTGCTCGGCGAGTCGAGCTGGCTTCGCGTCCTCGGGCCGTGCCGTGATTGGAGGGCGTCCGGATGCCCCGCCCCTTTCCCCGCCCCTCTCCCCGGCGCCTTGGGCTGCGCTGGTCGGCTCCCTCAGCAGCGAGCGCCACTGTCTGTTCCCGGTGCTTCGCTCCCGGCTCCGGCCCTTCTCGCGCCTCCCGAGAACTTGCCGCGGACCCAGAGGCCCGAGGGCGTCGAGGCGTCACGCGGGCTCACTCGCGGGCCGGGTGAGTCGGGTGAGTATGGCGGGGCGGGAGGCAGTCTGCCGGGGGCTGTAACGAGACCCGGGAACGCTGGGAGGCGACCCCGCCTCGGGCCTCAGTTTCCCCTTCTGCGTGGAAGGGTGGGGGTGCTGATCCTCTTGGCCCCTGCAAGTTCTCAGAAGTTGGCAGGCTGGGGACCCCGCCCGCGCCTGCGAGCTCAAGGCGACCCCTCCGTGGGCGGAGATTGGGTGCAGGGGGTGCGCGCCCCGCCCCGGACCCTGTCCCGGGCCCCGCGCCCCTCGGTCCCCGCCGGTGCCCGCGTTCCGAGCACTTCCAGCCCGCGGGGCCCGGCGGTGAACCCCCAGGGCGGGCAGAAAAGCTGAAGGGACCGACCTGCCCCATCACGGCCCTTTCCCCGCAGGCTGGAAGGCGCCGGGACCCCCTCCGCCAGCCCCCACCAGAGGCTGCGGACTGACGGGGTTCGGGGCCCCACAGTGGGGGCCACCGCGGGGGGCCAGCTTCCTGGCCTGGCTGAACCACCCCCAGCCCCCAAGTCCGCTTAGGAGTTGAGGG
The DNA here is from genome assembly GCF_023851605.1 of Tamandua tetradactyla. Classification (NCBI taxonomy): domain Eukaryota; kingdom Metazoa; phylum Chordata; class Mammalia; order Pilosa; family Myrmecophagidae; genus Tamandua; species Tamandua tetradactyla. The sequence goes on along the minus strand of NC_135345.1, from coordinate 6,655,000 downwards.
GCAGCCACTCCCCTTCTCAGGTTCCACAGGCTCCTTCTCACCAAGGGAGCGGGCAGTGGCAGCTCCCTTGGCCCTGGCCCTGCGGGACATTGATTTTTGTTTGGGCAGTTGGAAGTTTTCTGGGGAATCCAACACAGCCCTTTTGGATGTGATGGAGCCTTTCCTCCAGCCCCATTTTTTGTAGTTGATGTTATGAGATTCCAAGGCATTAACATTTGTGCAGCACCCTCACCCCCCACCCCATACGCACACAGTAGTCTTGGGATTGTGGTCCCCATGTCATGCAAGAGAGAGCCGAGGCTTAAGGGGGTTGGTGGCCTGCCTGGGACAACGCAGCCTGGAGTGAAACCTCCGCCCCACACCCACAACGGAGCTAAGAAGCACAGCACCGTGTCTCCTCTCCTTGGACAGTGACCCCTGGCATTTGGCCCAGGGCTTTACTGCTTGTCGCGGGCTTTCCTGCTGCTTGGGTGCATCGCTCACCCAGCCTGTGCTGCCGCAGCCCGGGAGCCTGCTGATGGGAAGCCCAGGGGCCACCTTGCCTGCCACCCACCTGTTGTTCCCTCTCCAGGGGGCTCTGAGGCTAACTGCAGCCCCTTCGCTTGGGACCAGGGATTTAGAGAGGCATTTCTAGCATTTTTCCCTCAGGGAGGCCCCCTCACCCTCTCCTGCACCCGCAGTGGATGGGCCTTTACTAGGTGCAGGAAAGGTTGGCTAGGAAATGAAATCTCACTTTTTCCCCCAGTCAGGCCTCCCCTGTCTGTCACAGGCCAGCACTGGACAGGCCGTCTGGGCTGGTGCTTGTCACAGAGGAGAGCATGACTCCATCTCTATCCCTGGAAATCTGCAGGGCACATACCAAACACTCATCCATGATGGTGGTGCTCAGGAAAATCATAATTATGGAGCTTTATGCTGCACAGAGTATCCCCCGCCACGTCCCTACCTCAGCAAGTGGTACCCCCTGACTGCCCCCCATCATCCGTCAAATTTAGCTGGAGACGGTGCCTATCTGGCCTGGCTCCTGAGCCTCTCTGAATTCTGACCTGGTCCAGGCCTCCTCAGTCCAAGTCTCAGTGGCTACCTGGTCTCCTCCCTGATTGTTCCTGTATCCACACAACCCTCTGTGGATGGTTCTTTAACCGTGCCACATCTGTGCTCAGTAGCTTTCTGGCTTTTTCTGGCCTGTGGGGTCAGGTCCATCTTCTAAGCCTGGCATTCAGTGCCTTCCCTGACCTGCCCTGCAGCTTACTCAGCCTCTTCTTGCTTGTGTCTCCCACAGGCGCTCACTTCGCAGCCACATTTAACTTTCTAGACACGCTGTGGCTCGCTTTCTTTGCTCCTTTCTCCTGGGCACAGCCCCCTGCCAAGAAGCCCAGGTCACCAGTACTCCTTCCCCTCCCCCCACGCTGCCTGTGCTGAAGGAATGCAGAGGCCAGACAGGGCCTCTCTTGCAGAACCCCCACTTTTCCCTGGGGAAAAGTGGAGCACAGAAGAGTGAGGGACCTCTTCTGTGCTCCACAGCCCCAAGTGCTGCCCCATCTTTGCTCTTACTGCATGAAGCTGGTCACCTCTTTAGGAGCTGCCCTCCTGTCCAACCTGGAAGGCCAGCCCTGTTTTTTCCTCTCAGGGTGTGGGTGGTCAGGACAGTGTCTGGCATAAAATAGCTCCTTAATCCAGGCACGCTGAGCAGCCCGGACAGGTGCAGAGCAGGTGCCAGGTATGCAATGGGGGCCGGGCTGGTGGGGTAGCACCTAGCTTTCTGTAGCCATCTGGGACTGTGTCCCGAACATCCCCAGCTGGAGGTTTATGTGAACTTGCCGCGTTGGAAGGAGTTTGGCCCTTAATCCTCTAGAGCAAAAATAGGTAGCCGGGAGCCACCAAGGGCTTTGTGCCCTTGTCTTAAGGAGTAGGCCTCTGTCAGGGCCTCAGGCCAAGAGACCTGGCAGGAGCAGACATCCCAGCCTCAGAGACCCCTCCCACTCCTTCACCCCAGCGTCCTGCTCCCGGACGCCCACTCCTTTAGGAGTTAGTTGCAGATGGATTTTTAAATAATATTTATTTTTTAATTGAAAAAACATTGCATCTTCATTATAGAAAATGAAGGGAATGCATTTAAAAAAGAGAATAAAATAAAATCACCCATCATCCTCCCCAACCCCAGTGAAAACCATTGTTAAAGTTTTGGGGGAATTTTCTTCCATCTTTTTCTGTGGATGTATTGCTTTTCATCCTAAACAGACTTGGGCTAATATCTTGTGCTATTTTAAATGTTGCTTAACAGTATGATACAGCCATTTTCCTGGTCTTTAAATCTTTGTATACAAAGTCACATTTACTAGCTGAAAATATATTGTGTTGCAGCATATGGAGGGGCCGTAATTTGTACAACCACTTGCTCTCTGGATGGTCCTGAAGAGTGGGGGTGGGAGGGACCCCTCATGTGTGAGTCCTGTGGGCTCTGATTGTCCCTGGAGTGAGCACCTTTAAGGCTTTCCAAGACACACATCTCAGGAGTGGGCTCAGGGGTCAGGGCTGCCTCCTGGGAGTGTGGGATTGCGGCCAGCCCAGCACGGCTAAGAGCATCTTGGGCACAGTGCCATACGTGGTTCCTCTTTCAGGTCTCAGTAGATGCGTGGGCCGAGCAGGCCCTCTAGGATGGTGGCCCCTCAGCTGAGCTCCATGGTGCTGGCATTTTGTGTTTCGATGGGATAAAAATACTCGGAGCTCAAGCTCACGGGTAAAGAATGCGAGCCATTCTGGTTTTTTTTTTTTTGGATTTTGCACAACGACCGTTCCTAGCCTCTGCATCAGCCATCAGGTGGGAGCTGGGTCTGAGCCCTCCACCCATGGGGAGGTCAGAGGGGTCCGTGTGGACAGTGAACCCTGGTTCTGGGGCCTAGGGGAGGGACTAGCTAATGGTCTCCCTAAGTCGAATCCGCTGGCTCCCAGCCAGCACTCCTGCTGGGAAGCCTGGCAGCCCTGACCCCGAGCACGTCAGCAGGGATCCAGCAGTGGGTGGGCTTCAGGGGTCACAGAGTTCTGGGGAAAAGGTTCGGTAGAAAAGGAAGGGTTTATGTCAAAGTCAGAAGGACCCCGGCCATGAGGCCCTGTGACCCAGTCAGTCCTGGGGAATGAATCGTTTTGTTTTGCGGTAACAAGGGGAGGACTAGCCACCCCTCAAGGAACCTACAAGTAATCCTCCTTCACTCACCCATTCTGACTCAGCGGAGATTTTACTTTAAACAGTTTTATTTTGACTGTAACGTGACATGCATAATATCTAGCCTCACAGCCCAGCCAGAACCAGTACTTTCCTGAAATTTCTTTTGTCAGGTGTTTTCCAGTCGAACCTGTCTTTACGTAGTACCTGGGAGTAACATGTGGTCACCTAATCCAGTTTAACAACCACTCTTGATTGGGTTTTAAAAATGCTTTCTAGTTCACAGGTTGCTTTCTCTTCCATCAACCCTGAGTCCCCTTAGCACCCCTGTATGGGGGGTAATATCCTCACTTTACTGGTGGGGAAACTGAGACACAGTGAGGTTAAGAAAGGTGCACCTGGGTTCCACTCCCGGTGTTTTGTCTGCTTGTAAAGTGCCCTGTGTCCTGGGTCTGTGCTGTTCCTCCAATCCAGGGCTCCTCCTGAGGGTACAAGATCAGTGAGTTTCTAAGAGCCTGACAGAGAGAGGGCTTTGATGAGGATACTCAGAACTCAGACTCTTACTGAGAGCAGGTGAGGAAGACATGGGTTCAGAGCAGAGGCCACCAGGAAACTCGTGGAAGTTGGAGCTTGATCCTCTGCCCTGTAGACCATCTAGGGCAAGTGATTGCAGGTTGATGCTGAAGTGCAGCAGAGTTTTTGGAGTGAGGGACCAGGAAGGGGATGTAGTGGGAGGTCTGATTGCAGAGGCGGACAGGGCCCAGAGTTTGAAAGGCCGTGTTCTAGTTTGTTAGCTGCCAGAATGCAATATACCAGAAATGGCTTTTAAAAAGGAGAATTTAATAAGTTTCTAATTTACAGTTCTAGGGCCGAGAAAATGTTCCAATTAAAAAAGTCTATAGATATGTCCAAATAAGGCATCCAGGGAAAGATCCCTTGCTTCAGGAAGGCCGATGAAGTTCAGGGTTTCTCTCTCAAGTGAGAAGGCACATGGTGAACACAGTCATGGTTTCTCTCTCATCTGGAAAGGCACATGGCAAGTACGGCATCATCTGATAGCTTGTTCTCCTGGCTTCCTGTTTCAAGAAGCTCTCCAGGAGACGTTTTCCTTCCTCACCTCCAAAGGTTGCTGGCTGGTGTACTCTGCTTCTCGTGGCTATGTCATTCTGCTCTGCTCTCTCTGAATCGCTTTCATTCTCCAAAATGTTCCCTCTTTTATAGGACTCCAGAAACTAATCAAGACCCACCCACATGGGTGGAGACATGTCATCACCTAATCCAGTTTAACAACCACTCTTGATTGGGTTATATCTCCAGGGAGATGATCTAATTATGTACAGTATTGAATAGGGATTATTCTGCCTTTACGAAATGGGATTTTCATTAAAACATGGCTTTTCTAGGGGATATACATCCTTTCAAACCAGCACAGGTCACTATTTCAAAAGTGAGCTTGCAGCAGTGGAAAAATCAGAGGGTTTGCAGTGAGGAAGATGTGGATTCGAATCCCAGTGTCAGAACTGCTGTCACATATGCCACGCGGTAGTGGGCTGAATGACAGGAATGTGTTGGCTCATGGTTTCGAGGCTAGGAAAAGTTCAAAATCAAGATCTCAACAAAGCTTGCTTTCTCCCCAAAGATTAGTGTTCACCGGCCTGCTCATCTGTATCTCCGCCTCCTGTTACCTGGTGAGGTCCTCTCCTTTCTCCAGCCTGTTGCTCCCGGGTTCTGTCTGTGAGGCCTCCAGTAATAGGATTAAGATCCACCCCCATTCATTTGGCCACACATTAACCAAAAATGACCTCTTCAAGAGGTCTTGTTTAGAGTGACTCACACCCACAGGGACGTGGAGTAAGATAAACAATGGATGTACATTTGTTAGGACACAGAATCCAACCTACCATATGGCCTCGGGCACACACCTCACCTTTCCTACCTCTCCTGACCTGAGTTTTCTCACCTGAGATGGGGTGAAGGTAGAAGGAGAAACCATTTCTCCATCTTAAAGCCAGGATAATAGTTGTACCTCCGTCACACGTAAGGCTGAGATGAGGGATCCCAGAGAAAATCCACATGGCACTGTCCACATGCAGCGTTTGTTGTTGCCATTATTGAAGCCAGGGTTGGCCCTGGCTTGGGAAGGCTCTCAGGAGGTCGAGTTGTCCTTTGTGTTCTAAGCAGGTGGCACTTGGGCTTCAGGGGCCATTGGAGCCACGTGGGACTGCGTGGTGGGAAGTGCCATGTGTGGTTTGGAGAGCCGATGTTTCTGCGAGTCGTTCCCCGCTTTGTAGTTTCTGGGTTGTCGTGTTGCTCTGGCTTGCTCCCCGCCCACAGCTGGCTCTGCTTTCTCGGGTCTGCATGTGGCTTCCGTGATGTAGCCTGCAAGAGTTGCCTCTAGCTTTGATTCCCAGAAGCCTGGACTTCTGAAATACACTGAGCATGGAGTCAGTTTCCCAAGTAGATTCCACCTGATCCGGCGTTTTGTTTGCAGCCCAGAGGATGTTTTGAAAGAAGGGCTCAGTTCTCTCCGAGAGAGGAATGTCCAGATTGAAATCTTCAGTGTTCTTTGGCCGGCACAGATTTAATCTTCAGGACTCGTTCGCATGGGGAGGGGGCAGAGATGGTGGTACGGCCCCTGGGGACAGGCGTCTGGCAGCCTGGCTGCCCCTGGCTTCCGGCGTTGACTGTCTCTGCAGATAGCTCCAGCACTCCTCTGGGTCAGGTTCACTGCAAGGAGCTAGGTGATGAGAAACGGCTAGGACCCTGCCCCTCAAGCAGCTCTTGGGTCTCTGGCCTCATTTGGGTCTCGTAGTTGCCCCAGCAGATGAGGACACTGAGGTGCAGAGATGGAGGGCCGTGACCTACCCAGGACCATGCAGCTCAGGGGCACTGTTCCTGGAGCCCGTGTCCTAGTTGGGAATCTGAGGACCAACCTTCCCTGTGCTCACCACTTGGTGTGCGCATGGAACCGAGAATTTCACAGGTTTGTGGGCCCCTGAAGCCCATGCAGGGCCCCCAGGATCCAGGTGCTGAGGTGTTGGGGACCTCCTGGGTCTGTGACTCATGGTTGCCCTTTGGTTATGTTGATGGTTTTTTCCAGTTGCTAAACAGCATGTGCAGCCTATTTTATTGACTAACTGAGTCCTTTCCCTTAACTGGAGACGTGTTCTGTACTTGTAGCCTATTCTAGTAATCCATTATACCAGTACTATGCTATTTTAAGCTAGTATGCTTTATAACATGCTTTAATATTTGATGATGTTAAAGTTCTGTGATTTTTGACCTCTGGTTAGAACTCTGGAGTTGGGCAGCTCTGGTTTAAAATCCTGCCTCTGCCTCTGTCATTTTTGTTTCCCTCGCTTTCCCTCCCCTTCTGTCCTTCTCCACTCCCCTACCACCTTCTATCGACCCAGCCCCTGCCCCATCCCACCTGTCCCACATTTTTTTAACCTTCATTCTGCATAAGGCACTGTGCTCAATGCTCCTTGTAGATTATCTTATTGAATCCTCACAAAAGAGCCATAGGGTGTTATTATTTTGCCCCTATTTCTCAGATGTGGATACCAAGGCCCAAGGTCATGTGGCTTTTCAAGACTTTTGGGTCCAAGTTTGTAACTGCTAGATGATATGCTGAGCCAGGCTTCTTTGAGAAAGTTGCTGTTCTCGATTTCCTTCAGGGGTTGTTGGGAGGTTCCAGGAGATGGCAGACAGCATGTTTGGCAGCCACCATGCCTGTTTGTCTGCGTGTTCCCCTCTCTGTACCCAAAAAGTAAATGCTGAAGCTGCCCTGCTTGACTGGCCTTGGCGTGCATCTGACCCTGGTGTGCGTCTGAACACGGTTTTTCTTGCAGGCAGTATGGACTCCAGCGCCACCCCTCCGAGCCCCTCTCGCCCACACCCTGGGCCCCCGCTGCAGCCCCAGGCCCGCTCTCGGCTCAATGCCACTGCCTCAATGGAGCAGGAAAAGAGTGAGGCACCCCTAGCTCCTGGACCCCAAGGAGGACCTGGACGGGATATTGGAGACACAGCTGCCCCAGCCGGGCCCCAAGTCCAGCGTGCCAGAAGCCGAGACAGAGTGGATGGAACCGGTAAGGGTGTGGGGCCTGGAACTCTGATCTGATCTTTAGTCCAGGCCAGAGCTGTTTGCACTAGCAGCTGTGGCCTTGGAACCCCTGAGGGGTTCCTCCAGTGGACGGTGGCCCCTGTGGGTCGGTTCTGCAGCCTTCGCCTTAGTTGGGGAGGGCCCACACCCACCCTGCTGTGGGCATGGGCTGTCCATGGTGTTTCCCCTGGGGCCTTCAGCTTTCATGGTGTGGTGGGCTTCCAGCCCACGTTCACAAAGAGGGGTTGTTGGCAGATGGCACGTTTCTTCATTTTATTTTTAATCAAGTGATTTAATTTCACCCTGCCACCTCATTGGGCTGATGGGTAATTCCACATGAGGGGAGGAAGGCCTCCCTTCCCCTGGGGCGGATCTGCACTGCACCCTTGAAGCTGATGTTGTCTCCTGACACCCTCCTTGATCCTGAGGGGGTCATTTGATCAGGTAGCTCTGATGGGGACTGGCTGCCACCCTGGAATGTGCCTGGACTCTGCTTTTCTCTGGACCACCCACCCTCTATCCCTGGCAGGGTGAAGGGAACAGGGTAGGAGGTGCCATCAAAGGGGTTATGGGGAGTGTGTGGGACATCAGTACAGCCTCGAGGCCCTGACATGGCTTTGGCTTTGCTCGGAGATGGGGCTGAGATGGGGGCCCTGGCAGGTTTTGAGCTGGGGAATGATGTGACCTAAATTTTCTTTTAAAGTCTGTGGTGTGAGTGAGGATGGAGAGGGGATGGGTGGGCGAGAGGCTATCCCCAGACCCAAGCCAGTGGCCAGAACATTATAGCCTAGGCTTCTAGCCCTGGCTGTGCCTGAGACTCACCTGGGGAGTGTTTTTAAGACTACAAAGCCTGACCTCATCTCAGGATACTTGCCTCCAAGACTCTGGCTCTGGGCCCTGGCATTGAGGTTTTGTTAAGGTGGGTCCAGGTTATTCTACCTCCCTGGCAAGGAGGAGGACCGGGGAAGGAGGCCTTGTTTGTGTGCTGCTCCTTCATTTCCTCACTCTAGAAATGTCAGCTAGCCCCTCATCTGGGCAGGGCTAGCAGGGTGCCCAGCCCAGCCTTGCGTTTGAGGCACCCACCGTCCAGACAGCAATGGACCAGTGCTGAATCCAGGGGAGGGATATAGGGGGCTTCCTGGAGTTTTAACCATGTTGTTGCTTTATCATGACTTCCACTCCTTCTGCCAAAATTCAGTCCACCAGAAACTTTGAGTTTGTACCTGGCCAGAGTGATTCCACTGACATGAGGTCAGAGTGCTGCCCCTCCAGAGAGCCCCCACCCCACAGATGACGATAATTAGGGAGCCAAGAGACTGTTGCCTTCACGCCACCCAGCCCTGGGTCTGGGGCTTTGCACCCATAGGTCCTGCCCTTTCTGCAGAATTGGCCCCTGGCTGCCAAGGCAGGCTTGGAGTTAACCTGCTCTCAGCTTCAAAGGCTCTGGACATCTGCAGAAAGCCCTGTTACTTACCTTCCTGGGGTACCACCCACTCTTCACTGCGTGCCGAGACTGCTTCACATTCTCCAAATAAGCCTCCACGTTTTCCCACCTCCCCTTTGCCCACCTACAAACTTCTGCCCCCAACATGCCACCCCATCTCCACCTGTTGAAATCTTCCCAAGGCCCTACTACCTCCTACACTTGCTGACTGTGACCCATAGTAAGAAATACATATTCCACTGCAGCCTGGCATGCACACACACACACACACACACACACAAAGTAGCATAACACACGCATAAATATACACTGACACAGAAACGGTTACACACACATACTCACCTACATGCTCACATATATACTCACTCAGTACTCACATACACTTGCACTCACATACACTATCCCATTTATCCACACACTCACACATATACTCACCTATACTCACACACAGTTACCCTCATCCTTATACTGGTACACACACATATGCACCCTCACACACCCACACTCAGTGAGAATGGAAATTTCTAGAACAATAATTGTCCTTAATATATATGTTGTGGTCTATTTTTTATTCTGTTCCTTTTATTTGAAAAAAAATGGTGCTTACGGGTGGTAAAATGATTTCACAACCCTCTAATGTTTGAGAGCCTGCAGTTTGAAGAACTCTCTGTCTGGTTTGGTAAGCATGCTCCCCTCTCTCCCCAGCCTGCCTGGATGCTCCCTCTTCCTACTCCTAGAACACCTGTTTGTCCACATGAACTGTGTGTTTACTGTGTGTCAGGGCCCTGAGGTGGTTCAGGGGCCCTTGAGGGTGTGCATCTGCGCTTAGCTGGTGGCCTTGAAGTGTGTGCCCGTGGGATTTGGGCAGCCTTGCTGATTCTGTTCCTGCATCTGTGAAGTGCGCACAGCATTACCAACCACATGGGGCCTGCACGGGGATTGCATCTGGGGCTAGGACCTTGCTCACATCCTCCTATGTGTCAGGAAGTATGCCGGGGCTGGGATGTGCAGTGATGAGCCAGGGGCCCCTCGTCCCCAGGGCCATGTGCTTCTGGCCCCCACCACACGTTCCTGGCATGGAGATTTCCTCACAGAGATGCCCATACTCTGCAGTTGCAAGTACTCGCTGTGCTTTGGGAATGTCATGAGGCAAGCCCCAGGCCCACACTTCCTCCGCAGAGGTACCACCTAGACCCCCTCCCATACTGTCATCCAGCACATCATCTCCCCCGTGAAGTTCCGTGACTCCCACTGAACTCTTCTTTCGTGCTGATCTCACTGCACGCTTGGGGCTGTGCATATCTGAGTAGCCAAGATTGAATCGTATACCCCACAAAGGCCTGTTCAAATTCTAACCTCAGTCCTGTAGCTGCAGACTCACATGTAAATGGGATCTTTGAAGGTCCTTTCAAATGTGGCCAAACTGGTTCAGGGTGGGCCTTAATTTGGTATGATAGAGTCTTAGAAGCACAGGAAATTTGGGCACAGAAGTAGAAACCACAGGAGGAGACAGATAGCCACGTGGTGGAGTCAGAGACTGAGTTATGGATAGCTGGCATGCCAGCACCAGAGCCCTACAGACTGGGAGATAGCACAGCCTTCCCACACCTTGACATTGGCCTTCTAGACTTCACAACTTTGGGTCAATAAATGCCTGTTGTCCAAGCCAACCATGTGTGCTGTTTTGTCAGAGCAGTGCTGGCAAGCTGAGACCCTGGGCTAAGAGCTTCTCTGTAGGCGTACAGCCTCTCTGGCTAGGGCATGGCTTAGTGCATATTCACTCATCTTAGAGTTTGAGATGCAAAGCTTTTACTTTGTGTTGGGGAAGGAGAGAGGGAGACAGACAGATGTGTCTGGATTGGATGGTACCGCTTGGCTTCTCAGACAAGAGTCTTTGGATTTGAACTGATTTTCATTTTGTTTTTATCTCCCACATTTTACCTCTCAAGTTAAGTCTGAGAGATGATTTTTTTTTTATTGGGTGTAGTCCCAGAGATTAGATGGAATGTGTAATTCTAGACAACAAATTTTTTGTACTGTTAAGCTAATTTTAAAGAACTAAAGGTTTAGATAGGGAACTTGCACAGGCTTGACCACCTTGTCACTTGCCTGCTCAGCCAGCCTAGGCGCTTCTCTTCTTGGCCCCTTGCTGGAAGCCGCCTTCAGTGGACATTTAGACATTGTCACTAGCTGCCTGGGTGCCTTGGAGTGGCTCCTTCCCCTCTACATACAAGGAAATGGGGTCCCAGTGACAGGTCTTATGGGCGGGCACACAGTCCTCAAGTGTTCTGGGTGCCGCGGCAGGGAATGGGGAGGACTGGAGACTTCAGTGCAGCCCCAGTGTGTCCCTGCCTCGGGCGGCTGGCTTGCGGGACCTGCGTGGGGCTGCACTCCTGCATGCCTGGCTGTCCCCGTCTTGGCTGCGGTGGGTGGGTGGCTGAGCCCAGGCCCACTGCTCGCTACCGCTCAGCACCTTCCTCGGCCCTCGTTTCACACCCGTACTGGTCCCCGGGAAGGCACCCTTCTCTGTACCCTTAAGCCAGCAGTTAATGTGTGCTTTCTGTGGGCCAGACCCTGATGATCAGAGCACTACACAAGCCAGGCTGCTGGGAAGGGTTCGGGTACCAGGGGCTGTATCAGCAAATTCCTGGGGTGCAGAGGAGCGGGTAGGCTCAGGATGGGGAGTCTCTGACTCCACCACGTGGCTGTCTGTCTCCTCCTGTGGTTTCTACTTCTATGCCCAAATTTCCTGTGCTTCTAAGACTCTATCATACCAAATTAGGCAGGCAGGCTCAGGAAGGGGTAAGGACAGGGGTGGGAGAAGGGCCGGCTAATGAGGTGGATTGGGCAGCTGGAGGGGTGCGGACAGGGTTGGGGAGTAGCTAAGGGGGAAGGGCATTGGATGCCAAGGATGGATCTGAACCTGTGGGCCCGGAGGGGACAAGGAGGCATCCTTAGAAGGCTTCGGGTTGGGGTAGACTCTGAGTCCTGGCCTCTTGCAAGTAAGCACTACTTTTAAGATCCATACTGTTTCCTGAGGTTTGTACAGCACTTAAGAATTTGTGTGTGAGACCACATTCCATTCACTTCTCAAGTAGATTCCTGGGGATATTGTGGCCAGCGGATGTGGTGACCTGGTGTCTGGTTGCAAAGAATGTAGCTGCATTTTCCAGAATAAATCCATGGTTTGGGTTAAGTCCTTGATCCTGTACTTCTTTGCACCTCACCCCTGAGGAAGTTTGTTGTGCCATGAACTGTGCATGTCTGTGCCTGTTTGTGCCTTTGTGTGTGCACATACAACAAGGGGTCTTTCTTTACTTTCTCCACCACCGCAAAGCAGGTGGGTGTGAAGTCTCCTTTCACCCAGGTAAGTTGAGATGAAGTTTTGTGTTTCCCCTGGTGGTCTGGGCCAAGGCAGAGAAACTGCAGCCAGCCAGTGCCACCTGACCAGGCCTTGCTGTACCTGCCCAGCTCACACCTCCCCGGCCCTTGTGTCCTTGCCTGCAGAGGCCACCTGCCACAGGAGATGGCCCCCAGCTCAGTGGTGCCTGCCGTGTGGAGCACCTGCCCGTCCTCAGGGTTCATGTCATCATGAGGGAAGCTCTCTTGTTCTCCCATTTAGAGACAAGGAGGCCAAGGCCCAGAGGGGCTATGTGTGGTGGACACCACCCAGGTGACCCGAGCCTTGTCCTGCACTGGCCAATGCAGCATGGCGCCAGAGGGATTGCCGAGTATCTGCCTGGCGTGGTCTGAAACTCCCACGGCAGCTTCCGCTGGCCCAGTGCTGGCTTCTCCCTCAGAAGCTCATCCCATCCTGGGCCCTGGGGCTCGCATCTCCTTAGAGGTCTCTGTGCTCCTCCTCCGTCTGCAGTCACTGAGCAGGCGGGCACAGCCCAGGATCTTGGCCCAGCCACCAGTGCCACCCCTGACCCCTGTGGAATGGCCACTGGGGGTGGACGTCAGGGCCCCAGTGCTCTTGGCTGCAATCCGGGTAATGGAAAACAGCCGTGGAGGAAGGAGCTAGAACTGAGTAAGTTTTAGATAAGAAGAGTCTGCAGACAAATGTGCTCCTGATTTGGCTTCTGCCCTTACCGGCTGGGTGTGCCGCCTTGGAGTCCCGCTGGCCCTGCTGGGCTGTGGCCCTTGGGAGCACTGCCTTCCCCACACTGTGAGGAGACAGCAGGCTGCCCTGGGGGCAGGTAGGGCAGCACCCCAGACTCTCCCTGGGGATTGGCTTTCCAGCATTTTAATTCGTTCATTCATCAGCCCAAGTAATGAAGGTGCACAGATCACCGATTAAATACCAGCTGGTGAGAGTAACCAGAGTGAGTACTCCAGCCACACTTTCCATGTGTGGGTGCTGCCTGAGGTCTGCTCCCTGCAACCTCCCATGCACACCTCCTAGATCTGGGGGGCAGGCACTGCTGTTACCCCATTTTCTGGTGAGAAAGCCCAGGCAAAGAGAGGTTGAGTATCTGATTCAGGTTCTGTAGCTGGTGAGGGCAGGTAGGATGTGGACGCAGGCATGTGTCCACTCAGGCTTGCAGGACTCCTGTGGTGGCCACGGCAGGCCAGCTTTTGCTGTGTGCTGTGTCATTACCCTCATAGGGCCTGGGTTGTGGGAATTGTGGGGGTCCAGATGATGGGGATCATGGGGGCCTTGGGATGTGGGGATTGCAGGTCTGGGGTGTGGAGATTATGGGCACCTAGGGTGTAGGGGGTCACAGGGGCCTGGGGCATAGGGATCGTGTGTGGCTGGGGTATGGGGGTCAAGGGGATTGGGGTGTGGGTCATGGAGGGCTGGGTCATGGGACTGCTGTTATCTTCCTCCTGTGTTGGTGGAGGAAATTGAGGCTCGGAGAAGTGTCCAAAACAAGTCACAGATGGTTGGTGTGTGACCCAGGCTAGCCCGCTTGTCCCTGGAGGCAGTGTGTCTGGGCCAGGCTATGGGGACAGCAAAGCAAAGACTTGGGGCTCCAGGATCCCCCGGACAATGAGAAGATGGTATTAACTGTCTGACTGTGTCCTGAGGTCCATGCGCCATCCTGGGGGCAACATCAGTGCCCTAGCAGAACACTTAGGAAGGGGCCTGGTCCCCTTCTCAGGGAGTAAGGAGGGCTGCCTGGAGGATGTACCATCTGAGCTGGCCCTTAGCTATTTGCTTGGGGTCTTCTTTCTCTGCTGCCTCCCCAAGGAAGTACCTTCTTGTCCTCATAAGGAAGTTGTGGGAATGGGGCAGTGGTAGAAACATCACTGGGCTCCAACCTCACCCTCCAGCTCCCAAATCTGGGATAAGTTGCCTCACTCCCAAGCCTCAGTTTCCTCGCCTGCCACCTGGAGACATTATGGGTGTGGTGTCATGGAGGATGAAGAGCAGCCTTGCTCCTCCCCTCACCCCCACTCTTGGTAACTCCTGGAGTGCAGGGCCTAACCAACCTGGGGCCTGAACGAAGCCTCTGTGCCTGCACGGCCGAGAGGCAGGATGGTGACTGCCTCCCAAGACCACAGGCTCCAGCACCTCCAAAACCAAGTGCTCCCTCTGCGCCTTCTGATACTGTCCTAGAGCTGCAGTGATTCACTGCAGGGGCTGTGGGGGCCTGGGAGCAGGCTTGCTGTTTATTTTTTTTAAATACAACGATGAGGCGTTTAAGCCACCCCTGAGTCACCCTTGTGAATCAAAACTTAATTCCTTGGCCATTCTCCAGTGGCTTATGTGTTCTGCTCTAGGTGGATGGACACACATATGCATGTGCATGCACACACACGTGCACATGCACAATTTAAACTTCTTATTTTGAACTAATCTTAGGCTTACAGAAAAGTTGCAAAATAGTAGCTAGAGTTTCCTAAGTCCCCTGTCCAATTTCTGTAACAGGAACACCTCACCGGGCCTTCAATAGAGGTTAAGAACAAGAAATTAAACATTGCTGCAATATCTTAGCCAAAGTCCAGAACTTATTCACATTTCTCCTTTCTACTGATTTCTCTGTGTCCCAGAACCCCAGAAGGCGCTATTGTTGTATTTACTCATCTCTTTGAGTATTGAATGCTTCTTCACTCTTTCTTTGTTATTTGTGACTTTGCCAGTTTTGAAGAGCAAGAGACAGTTGTCTTGTAGAGTTTCCTGCAGGCTTGGTCAGCCTGGTGCTTTCCTGTGACTGGAGTGGGGCTGTGCATTTCAGTGTGAAGACCAGGGGTGACATGGTGGCTTTCTCGGTGCAACCTATCCAGGTGTTCCCAGGGACATAAAGAAGTTCCCTTTTATCCCTAGTTTTTTATAAGTTTCTGCTACAAACAGGTGTTGGATTTCATTCAGTGCTCCCTCTGCCCCTGTCGTGATGATCCTGCATGACTCTGTCTTTTTTCTCTGAGCAAGGTGAACCGTGTTGGTTAACTTCAAAATGTGAAGCTGCCTTTGCATTCCTGGCATGAACCCCACTTGGCCGTGATGGGCCATCGTCCTGGGTGTGGATGGGAGGCAGGTTTGCTGGTGCCCCTGAACTGAGGATGTGACTGCTCCTTCTCCCAACCAGCTGCTCTGGTCTCTCCCTGACCCTGCCTGCCTGGGGCTGCCCATGTCCCTGCTTGTGCCAACTATTAGGAAAGCTCCATTTCCTGCTTGTTTTAAGATAATAAATAATAAACAGGTCTTTGGATTTTGTCTTGCCTCCCTCCCATGAATGATCCTGCTTCCTAGGGGTTACAAGCAACTATCGGGGAAGATTCTTGCTAATGATGGACCAGGGCCTGGAAACCTGGGTACTCCAGGACCAGACGGGTGATGGCCACGGTGAACAGGGCTGGAAATGGCCCGCAGAGAGCTGTCAGGTGCCTGAGTGGGCCATGGGTGCTGGGCCTTATGATGTGGGTGCGGGCCTCATGATGTGGCAGTCTCCAGCCCCACAGGCGGAGGCGGGGTGACATCAGGGATGGCCTGTATCACAGGTGTTCTGAGGCAGCAATCCCCAGTTGCTGCTGTCTCCTCTCCTGCCCGGTGAGTGGCAAGTCCTGCTGCTCAACCAAAGAATGAAGTGAGCACCTCAACCCTGACCTCAGGTGACCTGGCAAGGGCAGAGAGTGCTGGGGGGAGTTAGGCCACAAGCCCACTGCCTGCCACTGTCGCGCTGGGCTGCAAGTCCGCGCCAGTGCAGAGCCTTTTGGGCTCAGGCTTATGGGGTGGCCGAGGTAGCTGGGGCCAGCGAGGAGGCTGGTCAGGGTGGGGAGGGTTGTAGGTGGGAAAGGTTTGGAAATTGGTCGTGGCAGGTGAGAGGGACAGGAAGGTCAGGGCCCCTTTAGGTGTCTGGCAGGAGAGCCAGGTGTATGGTGTTGGCATCGCCTGAGACGGGCATGCCCGGTTAGTTTCCCAATGGGATTCAGAGCTTGGTCCTGGAGGTAGTTTGAGAACCAAGGGGGTTTAGCCAGGAGCCTGATGATGGGGGTGGGGGTCTGCGTGGGGTGAGGGCATTTAGTGCCTGTGTCCTGGGAGCATGCCCCTCTCAGTGTCAGGCTCACGTCCTCTAGTCAGGGCTCTGGGCTGTCAGTCACACAGGAGACAGTACTTTACACATTGCTTTATCCCCACACACCCACCTGTGATTCAAACCCTGGTCTGTCAGATGGCAGAGGCTGTGCTGTGACACTCCCCTCCCTGCCGCCCCATGAGACAGCCTGTCACGAGTGCGGAGGCAGCATCAGGGGGGGCTCTCGCAGGTGCTGTGGTCCCTTGAGAATTGTGGGAACTTGGTGACAGGCCCTTCATCTGCCACCTTCAACCTCCTCTTTGCATTTCAAGCCTCGGACGTCACCTCCTGCAGGCAGCCCTCCCCAGCCTGGACTGGTGGCTCCTGGCTCCTCCACATCCCCATCCTTGCACTGATGACAGGCCGTGAAGGCAAGGGTCATGCCTTATTCAGCTCAGGTGCCAGGACTGGCCAGAGCCAGGGCCCAGGAAACATCTAGTAGGTTAGTGAAGAGGGCCGAGGCCATGAGCCTGCATGGGCCCTTAGGAGGGCGAACCAGACCACCCACCTAGGGCCCTGGGCAGCCGTCTGCCCCTGTCCATGTATCCGTCTGGCCAGCCTTGGGAAAGGGCAAGAGTTCCAATGTTGCTTACCCTGTCGGTTCCCAAGAAGCAGAGCCGGCCTCACCAGGACCAAGGGGCCACCTGTGTGCAGAGCAGCCCAGCTGTCCTGTGCTTGGCCACGTGATGATGATGATGATGGTCATGATGATGATGATGAGCACCACCCTTCCATTCCTTTTGCCCCACCCCTCACCCCAGTTCACGGAGTGGGTGTCACTTCCTGGGTCGGAGAGTCCTTGGAAGATGAAGAACTCCCAAGGCTGGGGTGAGGAAGGGAGAGGTGGCCCCACACCAGAGACACAAGTGTCAAGTCAGGTTGGTTATTCTGTGTTTAAAATCACACTCACCTTGAGAGCGTTTTGGCCCAGACTCAACGATTTTAAGAACTTACTAAGTATATCTTGATGACAGCCATAATGTGACGGTGGATACCAGCGTTCTTTCCATGACAGGCAGTCTTCTTGTGGGGTCAGAGCTGGTGGGGCCCTCGGCGGGAGGGGGTGCCCAGGTTTCCTGGTCCTGGCACTCCCGATGACTGCCCACAGCCTCGCTCTCCCCCCTCTTCCCTCCCTACAGAGCACCCACCTGCCTGCTGAAAGCGGGGCAAACGGGGCAGTTCAGCCACACACCGAATGCCTGCTGTGTTCGTTCCAGGCCCCGGGCTAGGGTTTGGGGCCCCTGTTCACAGCGCTCCTAATCGGCCTTGCCTCCCCCTCTCTTTACTCTGTGGTTGCTGAGCTGCCCTACCTAGGGCTGGGCTAGAAGCTGGGGGTGGGCATGGGCTAGACCAGTGGGCCCAGACTGTCCTTGTAGAGGCTGCTGGGAGGCTGAGAGATGGGGTACCAGGTTCCAGCAAGGAGGGTGTCAGGGAATGGGGGTGGTGTCTGGAAAAGAATCTTCCAACCTGGATAGCTGAGGGAGAAATGAGTGAAGCATCACTTATTCTTCCCTTATGGCAGACACACATCTGAAATGTACAAGATCCTTGGAAGATAAATGATTTACAAGACAGAAGGTGGGTGCTTCTCTGTGGATCTGGTCCAGCTACCTCAGTCTGAATGTGGTAAGGGTTGGAGCTCAGAGAGGTGAGAGGCCTGCCCAGGGCCACCCAGCTCAGATTATTATTGCCATTTTGTGACTGATAGGAAGGCTTTCAAAAACCGAGTTAGGTTCAGGCCCTGATAGGTTGCAAGCAACGGAAATCCTACATAAATTGACTTAAGTGAAAAAGAGAAAGAGAAGGGCTTTCAGTAGTTCATATTATCTGTGAAGATTCTAGGGTAGAAGTTCAGCTTCAGGCATAGGTGGATCCAGGTGATCAGATGAGGTCATTGGGAAGCTCACTCACTCTCCCTTTCAGGTCTGCTTTCCTGTGCTAGCCTCATTCTCGGGTGGGCTGGCCCTGTGGAGCGGGCCTGGAGGGCTCTGAGCTCGTATCCACTGACCCATGTCCAACAGAAGGAGAGCGAGCCTCTTCCCCAGCAGCCCTGCACAGGCCCTGGGGCCTGACTTGGTCAAGCCCGTGGTCAGGAGATGGAGCACTCTGGCCAGGCAAGGCTTCCGTGCCCTCCCCTGCAGAAGGGGGTGAGGGGGACTGATTGGGGGAGGGGTGCTGTCATCAGGTGATCAGGGCCTGAACCTAACTCGGTTTTTAAAAGCCTTCCTATCAGTCACAAAATGGCAATAATAATCTGAGCTGGGTGGCCCTGGGCAGGCCTCTCACCTCTCTGAGCTCTAACCCTTACCATATTCAGACTGAGGTAGCTGGACCAGATCCACAGAGAAGCACCCACCTTCTGTCTTGTAAATTATCTTCCAAGGATCTTGTACATTTCAGATGTGTGTCTGCCATAACGGAAGGGCAAGGAGTGGGTGGGTGTTGAGCACATAACCAGAGCAGATTCCCTGCCTCACAGTTCAAGTGGAGGCCAGTGTGAGGGCCACGAGGCCTGCAGCCCCTATGCTCCACACTGAAGTGACCAGCCCCTCGGGGTGTGAGTACTGTACCGTGTGAGGACTCCTGCCCACCTGGAAAGAGCCGGAACACCCTAACCGGCCTCCAGGGTGAGCCCAGCATTAGGGCGGCTGCCGCAGCCTTTCTAGTGGTGTCAGGTAGGGGCTACAGTAGTGATAATGAGGAAGGTGTATTGTTCCAGAGAGCTTCTGTATATTCGGGAGACTTCTTATGAATAATTTCTGTGAAAAATTAATCGTGGACTAGAATAAACTCTTTAGCCAACAGCTGTACACATGAATTGTCTATATTCTGATGTTTAATAAAGGGGGTGGGGGTGGGGTGGGGTGCAAGGGTAGTTTAGTGGTAGAATTCTCTCCTGCCATACAGGAGACCCAGGTTTGATTCCCCGCCCATACACCTCCCAAAACAAACAAGCAAGCAAACAGATTCAACAAATGGTGCTGCAATTACAGGATACTCACATGGAAAAAGAATGAACTTTGGCCCCCGCAATACAGCATACAAAAAAAGATGGGAGGTGGTGGGAGAAAAGGAATATAGACTGGTGAATTCGGCTAATTGGAGAAAGGGAATTGGACCCCCGAGGAGTGCCCAGGATTGTGTTAGGAAGTACAGCCTTGGTGAGTATGTTTAAAAGGCCCTGGGTTCAGCCAAACCAGATGGGAGGGAAATTGCAAAGGCCAACTCTGGGCCAGGCATGTAAAGCACCTTTCTTCGTTTAATTCTAAACCTTCCCATTGGGTCAACAGTACAGTCAGGTCATGAAAGCCTCGGAGGGCTGGGGTGACTGCACTCGGGTGTGATGCCCTGTGTCCCTGTGAGCCCTGGAGAGCCCCTGGGCCTGGAGCCCGTGGGCTGGGTGTTAGCCAGTTCTAGTGATGCTTAGAAAGCAAATGGGAGGGGCCTGAGGGGCTGTGACAGCTCCGAAAAGTGAGAACTGGCCCGCTCTGGATTTGGGGAGCCCAAGGGTTTGGGCTGCTCGGAGAAGGGGATGCCTGAGTGCTGCTTCACTACAGAGTCCAGTACTCTGTAGGGTGCGGTGTGGGCTGGTCCTGAAAGCTGTGCGTGTGTGCAGACCTGGGAGGTCTCCGGGAGATTCCTCCTTACCCCTTCCCTGAACCTACACCTCAGCCTGTCGGGCCTGGGGGCTTCACAGCCACCAGCACCCACGCCGCCCCTGCCCTGTGCTCAGCCCTCTGCCTCCTGTACACTTGGTGGCCTGGATGCGGGACCAGCCTGCGTTCATGGTGGCAGAGCCATCAGCCTGGTGCGGAGCCAGCTCTGGGAGAGCCTAGGACACGTCCAGTAAAGGACGACTGGTTGTTGGTGTGGTTTTACTGGGGAACCACATACCATGGCCCTCCACTCCAGGGAATCGCGAGTGAAAGCCCGTGCCTCTCCAGGGAGCCCTGTACCCGGGTGTGCTGCCTTCCAGCATTATGCCAGGCACCTGGCCAGGAGGAAGGTGCCAGTTGGAGCTGGGTGGCAGTCCCTCAGGTTTTGGCCGCCCACATAAGCGAGAAGGACCGGGGCACGGTGTTTCAGAGCTCTTCTTATTGTGTTACTACCTGTTGCTGGTGAGGCTGTAGTGAACATGGTGTTCTGGGATGCTTTGGGAAGTGGGATAACTCTTTAGAAAGTAAAACATGACAAGCCATCGTGATGCCTGGACCCGAGCCTCACATTCAACCCTGAAGAAGCTGTGCTAGAAAAACCCCCACAGGAAAGGGAAGCAGGTGTGTGGGAACAACCTAAACGCCCATCGGGCATGGACAGGCTGAGTAGCCTGGGTATGGCCCCTGGATGGGTCGCTGGGTGGGGTCTCTGGCCACCAAAATTGTGCATCTGGTGGCAGAGCCACATGGAGCAGGAGTTGTGATGGTGATGCTGATATCAAAATATATGTCCCTGATTAAGACCTCCAAAAAGCTTGACTCCGTGAACGAGGGCAGGAAGCAGCAATGGAGACACAAACGTGGGTGATCTCCTGAGGAGCTGGGTATTGGGGTATAGGTTCCTTCATTCAAGTTAGGGTCTTTCGGACCTGGGCCCTTGGTTCTTTCTCGAACCCCTGATGTAAAACAGACAGGAACCGAGCTATTCTAGCTGGGATGAGTTGGGGTGAGGGTGGGGGCCACTCGATCTGCCCCCTGTGCCTCCCCACCCCCAGAGCTCTGAGGAGCTGCTGAAAACCAGCCCCCGGGGTGGGAGTTTGCGCTTATGCCACAGTGCTGTTGGCAGCATTGAAAGATCACCTTCGAAGCATGTTCTCTGTCTACATCTGCCCCCATCCTCCTGGCATCAGTTTTAAAGGGAGGAAACTCCCAGATCTTCCAGAGCCTGCACTGCCTCCCCCTCCTGCCCCGCTGAGAGTGACAAGGACTCGCTTTGTGACATTCTATTGTTTTCCCCATGTTGAAGGGCCTGGGAAGAAAGAGATGGAAGTTCCCTTCGAGGAAGTTCTGGAGAAGGCCAAGGCTGGGGACCCCAAGGCACAGACAGAGGTGAGCACGTCGTCCCTGCAACCCAGCAGCCTGGCCACAAGCCCCTGCCCCACACAGATGAGTCAGTGCTGGACGGGAAGAGTGGGGAAAGGGGCTGCATCACTGTACCTGGCCAGGCACCACACTTCACAATTTGTGTGTCTCCCAGGGTTGAGAGCCCTGAGACTCCACTGGCTGCCCCACCCTGTGAGCAGAAAGCTGGAGAGGAGCCCATGGGGCTGGAGCAGAAGCTGAGCCTGGGTGCGGAGAGCTGACCACACAGCTGGGCCCTGGGCACCGGGGGCAGGGGCCAACCCCCCACTTGGTTCCTGCTTCTATAGGGAGGTGGGAGCCAGGCGGGGAGCATTGGGCACTTACTGAGAGTCAGAAAGCCGTGTGCAGGCGCGGGGTCCCTCCTGCCTCCCACTGCTGGACCTTCTGCAGGTGACTCTGAAACGGTGTAGCCACACACCCGCTTCTCAGCGCATCCTGGGGTCCAGGGTCTGCAGGTGAGGTGCTGGCATGGACCTGGCCCACAGGACGCGTTCTGGGGGTGTCTTCCCTCGCCCTCATTTGCCATTTCCTGTGGCGTCATCTGGTTTTGTCCTCATGGTATCTGTGGAGGGAGAAATTACTGTTGCTACTTCTTGGATGAAGCAGCGAAGTCTGAGAAAGTCTACTTGTCCCAGAGCGCAGAGCCTTGAGGTGGTGGCACCCCACGCGCCATCCATGGCCTTTCCTTTGCTCTGAGTGATGTGCCGGGCACCATGGCTAAGCGCCAAGGGCTGACCTGGCATGAGACCAGCTCCCCTGCCGGCTCCTCCTGCTCGGTCTGCACTTCGGTCTCTCCACCTCCTTTCCCTCCGTAAGTCTCTCTGATGCGCTTTCTCTTTCTCTTTCTTTTTGCTACTCTGTCTCTCTCTCTCTCTCTCTCTATCCCTGTCTTTCTCCGTCTTGCTCAGATTCTCACTTTCCACTTCTCTTTCCTTCTGTCGCTCTCATTTACTCACTCTGTTTCTTGTCTTTCTGTCTGCCTTTCTGCCTCTGACTCTTCTCTGATTCTTTTTTCAGTTCTCTTTCTTTATGTCTCTGATTCTCTCTTTATGTTTCTCTTTCTCTTTCATTATCTTTCTGATTTTCTCTTTCCATTTTCTCTCTGCAGGTCTCTTTCACCATTCATTTCACCTGTTTCTCTTTCTTTTTCTTTCTTTGTCTTACCTCTGTGTGTCCGTCTGCTTCTTTGCCTTTCTCTCCATCTCTCTGACTTTCTCTTTCCATTTTCTTTGTCTTTCTCTGTCCTCCTGTCTCTTGCATGTAGAATTGAACAGCTGTGGCACTGCTAGGAGGGCGTGGCCTTGCCCTTGACCTTGGCCGTTTGGGGAACAGAGTAGCTCCTCCAGTTTGGTCTTGTTTGAAGTTCAGGGAGAGCAGATACCCGTGCACAGCCTCTGTCCCTGTCTCACCCTAAGCTGTGTGGATCCCACCTCTTGTGGGCTCATATGCACAGGTCAGTCCCATGGAGGCGAGCACACAGGGGCCTGTGGAGTGGGAGCCAATGGCTTCAAGAAGGGCTCTGTCTCCACTGTCCAGGCCCAACTCCAGGCCCTTGAGCTCTTGGTGGGTTTTGTCCACTTCTGCAGTTGTTTCATACATGCCTTTGTCCTGCTGCCGGTGAGGGCAGGAACCAGGGGTCCTTTTCTCCTGTCTCCCTCCTGACAGCGTCTGGGCCATGGGGGCTCCATAGCGCTCACTTAACAGCTGAAGGGCAAGTGGCAGCCCTCTGAGCATGCTTGTGGCCCTCTAGCAAGGATTTCAGCACAGCCTTCCCTCCTTTCTACAGCTTCATTCTGGGCATCAGTCAACCTGTTTCTTGCTGCTTTCTCATTTTGGGGTCCCAGAATATTGGGGCTGGGGCATCATGAGGTCCAGCCCCCTGATGTTGCAAGACTAGCAGGAGGAAGGAAATGAGCCTGGGGCAGCTGTGTGCCTTTGTGTCCCACCTCTGGGTGGAGCATCAGTGCACCCCTTTTCCAGAGAGGCCCAGAGGGACCTGGTGCCTCGACCAAGGTCATGTAGATGGCAATCTCCAGTTGGGATTTCTCACCCTCCTACTTTGCCTTTTGCATGTGGCTCCGACAGGTAGCCCCAGTGTGACTGCCCCCTAGCCATCAAGAGTGATTTCCCCATCCCCGCTTTTCCCTGTGGATGAGAAAATCTTCCATAGAAAGCCAGAAAGGCAGGTTTTCTTTTTCCTAACTTATGTCCTGACTGCCTTTGAACTTCCTCCTTCAGCCTGCCACCCAGGCCTCCTGAGCTGGGAGAAGCAGGGTCAGTGTTGTGCGGGCCCTGCCCGTGCTCCGGCCTCACTCAGAATGAAGAGTGGGCGCCATCAGGGATCCGCACGCTCCTTCTGCAAAGGACCAGATGGTGAACGTTTTAGGCTTTGCGAGCCAGACAGTCTCTGTCACAGCTGCTCAGCTCTCGTGTAGCACAGGAAAGCATCCACACAGAGACTTATGTCCCAGTGGGTGGGACCCTGTACTAATAAACTTTACTTACAAACCAAACAGTGGGCCAGATTTAGCCCGCACGCTCAGTTTGTGGACCTCAGGTCTAGCTGGCCTCCTTCTGGCCCCAACTTCCTGATGATTTAGAGGGAATCATCATGACCAGATCATAATTCTGAGTGACCACCATTGACGGGTGAGCCCCTGGTATTAGGTAAGCAGGAGCTGTTCAGGGAGGGAACTTGCCTTGGTTCAGAGCTGCAGCTGCCTCCCCCGTGCGGTGGGGGTGGCCACATCTACCTCCCAGGGTTGATGAGCAGGCAACATGGGGCCCAGCCTAGCACAGATGCCCTGGGGGTGGGGGCAGTGGTGGGGGTGGCATGCCTCCCCCTGCCTTTTCAGGAGGGGTGCCAGCTGACGGGAGCATGAGTAAGAGTGTCCAGGCAGCCTGAGGTCGCCCCATCGCCATGCACAGCAGCCCAGGGTGTGGTTGACAGCTTCTGTCCCTCAGGTGGGGAAGCACTACCTGCAGCTTGCCGCCACCGAGGATGAAGAGCTCAACAACTGCACCGCTGTGGACTGGCTGGTTCTCGCGGCAAAGCAGGGCCGGCGGGAGGCCGTCAAGCTGCTTCGCCGGTGCCTGGCCGACAGAAAAGGTGGGTCTCTGTGCAGCTCCGGGCAGCTGCCTGGGGATGAGAACAAGGCAGCGCTGCTTGCTAAGTAAACTGAAATAACAGCAAACCTAGTGCAGGGGGTTGTTGGGAAATGAATGTCATTTCTATTTCACTAGGGCCTCTTTCATTGTAGACATTCTTTTCTAGGAGCCCAACATGAAATATTTACAAGCAGAGACATTTCCAACCTCTGGCTTGTGTTGGTGTCTACAAGTAGCAGTTAATTACACCCCCTTCCCTGCTGGGTCTCATCCAGACTGGGCCCTGATGGAGAAGGAGGCCCACAGAGCTGACAGTTATTACAGAGGACCTTTTTTCTATGGAAACTGGAATGATGCTTTGAAGAAATGGGTTGGTAGCACCCTGTTAGCCAGAGTTCCTCTCCGAGCCAACCTCACTGTCTAAGACAGGCAGAATCACCGTGAGCTGACCAGCAAGGGTTACTAATGCCCAAACAGGCCCTCATGGAAGGCCAGGGGCTCCCCAAGGCTTTGAGGCACCAAAGTCAAGTGCCTGGGAACCAGAGGGAGGATGAGGGAGGCGGCCAGGGCTATGAGCCTCACACGGACCACCCCCCACATTTTCACACTGGGTACTTTCTAAGTAGAAAAGAAACCATGTATACATTGAAAATTTGGAAATTAAAAAAAAAAATGCACTTTTCCCCGCATCCCAGGTATGAGTGTTGGGGTGCTGCTTTCCTGGAGAGGGTGTCTTTATGTCCCTGGCCATTACAGAGGATGGAAAGAGATGACAGCTAGCAGGAGCAGAAGGCTGCCTGCTGTGTCTCCTGCTGGCCCGAGTCTTTGCAGTCTCCCTCACGAAGGGCTGGTGGTCAGTGTGGGCAGGACTCAGCTCTCCCGGCCGCCGATGGCTGCAGTGCCTCTAGATGCCGCCGCTGCCAGGGCCATTGCTTGCCTGTCAGTGAGCTGGGTCTGAGGCCGGGCCTCACCTGCATACCTTGTGGCCTCGGCCAACAGGTCGCTCTGTGGCTTGGTGTCTTGGTCTGTGAGATGAGGACAGCACCCGCTGCTTCAGGGGCTCGTTGTGAGGGTGAGATAAGAAAACAAAGCTAGTGAGGCGGTGATAAGGGCTTTTAGCCCGTCATCTGCACCCAGTGGGCACTCGGTGAAGAGTGAGCCCACCTCTGACCAGGGTGGTGCTCACAGAGATTCTGGCCAAATGCCCTTTCTCAGACTCTTCTGCCCTGGTGCCCACAGGCACCTGAAAAGCTGTGGCCTTGCCCTGACCCTCTGGGCACAGCTGGCAAGGTCGTGAGCATGCCGAGCAGCATCCGGTGGGCAGGACGACTCCTTTACTTGGCCCCTGTCTCCCAGGCATCACTTCAGAGAACGAGCAGGAGGTGAAGAAGCTGTCCTCGGAGACAGAGCTGGAGCGGGCCGTGCGCAAGGCAGCCCTGGTCATGTACTGGAAGCTCAACCCCAAGAAGAAGAAGCAGCTGGCTGTGTCAGAGCTGCTGGAGAACGTGGACCAGGTCAACGAGCATGGTACGCACGCCCTGTCGCCAGAACCGGGCCTCCCCTTGGGGACCCTGCTGGGGACCTTGTCGGCCTCCATTGTTGGGGTCCTCTTGTGGGAACCTCGGACACCTGCTGGGAGCGTCCTTCCGTGGGAACCTCCGGGGTCTGCTTGTTCTTCAGAGCTCCTTCCTGAAGTCCCGTCCTGAGCTCTGGGCTCAGCCCCCAGCCTGGCCTTTCTCACTGGGGCCCACTGTACTCGCTCAGCCCCTCGGGTCCCTCCAGATGATCTCTCCTGCTGACAGGAGACGCAGCCAGAACCACAGACCCCTCATTCTAAGGGTGTCGTCCCCCTCCTGAGGGGCCAGAGCAGGGATGGAAGATGTGGGTAGGGACCTGGTCCCGAATCCCAGGCCTCTAAGGACCACTGAACCAGTTGTCTCCAGAGCCCCCTCCCCACAGCATTGATGCTGTAGACAGACCCCCGCTGCAGCCTTTCCGGCCCGGCTTTCACACTCCCCAGGCAGCCAGCTGGAGCAACAAATCGGGGGAGAGCAGGCCTCCCTGATGGGGATCAGCTCTCCCTTTCCCGGGCCCCCGACCTTCTCTACCCTCAGGCAGTTCAGCACAGTGGAATTCTACCCAACTCTCCACCAAGCCCCCTTCCACCCTCAGATACGGACCAGGCTGTGCTCGGAGCCCCTGGGGACGCCTAGTGCTGCAGGCAGGCCAGAGAACCCCGAAGGCCTGGCTCTGGGTTTTGCTCCTGAGGCTGGGAGTGTTCTCCTGCTAGACCTGGGGCAGCAGGCCCTGTCCCCAGTGAAGGTTTGCTGAGGGCCCCTGCCCCTTCACCAGAGTCTTGGGGACAGTGCCCATCATGCTGGGTCCCACAGAGCAAGACTTCAGCCACTGTCCTGGCCAGGCTGGGTAGGGGAGAGTGCTGAGGAAGGGGAGAGGCTGCCAGTGAGGCCTGGGGATCTGGGCTGTGGTACCCCAGACTGTGTGATGAGCCTGTCCCTTTACTGGCTTAAATCCAGCTCTTTTGGACCCCACTGCTGTCAGCTTTTCCTGTCTTGGCCTCTCAGTATTGTCATGTTCTGCTCCCTTGTCTATCCTACTGCTTGGCCTCATAACTGTAAGGACAGGCCTGGTACTTAGCACCGATTCTGCAATGCCCAGCACATAGGAAGCACTTAGCAGATGTCTGCAGGGGAAGGGGGATGTTGACGGCATATTGATGGAAGGACAGAATACCTAAATCCTGGTATAGTTCTTCCTCAAACAAACCCATGTTGAGCTCCTTGCCAGACTTGGGGTGGGAAGCACCAGAGGACCTGGCCCTTAGCCCTGGGTTCCCAGGATGTCCAAGGGGCAGTTACACCAATAGGCAATGCAGGCCATGCTCACCGAGGAGGGTGGCTGTGCTCTAGTGATGGAGTCACAGATGGAAAGACCTGTGTCCAGTGCCAGGTGGGAGGGTCGGGGCTCAGAAGTGGCCCTTTCACTGCCCATCAGAGGCTGCGACAGAGACTCTGACCTGTGGTTCCCAGAGCTTAGGGACACCCAGGAGCCTGCTGGCAGATTTAGGCTGCATGGCGCGTGGGGACAGCCCCAGTCAACCTTGATTCTCCTGCTTCTGTTCCCTGCAGATGGAGGGACGCAGCCAGGCCCCGTCCCTAAGTCACTGCAGAAGCAGCGGCGGATGCTGGAGCGCCTGGTTAGCAGCGAGTGTGAGTATGGTGGCTTCCCCCGCGGATCCCAGTCTCCCTGCCAGGAGTGCTGAGAGCACCAACAGGTTTCCAGTTGGGTCCATCCACGGCTGTCTGGAGCCAGGTGTCTGGGCACTGGGGTTCTGTCTGTGCCCATCAGGACCACATGCTCTAGAAGGAAAGATAGACACGGGACAGAGACCAGAGGCGATGATGCTGCAGGATGGGGATGCCTGCCTGTGGGGGAGTATCAGTGTACCCGAGCAAGACAGATGGGGGAAGAGGGTGTGAGCTGTGCAGAGGGCAAGGAGAGGCGCCCCCCGCAGAACCAGCAGCACAAGAGTGAGCCACACACAGAGTGTAGGGGCCTTTCAGAATGTTGGGGACACAGAGACACAGCATGGCAAGAGGGGGCATAGAGATGCAAGGATCCCTGCTGAGCCTTTGGGACGTCCGCCTGTCAGTGAATGAGGAGGGAATCAGACTCCCCCGTGCCTGTCTGATTGTGGCTCTGGCCACGATGGGTCACGACCCCCCAGGCCCGCTTCCTGTCCTGAAGAAAGCAGCGATGGTAGAATCAGGCACCATCGACATTAGTGGGGAGAGCCGGCCTTGTGCTGGCTCCTCTGGTACCTCAGGCAGGCTCGTGTTTCGCTCTGTGTCTTGGTTTCCTTGCAAGGTGCTCAGAGGAGATACCTGAAGGACCCCTCGGTGCTAGGGGCTTCTGTTTGCAGGAGTGTGCATCGTACAGGGGGCCACTCCCCCACTTTCCAGCAGGGCCAAGGAGGAAACTGTCTAGAAAGTTTCTCTTAGAAATTGAGTGACAGGCTGAAGCATCACACCTACGCAGCCTTCCCCGGGCAGTGGGCACCCAGGATGCACATGCATTTATTCCTTGCTGTGTTTGCGGGGGGCAAAGAAATCTGTCATGCTGCAACAGAGAAAAATCTGTGACTAATAGAAACAACAGAGAGCTTTTAAATGTCACTTTTTAAGCCAGTGTCGGGAGCCTCCAGCACTTGAGATGGAAGAGCACCTCTGAGGGATTGTGGGCGAGGTGGCTAATTCATCCTGAAATAGAGCTGCAGCAGAAGCTGCTCAGATCATGGGGAATATGCAGTCCTGCTCAGCTTCGACTTAAGCCCATGGGGGTTCTGATGAGCCACATCAGAACTCGCCTGCCAGGTCCAATACCTGCAGGACAGTCAGGGAGTCAAGTGGGAAGATGGCGTCCTGGGCTCAGGCAGCCCGGGTCCGGGGGCTACCCTGCAGTTCACCTGCTGGGGGCATCAGACAGAGCTGCAGCCACTCACACTCTCCGACAGGTGTGGACAGCACTGTCCACCCAGGCGTGCCAGGATCCGGGGCCTGTACCGGTGGTCAGCCCCTCACCTCCCACCCCCCAGAGGGCTTCCTGGGTTTCATTCCAACATTTTGCTTCTCAGCACCTTACAAATGTGGCTAATTTCTCTACTTTAGAAAAAAGAAACCATGGCTCTCTCTGCCCATCTCCCCCTCAGCTGTCACCCTGTTTCATCGCTTCCCCACCTAAGAAAAACTCATCATAAAGGGTGCTGGTAGCCACCAGCTCACGTTCTCTCCTGTGCTCTCAGCCGTGCCCCCACCAGGCTTTCTCCCTGTTTTTCCCCCCCGTGGCTCTCTTCCAGGTCACTATGCCCTCCCATGGCTAAGGCCGGTGATCTCTTCTCTGTCCCACCTGACCTGACAGGGAAGACCCCCATTCTTCCTGAGAGCCCTCATCCCTGCCCCCAGGGCACCCTGCCACACTGGCTGCTGCTGCTCAGTCCTCTTACCGTCTCAGTCTTCCACCTCTCTGGGCGTTGGAGCTGCCCAGGGGCCCGTCCTCAGATCCGCCCTCCTTGCTGTGACAGGTCTCCTGGTGTGAGTGCCATCTGGACTCCCCCAAGTGGACCCCACTCAGCTTGCTCAGGCCACTTGCATCCAGTCCAGCCTAGGTGCCCTGCCTGCTCCCAGTGCCTGCTTTGGTCGGCCTGAGTCTCACCCCACCCCCAGCTGCCCTGTGGCTTTGGGACACTTGCCCCTTTTTGGGCAGTACCCTTGACACCTCCCTGCCTTGCACCCACTTGGCTTCCCCATCAGGAAAGCCCTTCAGCTCTGTGCCCGCACAGTGGCTGCAGGCACTCCCTGACCTGGGCCACGGCCCCTCTTCCCGGGGCTTCTGCCACACTCCTAACTGGGTCCCGCTCCACAGCCTGCAGCAACTCGTAGCTCCTCCTTCCCTCCCTGGTTTCCCGCCCTTTGGTGGCTTCCTACTATGTCCAGATGGGTCCCAGCATCTCCCTTCCTACCAGTTCTCCGGGCTCTGCACTCAGCTGCTACGGTTTATTCTCTACGTGGCAGCCAAAGGACCCTCTAAAACCCAGGTCACACCTCGCACTCATATCCAGGCCCTCTGGTGGCGCTGACACCTACCCCTTGTGCTCCAGCCCCTGCTGCCCCCTCACCCGCCCTATCCTGGCCTCACCCTCCGCCCTCCCCCGGCCCCTCCAAGGCCCCCAGCACGCACTGGCCTGAAAGCACTGCGCCTGCCATGCCCGCGGTTGCCCCCTGAGCCGCTCCCCGATTTCTGGACCCCAGCACACATGCGTGGCCCCTTCCTGACTCTGCTTTGTTTTCCTCCCTCGTGCTCATCACACTTTGCTGTCTCCTTTGTTGTCGTTGGTCTCCTGTCTTGCCCCACAAGCAGATCACTCCCACCAGGGCAGGGCCGTTGCTCCTTGCCACCTCCCCAGCGCCCGGGCCAGGCCCATATGAGCTGCTCTCAGCGTCTGGGGAGAGCAGCGTGGTAGTTGCCAGGCCTGTGTCTTATGCCTTCTGGGGCTCGGTAGATGGTAGGGGTGTCCGCAGCATCCATCAACCCGTTTTGGTGTCTTCCCCAAGTCTTGCCTGGCCTTAGGCCAGGGGACAAAAGCTTTGAGGTGGACGTGGCCTTCGGAGAGCTCGCAGCCCTGAGTCATGTGCATCTACAGCCCTGTTGGCATCTGTCTGCCCTGCTGACTGTGGCCAGAGCATTGTTTGCACATGTTTCCTGAGCTTAGGAAGGTGCTTGGCACCCACAGGCCCTCTGGGTCATGGTGGGTAGGGGTCAGCAGTGACTGGGCCACAAAGTGTGGGGCACAGTGCTGGGGGAGGCAGAGCTGGGGCCTGAGGAGGGTGGAAAGGAGCCCCAGTGATGGCTGTGAAGGGCTGCCACGGAGATGGGCTTGGGGAACTCGGCGCGAGGGCAGGCACTTCAGGTCAGGGAACAGTCCATCACAGGGATGGGCCCAGCCGTCGTCCCGGTCCTTGTCCAGCCATCCAGGGCTGGGGGGTGGCAGCAGCCCTGCACTCAAGCTCATGCAGCACCCCGTGCCCCAAATGAGCATGTCCCGCCTCACTGCCCTGCCCGGCCGCTCTGTGGCAGGGTGCCAGCATTCTGCTGGTCTGGCCAAGACTCTGCCTTTTTCTCTCGCGCTCTAGCCAAGAACTACATTGCGCTGGAGGACTTTGTGGAGATCACGAAGAAGTATGCCCAGGGTGTCATCCCCACCAACCTGTTCCTGCAGGACGATGACGATGACGAGCTGGCAGGCAGGAGCCCCGAGGACCTGCCCCTGCGCCTGAAGGTGAGCCAGGCTGGGGACCGAGAATCCTTGGTGCTTCCCAGGAATACAGAAGCCTTCCAGAGCTGTGTGGCCTGTCAAGGAAGCCCATCTTAAAGAACGTTCTCTAACTTTCCCACATCGCCCAAAGCTTAAAGGGCGGGCCTGGGTTAAACTTGTTCAGGGGCGACAGGCACTCCTACCCTTCCTTGTCTTTCTCAGGAAAATGCTGCATGGAGAGCAGGTTGCATGCATTGGAGCCAGGCTTCAGTTAGACTTTGCTGTCTTCAGTAGTTATCCATTTATTACACAGAATGGGGCCCAGTTCCACCAAGATGCCTGGATTCTTTCTGGGACAACAAAATGCAGAGGTGCAGCAGGCCAGGAGGACTGTGCCGTGGCACCTTGCTTACCCAGGACGTGGGGGCAAGGTCAGGGCTGGCATATCGGGTGGTGACAGGTGCTGGGAAGAGAGAGGAAGTGGAATCAGGGAGAAAGGGCCTGTTGTGGGTGGGCAGGGACTGAAGGAGATGGGCACATGCTGGTCACTGCTGCCAGCCACACGTGATGGTGAAGGGGCAAGGTGTGCACAGGTATGTGCAGAAACTACAGAAACAGTGGTCCTGCTTCCTGTCTTGGTTTTTTTTTGGCTGTGTGGTGGGGACTGTGCCACAGATGGCAGGAGATGGCCATGCTGGCCACTCGCAACCTCCCCTGCTCGGTACTTGTGAGCTAGACATATCCTGACCTCACTGCAGAGAATGCCCAGATTTCCAGAGCCATCCCGCCAACCCAGTCGGGTCTACCAGGAAGTTATGGAAAGCACAGTGGGCTTCCGAGCACACAGCAGTCATCACGAAGCCCGCGGGCACCACTTATCCAGGAAGTCCTCGTGTTCTGTACTCTCTCAGTTGGCTTGGAATGTGCATAAATGGCCATCATGTCCAGTTTATTAGAATGGGCAAGTGAGTTGCTGCCAGGAGGTCACAGCTGAAAGGGCACCAAGCACTGAGTTTAGCTTAGCAACCGTGCTGGGTGCTGGGAAGGCTGAAGGGGGTGAGAGCAGCTTGCACCCTGCTCCGCATCTGGACAGCTCACTGGAGGCCAGGCAGGTAAACAGGTGCCACAGGACCAGCTGAAGCCCAGCATGGGCAGGATTGGCTATGCTTGAGGAAAGAACAGCACAGAAGACAAGGCCATTTGCCCAGGGAAAGAGAAGCTGAGCCAGCTGCAAGAGTTCTGAAGCCAGGCCCAGGGGTGATTTCAGGGCTCTGTTGAAGGGCCACCCTGAGTCAGGCAGGGTGGAGATTTTTCACAAAAAGGATCCCATCAGGCCCTTACCAACCTGGAAGGAGGAGGGCAGGGTACCTGGCATGGTGCTTGGCAAGGAACAGGCGCACCCCAAATGCCCATGAGGGTCAAAGGTGAAAGGGTAAGCTGGAGAGAGAAGGCCGATACTGAACCATACCTGAGAGACCTTTTTGGACTGGAGAGCCTTAGACTCTCCGACAGGAAGGAGACGAGGATGTGTGTTTTGTTTCAGTGTTTGCGGCTGTCAGAGGTACACTGAATCCTTCACATTTTGTCTCATTTTAAGTCTTTTTGCAAAAGAGAGACAATGAATCATGGCAGGCTTCTCCCCAAACTGAAAGCTGTTCTGGCTTTTAATAGCTGTTTGGGGAACAAAGGCAGGAGACAGGCTTTGGGGGGCCTTTACACCCCAAGTGAGAAGTGACAGGCGCCTCTCTTTGAGCTGTCATTGTTCCCACAGAGAATGTTCCAGGACTTGCTGCAGTTCTCTTCTCGGTTACAGATGAAACTCTCAGATCTAACAATATTTTAAAAATTCTAAATTTTTGCACGTTAAGTTATAGGGTAATACACACATGAAAAATCTCACTCACGTTTGGGCAGAATCAACCTTAGATTTCCTTGCCTCGAGTTGATTAAAGGCAGGCTCTTTGTCCAGCTGCATGGACAGCACTCTGGTCATCGTGCGTTTACAGCCAGGGCTCTGGGGCAAGATGACAGCCACACACTGGCATTGCTACTCGGTCACCATCCACTTGGGCTCCCTCCTCCCTGTCCTTTCCTCGGCTCACACCTAGGGTGGAAGAGCTGTTCTGGAGGGGAAGGGATGGGCCGCCCACCCCCACACCTGTTCTGCTGTTCCCGCCCTCAGGGCCTCACCCGGGCACTGCCTGGGTACCAGCTGCCAGCTTCCTATCCACCAGCGCTCATCACATCTCCCACGTCACCCACTTTGGGGTGTAGCCAGGCCCGCCCCTGCCCCGTGTGGATGATGCACTTGAGGGTCTCCCTGGGGCCTCTGACCCAGGCCCCTGACCACTGGGATCTCACAGACCCCTGCCCTGCCCCATTGGCTACAGTGCCTGGGGGGCTGACTGTCCATGGCCTTGTTCTCTTTCTGCCCCCTCGAGCCCTCCCCCACCTCCCATCCCCTCTGCCCCTCCCATGGCAGAACTGAAAGTGTGCACGTACTGCACAGAAGAGCAGGCAGGCTGTGCGTCCCCAATCCCCTTCCCCAGGCTGCTTTCCAGTTCCCTCTCCACATTCCTGCCCTCCCTGTTGGCTGGGTCAGGGCCAGGAATTGCTTCTGCTCTTTGCAGTGGGCAGAAGCGAGGAGAGTGGGGACCACAGCACGAGCAGGCTGTGTGGGGCCGTGACTCGTTCTGAGAAGTAAAGACTGTGTGTGTGTGTGTGTCGGGTGGATGGTGGCAGGCAGTGGTTCTTACTGTGTGTGTGTGTGTGTGTGTGTGTGTGTGTCGGGTGGATGGTGGCAGGCAGTGGTTCTTACTGTTTGTGTGTGTGTGTGTGTGTCGGGTGGATGGTGGCAGGCAGTGGTTCTCAGGGTCTCTTCACCGTGAATGCAGAATTCCCACTGTAGCTGTGTTCTCTCTTCCCTCAGAAAGGACACCCCAAGTCTCTGCCACTCAGATTTCCACTGTGCTCTCCTTTCTTGGCACCTAAGGCCACTTCTGGGACTTTTCAGTCTGCCCCTCTTTAAAGCCCCTGAGTGGTGTTGCACAGCCCTGGTGATGATCCCCTTTGAGGTTTGGGAAACTGAGGCTCAGAGAGGCACAGCCCCTGACACAGTGTTAAGCTGGACCCCAAGCCCAGGCTCCCAGGCGGCAGCCTCGGTCTACTTTGTCTGTGACCATAAGGCTCCAGGTGAGGCCCTGGTGTGCTCCTCCAGGTGCCCGAGGTCTGGCAGGGGAGGCAGGCATGTGGGAGTGTGGCTGACCCTGGCAGAAGGAAGTGAGGCAGGCCTGGGAAGGGGGAGCTGGGGCAGGACTCCAGGGGCCAGAAAGGGGGTATCCAAGACCTGCAGGGAATGGTTTGTCAGACCAGGTGCCAGAACCATGCTACCAGGTGAGGGAGGACTCGGCCACGTGGGGAAGGGCAGTAGAGGTGGCAGGACCCTCTGAACAAAGGGCCTGGTGGCAGAAAGATGTCAGGTGAGTTCCTTTTGCCCAGAGCTGGGGTGGTCAAGAGGGAGGCAGGGCTGGAGGGTGAGGGGAGGCTCTGGTCCAGTCTGGCTTCAGTGCATCCTCTTTGTCATGCTCCCTTTCCCCAGGTGGTCAAGTACCCCTTGCATGCCATCATGGAGATCAAAGAGTACCTGATTGACGTGGCCTCCAAGGCAGGCATGCACTGGCTGTCCACCATCATCCCCACCCACCACATCAACGCCCTCATCTTCTTCTTCATCGTCAGCAATCTGACCATTGACTTCTTTGCCTTCTCCGTCCCCCTGGTTGTCTTCTACCTGGCCTTCATCTCCATGGTCATCTGCACCCTCAAAGTCTTCCAGGACAGCAGGGCCTGGGAGGACTTCCGCGCGCTCACAGACCTGCTGCGGCGCTTCGAGCCCAACCTGGACGTGGAGCAGGCCGAGGGCAACTTCAGCTGGAACCACCTGGAGCCCTACGGCCACTTCCTGCTGTCCGTCTTCTTCGTCATCTTCTCCTTCCCCATCGCCAGCAAGGACTGCATCCCCTGCTCGGAGCTGGCCATCATCTCCCTCTTCTTCACGGTCACCAGCTACATGAGCCTGAGCTCCTCGGCCGAGCCCTACACCCGAAGGGCGCTGGTGACTGAGGTCACGGCCGGCCTGCTCTCCCTCATCCCCGCCGTGCCCTTCAGCTGGCACCACCTGAAGTTCCTCGGTCAGAACTTCTTCACCCTGCCCATTGGCCCCTTTGTCGTGCTGAATGCCAGCGTCCCGTGCCTGTTCTACGTCTACCTCCTCTACCTCTTCTTCCGCATGGCCCAGCTGCGGAACTTCCAGGGCACCTACTGCTACCTAGTCCCCTACCTGGTCTGCTTCACGTGGTGCGAGCTCTCCATGGTCATCCTGCTCGAGTCCACCAGCCTGGGGCTGGTCCGCGCGTCCGTCGGCTACTTCCTCTTCCTCTTCGCCCTCCCGGTCCTGGTGGCCGGCCTTGTCCTGGTGGGTGTGGTGCAGTTTGCCAGGTGGTTCGTGTCCCTGGAGCTCACCAAGGTGGCAGTGGCCATGGCGGTCTGCAGCGTTCCCCTGCTGTGGCGCTGGTGGAGCAGGGCCAGCTTCTCCGTGGTGGGGATGGTGAAGTCCCTGACGCGGAGCTCCATCGTTAAGCTCATCTTGGTGTGGCTCTCGGCCATCGTGCTCTTCTGCTGGTTCTACGTGTACCGCTCGGAGGGCATGAAGGTCTACAACTCCACGCTGACCTGGCAGCAGTACAGCCACCTGTGCGGGCCGCGGGCCTGGAAGGAGACCAACATGGCCCGCACCCAGATCCTGTGCAGCCACCTGGAGGGCCACCGGGTCACGTGGACCGGCCGCTTCAAGTACGTCCGCGTCACCGAGATCGACAACAGCGCCGAGTCGGCCATCAACATGCTCCCGTTCTTCATCGGTGACTGGATGCGCTGCCTGTACGGCGAGGCCTACCCCTCCTGCAGCCCTGGCAACATCTCCACGGCCGAGGAGGAGCTCTGCCGCCTCAAGCTGCTGGCCAAGCACCCCTGCCACATCAAGAAGTTTGACCGCTACAAGTTCGAGATCACGGTGGGCATACCGTACAGCAGCCCCAGCGGCCCCCGCGGCCCCGAGGACGACGACATCACCAAGGACCTGGTGCTGCGGGCCAGCAGCGAGTTCAAGGACGTGCTGCTCCACCTGCGCCAGGGCAGCCTCGTCGAGTTCAGCACCATCCTCGAGGGCCGCCTGGGCAGCAAGTGGCCCGTCTTCGAGCTCAAGGCCATCAGCTGCCTCAACTGCCTGGCCCAGCCGTCGCCGGCCCAGCGGCACGTGAAGCTCGAGCACGACTGGCGCGGCACCGTGCACGGCGCCGTGAAGTTCGCCTTCGACTTCTTCTTCTTCCCCGTCCTGTCGGCAGCCTGAGGATACCCCGCTGCCTGCAGGGGCGCCCCCCGGTGTCGCCTCCAGCCGGACAGGGCCTGACACGAATGCGTGTGTGTGCTTGTGTGTGCGCCCCGGGGCTTCGGAGGCCTCTGCGTGCCCAGACGGCTCACACCTCGGGGAGGTGGGCGGGCTCTGCCCACCCCCAGTGCCCTGTGTGGTTGGAAATTGCATGCGCAGCCACTCCCACAGTCCGGAACTTTCGCAACGAAGCTGATGTACCAGGCTGGACCAGAAGGATTCCTGTGTCCTGAATAGCACTTTATCGATGAGTTCCCCCCACCTGCCCTCCCCTCCACTCGCCACCACCCTGTGACCCCTCGTTTGCTTTTGTGTTGGATTTGTGTTTTAAAGCACCAGATGTGCTGCCGTGTAAACTAAACAATTGCACGCCTTATTTATTTGATCTTTGATATGCCTTGACAGTTGTTTGCCGTTCTGGGTAATGTGCAGTTCCCCCTGAGTGCTGTCGCTGGGCCAGGACCCTGCCTGATTCTGTGGGTCAGGGGCCAGGAGTGGAAGCACCAGATCTGGCCAGAGAGTCTCTGTGCAGGGCTCTGGGCACCACCGCTGGACCTGTGGCCCTCCTACCGTGTGGGCAGCACGTGAGTGTATGAAACTCTCTCAAATCCACCAGGACTTGGGAAATTCAGAGTACTCTGGGGTGGCAGAATAATCTGGCCCAGTGCTCAGAAAGCTTGCCCACGTTTGATACTGTAAAGCAGAAAGCAAGGTCTGAAAGTGGCTGAAATAAAACTTGGGTGGAACCTAGAGTCCTGTGCATTTTTTTCCTTGTTCACGGAAGTCTTTCCTTGCATGTGCATGAAGGGTGTAACGAGTGCCTGCATTCATATCAAATTAAACACAAGTGCAACTGGAGTTAACGAAGAGCAGAATTCATGTTCAAGGTGTTTTGCAGCCCACCTGCCAATAGAGCAGCTCCTGGTGCTGCCTTCAGGGGGAGAGGCCCCCAGGTGCCCGCCCGAACCCCCACGGCTGCACAAAGGTTAGCGCCCAGTCTCAGCCTGTTAGAGTCACAGCTTACTAGGTGAAAATCATAGTCACGGGTTTTTTATACTTTTTATTTTGAAATAATTTCAAACTTACAGGCAAGGTGCAGAAATAATACAGAAACAGCACGTAGAATTCCAACACACCTACCCAGATTTACCATCTGTTAGCATTTTGCCACATTTCCTCCATCATTCTACCTCCCTACCTACCTCTCATCTAGGTGGTTTCTAAGCCTTTGGGAGTGGGTGGCATACATTGCACTGCTGACAGTTGGTGGCATACATTGCACTGCTGACAGTTGTTTCTGAAACTCATTGCTGATGAAATGGAGCACACGCGGGTGTTTGTGGATCAGTGGCTTCAGTGTGCGGGGAGCTACATCAAGGATTCAGTGACATCGAGTCATCCGTCCACAGGTCTGTTACTGGAAATTGAGTCATTTGAGGGTGTGAGAGCAGCTTGAACTTCAGTGTGCTCAGCCTCTGGGCGGGGGATGTCTGAGTCCCTTGGGCTTCTTTCCGTGTCTTCCCTGATGCCGAGGACAAGGCTGCCCCACACCCTGCCACGGGCCGGCCTCCACGCTGCAGGTGCCTGTTCTCTGCTTGTGGCCGGGCCCTGCCGCCTTCTCGTCGTTTGGACTCCCTGTGTTGGGTGAGGCTGTCCCTGTTTGCTGCAGACAAAGCTCATCTCAGGATGGTGCATGGCAGCTGTGCCCTGCCCACCTGCCTCACTGTTATCCTCCTGCCTCCGGGAAACAGGCTGGAATGGAGTGGGGTGAGGGCTCAGAGGGGGTCCCCTCCCTGTCTACTCAAAGGGTCTCTTCCGGGGCAGTGGGACAAGGTTAAAGTTCAGCCCCGATTCTTTCTGTCCCCGTCCTGCATACTTGCCAGGCCATGCAATGTGTTCACCTGTCACTTCTGCCTCCCTGATTGTCCAGAGCAGGGGGAGCCGTGGGGGTCCTCATTTATCCTCAGGACACCTGGTGAAAGGTGGTCTGGGAAGACGCACATCCACAGAAGAGAGAACTGAGGTTGGGAGAGGAAGGCACAGCCAGGGCTGAACAAAACCTGCCATCCCAGGGCTGTCCTAGGTCCCCACGCTGCCATGTGACATCCCCACCAGCAGGCTGCCTGCCCGGAAGAGGGGGTGGCGTGCCCTCCAGGGAGAAGAGGGGAGCCCCAGTTGGGTGTCAGACCCCTACTTCTACTGCTTACTGTCCCACACCCCCTGAGTGACCAGGAACCACTCAGCCTGTTCCCCAGTTGAAATGGACTATCCCAATCAGACTTCAAACCTTAGCAATGAAACCCTTTTTAAGAAAGTAGATCTCAAATCTATAAAGTGGAAAACACATTCTTTGTAAGTACAGATGCAATCCACACGGCAGCAGGGAGCAGGGGTCAGGCCGCCTGGTCCTGAATCCCCCTGCTGTCCCCCACCACTTCGTGACCTCGGCTAGGCGTGCCAGCTTTCCAGGCCTCCGCTCCCTCATCCTGCACAACAACAGGATGACCCACTGATGTTTGGAGGACTAAATGACTTCATCTCCGTGTAAGGAGGTTAGAATAGTGTCTGGATCTAGTAAATGCTCAATAAACAGCAGCTCTTTTTTTAAAAAAAGGAGTTAAACACTCATGGGACTTCAGAACCAATTAAGACCCTTTAGATGATGGGTCACTCACTGGATAATTGTCAAGTCCCTTCTACAATTTTCAGAACTTTCCACTTTGTGAAAACACCTATGCTTAGATCGGAGCCGCCTGGAGTGACTCTGCCCAAACGGAGGGCAGGGTGTCTGCCAGCTGCAGCCCCTCTGCACCCAGCACGCACCCCGGGACCCAGAGCCCCGCCTTCCTCCCTGCGTCACGGGGATAAGGCCTCAGGACACACATCCAGAAAGAGCTTGCCTAATACCTGTGACTCACTATCCCAAACATCCCTTATTTCCTTCAACTAATGAGCTGTGAACGCATTCGTGACTGCCTTGAACAAATATTTACGGCCCTGTGATGCTGAGCTGAAAGCTGATTCAGGGCGGGTAATCGGACCCAGGGCCCACCCTCCAGAACCTCTCCAGGCAGCGGGGCAGATGAGACAGGCACACGCAGCCTGAATTCAGCAGGAAGCTCCCCGCCAGCGGGAGGCCCCAGGCAGAGGGACCATGTCCACAGCCTGGGGTGGGGGCCCAGGGCACCCTGAAGGCATCTGGGAGGGGGAGGGTTCTCCACAGATGTTCAAAGCTGGGGGAGAAATTGGACCTAGAGGGGTCACCGAGAAGAAGGTCCAGTATTCGAGGCTGGGAAGGTCCCAGCCATGGCCCCCCAATAGCGAGTGGCTCAGAAGATGGAGTGTAAGGTGTGGGCGGGGAGGGTGAAAAGCCGGTTTGGAGGTGGCCTGAGGAACTTGGCCTTTGGTCCTGTGGGTGTCTGGGAGTCCCGGCTGCATGTCAAGCTGGGCCCGGAGGAGATCAGAGTTGGGAGATGGGGTAGGAGTCCTTGGACGCGCCATTCGGAGGGGAGAAGACAGATGGCTCAAGGCTGTCCCTCTATGCCCACCCACAGCCCTATCAGTCCTGGGCCCTTTGGTTCCGGTGACAGCTTCTGTGGACTGAAGTCATAGAACGACCTGGGCCCCTGTGACCTGGGGCTCCCTGACCCCATCTGGTGGCTCCCTGGCCTGGGCCCTGGAACTGCAGAGCACAGAACTGTTTGGCACAGAGGCTCCTGCTTCCAGCCCCTTATCTTTTGCTGAGAATTCTTAAAGGTTCAAGGGGACAGCAACTTGCCCAAAGCCGGGAGGGAGCAGAGCAGGGGTGGAAACCAGAGCCTGTCCTTCATAACGGGACATGGCCAAGTCACATCTCTTAAGTTCCAGGACACTGCCCGAGAGGGGCCACCTGCAGTGCCGACCTCACACGGCCCCAGGTCCAGGCGCCCGCTGTGGGCTGGGTGAGGCCCGGGGATGCACGTGGGCCCCGGCAGGCTAAAGGAGCCATGACGCCGCCCGGGCTGGGGCTGAGACCTTCCTGCTGATGGACCGTCTAACCAATTTATGCCACTGCCACTTGGGGTCCCCATCACCAGGGACCAGCGCCACATCCCACCCCCTACAGTGTCCTTCTTCTGACCTTCAAAACTGAGAGTTCTGGGTTGGCCCTGCGTGGGCTGCACACCCACCAGGGGGTAGGAGGGGATGCCCTGATTCACCGTCCCACCCACTGTGAGCATAGGGCGAGGGGAGCCTCCCACAACCACATGAGCCCCCAGTGACCAGTGGAAGGGAAAGGGGCTCCAAAATCACAAACAGCAAATGTCGCTTCCCCTTCCACCCCGCGCAGCTGGAGAATCCAGAATCCGGCCAGTTCCATCCCGGGTGATGTCTGCGGCCCCCCAGTCCAGCCTCAGCAGGGGCTGGCACTCGTGGCAGGTCCACGCCGTGGGCCGTTAGGACCCACCACCTCCTGCAGGACCTCCCCCCACCTGCAGGCTGCACCGCACCCTCAACTTAGCTGCCTGGTCCCCTGTCGGCTCAGCAGGGCCACGGGGAAGGTGGGCGGAGACACAGGGAACGGCAATGGTGAGGCTTCCAGGGGCCCAGGCTGGCTTCGTCCACACAGCAGCCCCCCAGGGTGGAGGGCTCTCCTCCTCCACGTGTTGTGGATGACAAAAACGAGGCCCAGCAAGCTTAGGTCACACCCGCGAGGTCACACAGCCAGCATCAAGGCCAGGACTGGAAGCCAGCAGCCCTGCGCGGGGGCCACCTCGCTTGCCGCTTGGGAGCGTTTGCTGTATGCGCACGGGAGGGCTGGAGCCTGGGAAGGCTGGAGCCCAGGAAGGCCAGAGCCCAGGAAGGCTAGAGCCTGGGAAGGCTGGAGCACAGGAAGGCCGGAGCATGGAGGGCTGGGGCACGGGAAGGCTGGAGCACATTGATGCAGGAGCACGGGAAGGCTGGAGCACGTTGACTCTGGAGCACGGGAAGGCTGGAGCACATTGATGCAGGAGCCCGGGAAGGCTGGAGCACATTGATGCAGGAGCACGGGAAGGCTGGAGCACATTGATGCAGGAGCACGGGAAGGCTGGAGCACATTGATGCAGGAGCCCGGGAAGGCTGGAGCACATTGATGCAGGAGCCCGGGAAGGCTGGAGCACATTGATGCAGGAGCACGGGAAGGCTGGAGCACATTGATGCAGGAGCACGGGAAGGCTGGAGCATGTTGGCGCTGGAGCATGTTGACACACCCTGGAGAGCTTTCCGAGATCAGGTCCTTCAGTACGTCCCTGATGGACACATCCCTTGCCCCTCTCACAGGATTTTACAGATAAATTTCCTATTTTTCTAAAGAATTAAAACCATAATCCACTTCCCCAATTATCCATAGCGATTTCATGTGTTTGGACGTATTTTTTGCATGGCTTGATTATGGCGTTCCTGAAAAAATTTCATTTTCTACTCTTCTCATCCTAATAGTGCCGTATTTTGCAGACTCTCTGTCCCTCTGCAAGTCCTCATGTCACCTGCCTGCGGGGGCCCTACAGTACTTCTAACAGCGCCCAGCAGAGACGACGGTGCTTTGTTTTTTATTTGAAAAGGACATTTCTGTTTGAAATGAATCACGACTCAAGCAATTATGTGAGCTCTGAAAGCTTCTCGGTGCTAGGAAACCACCTCCTGCAGGCTGGCACATCTTTGTTAAAGTTGTTGGTCACGTGTTTGAACTCCAACGTTGTAACTTTGAAAAGTAGCCTGGGTGAAAAGGGAAAATAAAGACTCAGGGCTTTCCCTGGTCTCCCTTTCTGGCCAAATGACCAAACCATTCTCTTGAGCTCTCCCCCAACTAAACGAGATAAATTGCTTTTGCCAAACAGCCAGAAAGGCCCTTTTCTACCTATTTAATTTGCTAGAACAAACTGTCTCTCTAGGACAGCAGACTTACTTGGGGAACTTTGAAAACTGTCAGATGCCTGAACCCCAGAGCTGCCCACAGCCGGGGTGTTGAATCTTTAGAAAGCTCTGCAGGGGGCGCTGTGAGCATGGAGGCTGAGAGCTGCTCTCCAGGAAAAGGAAACAAGCCCGGGCAGATCCACACCGTGGGCCACTAGGACCCCCCACCCCACCTCCTCACAGCTGCAGCTGAGCCTGGAAAGTGGAGCTGGAAGGAGTTACAAAAGCTTTGGCCTCACCCGAGGAAGGCACTGGAGCCCAAAGCAGTGGGGAGAACACTGATGAGTTACCTATGGAGACGCAGTGAGGACTGCTCGATTCATTCAGACCTCGCCAGCTCCATACCGTTTTCCCAGGTTTACAAATGGGAGCCTGGGTCTCAGAGAGATGCAGTGGCTTCTTAAGAGCCCTGCCTGCCTCCTCCCTCACCCCATGGTACCAGCACTGGGCTCTGTGATCCACAGAACATGGCAGGAGTGATGATGATACGTCACTTCCGATGCTAGTTCATAAAAAGACTGCAGCTGCTGGCTCGGCTGCTCTCTTTCTCTTAGATCAATTATTCTGGGGGTGGGGGATCCACGTCGTGAGTTGCCCTGTGGAGAAGCCCACGTGGCCAGGAACTGCAGCCTCCAGCCAACAGCCACCTCTGAGGGCCCGGAGTCAGAACATCTGGCTCCACTCAAATCTTCAGAGACGATGGCCGCAGCCGATAGCTTGACTGCAAACTCCTAAAGGGACCCTGAGCCAGCACCACCCAGCTGCGATGCTCCTGGGTTCCCAAATGTTTACCGTTTTCAGTAAACAAGGGCTCATTTCTTACTCAGCAAGAGGTAACCAGCACACTGGAAGGTGACGAGGCTGGGATTAAACTCAGGTGTCCTAATGCTGTGCCACCCCCAGCCCCACCCCAGCAGGTCAGCAGGTCAGCTCCCTTTCAGGGTCCTTCCCCACAGACCCCTTAGAAGTCTCCAGGAGCCTCTGTATGTTTGGAGCCATCTCTATCTCCCTGCCAGCTCAGGGGCTGCCAACCCCTGAGTCCCTCTCATGAACCAGCCCCCGTCTGGGCATATAGCGGGCCTACCTTCTTTCTTTTTGAATTAACTCAAATGTTTCTGTTTTTTTAAGCTGTAACACCAACTGCTCCGTTGCTTCACCCCTGATTCCCACCAGGCAACTGTTTTCAACTGTTTTAGATGCTGCTTCTGCTAA
Organism: Tamandua tetradactyla; assembly: GCF_023851605.1. NCBI lineage: Eukaryota > Metazoa > Chordata > Mammalia > Pilosa > Myrmecophagidae > Tamandua > Tamandua tetradactyla. The sequence goes on along the minus strand of NC_135345.1, from coordinate 6,611,164 downwards.
TTCCCCCCGAGTTTCTGAATAACATTTTCATAAGCTCTTTTTGATTTCTCTGTTTTAAATGATACCCGCTGACACCATGGAAGACAGGGACTTGGCTGCCATGTGGCCTCTCTGACTTCCTGTCCCCAACCAGACAGCAGCCCTCCCCCCCATCTTCCTAATGTGATCATGTCAGAGGGGTTTGTTAAAGCGATGTTCACCATTTACGTTTTCAGGCGGTGTGAACAGTGGCCACAGCTGAGCTGCACAGCACACTATTTTAGTTTCCCATCTGCTAAAATAAATACCATATTAATTTGGCTTAATCAACGGGAATTTACTGGCTCATGGTTTTAAGGTTAGAAGTCCAGCATTGAGGCCTCAGCAAAGCGAAGCTTTCTCCCCTAAGGACTCTGGAATTCTGGGGCTTTGGGGCATCCTTGGTCCTCGGCTTTTCCATCACATGGCAATGGATATGGCCACGACTTCTCCTTTCTCTTCTGGGTTCTGTGACTCCCGGCTTATGGGTGCTCCCTGTGGCTTCTCTCTCCATGTCCAATTTCGTCTGCTTCTAAGGACTTCAAACCTATTGGGCCAAGGCTGCCGTTGGTATGTCTGGGCTCACCTGAGCTAACAGCACCTTCAAAGATCCTACTCACAAATGGGTCCAAATCCATAAGGATGGTGGGTGGGACCTGTGGTAGTCAGGTTTAGGTGTCAACCTGGCCAGCGAAGGCGCCTCGTTCTGTTGCTGTGGATTGAATCATTAGCATGTGAAACTGCTAATAGCTGATGACACACGTGGCCGTGAAGGGGCATGCCTTCTGCAATGAGTGGTGTGTAACTTAATCAGCTGAAGGCTTAAAAGGGAGAGAGCAGAAGAGAGCTCAACACTGCACAGCCCAGACAGCTCAGCACACCTCATCTCAGCACTCACAGTTCAGCCCAGACGTTTGGAGTTGCAGAAAGGAAAAGCCGTTGGAACCCAGAAGCAAAGAGAGAAGGCCAGCAGACATCACCCTGTGCCTTCCCGTGTAAGAAAGAACCTCAGATGAAAGCTAGCTGCCTTTGCTCTACAGAGCTATCATTTTTTAGCTAAATAAATCCCCTTTTATTAAAAGCCAATCCACCTCTGGTATGTTGCATTCTGGCAGTTTTAGCAGACTAAAACAGGGCATGAACATGCCTTTTGTGGGGAATATCAATCAATCCCCAAACCCTATAATTACACTTCTTCCTGGTAAAACTTTTTATCCTGGAATTAATAATTGTTTAGGGTTTTTCTGTCTGCTTAATTTTCTCTGTATTGACCACTAATTCATTTTCCAACAGTATAAAACTCTTCTCAATATGTTAAAACTCTTGGGTAATGTTCTAGTTTGCTAGCTGCCAGAATGCAATACACCAGAGAAGGATTGGCTTTTAATAAAAGGGGGATGTATTTTGTTAGTTCTTCAGAGGAAAGGCAGCTAACTTTCAGTTGAGGCTCTTTCTTATGTGGGAAGGCACAGGGTGATCCCTGCTGCCCTTCTCTCCAGGCCTCTGGGTTCCAACAACTTTCCCCGGGGTGATTCCTTTCTGCATCTCCAAAGGCCTGGGCTGAGCTGCGAGCACTGAGATGAGGTATGCTGAGTTGCTTGGGCTGTGCTACGTTGAATCTCTCATTTAAGCACCAACAATTAAGTCAAATGTCATTCATTGCAGCAGGCACGCCTCCTAGCCAACTGCAGATGTAATCAGCAACAGATGAGGTTCACATACTGTGTTAGTTAGATTCAGTTGTCAATTTGGCCAGGTGAGCATACCTAGTTCTGTTGCTGCGGACACAAGCCAATGGTACGTGAATCTCATTCTGTTGCTAATTACATCTGCAGTCAGCTAGGAGGCGTGTCTGCTGCAATGAGTGATGTTTGACTTAATTGGCTGGTGCTTAAATGAGAGAACGCAATGTAGCACAGCCTAGCAGCTCGGCATTCCTCATCTCAGCACTTGCAGCTCAGCCCAGACCTTTGGAGATGCAGAAAGAAGTCACCCTGGGGAAAGTTGTTGGAACCCAGAGGCCTGGAGAGAAGACCAGCAGAGACCATCTTGTGCCTTCCACGTAAGAAAGAACCTCAGTGGAAAGTTAGCTGCCTTTCCTCTGAAGAACCAACAAAATAAATCCCCTTTTATTAAAAGCCAATCCGTCTCTGGTGTGTTGCATTCCGGCAGCTAGCAAACTAGAACACATACCATTGGCTCATGTCCACAGCAATAGAACTAGGCACCTTCACCTGGCCAAGTTGACACCTGAACCTAACTACCACAGGTAAACTCTTACTTTCTGCTTTATTTTCCCCGATAGGTATCATTCCAGAATATTCTGTCTTCCTGCTTTGCTCTGGACTGGCTGCTCTGCAGGTCGCTGCCCAGCTGCCCTCAGGAGCCCCCCTTCCACATCGGTTGCCATGCCCTTCGTCTGGCATGGGTCCCTGTTTCCTGCACCCCATGTGTCTGAGCTAGAAAACAGGATAGGCTGCTGCAACAAAGCAACTGTGGATGTGCTGGTTTGAGTCTGTTATGCGTTCCCCAGAACGTAACATGCTCTCTTTAATCCAATCTTGTAGGTGCAGATCTCTTGTTGGGTGGAACTTTTTGATTAGATGGTTTCCATGGAGTGTGACCCCACCCATTCAATGTAGGTCTTTTCTGCTTGCTGGAGTCCTTTAAGGGAGAGACATTTTTAGAGAAAGCCCAGAGCTGAGAGAAGCTAAGAGGGAAAGAAAATGCTCCAGAAGAAGCCAGAAAGACCCACAGAAGCTGAAAGAGCCATTTGAAACCAACCCAGGAGAGGCAGGCCAGCAGATGTTGCCTTCCCATGTGACAGAGGAAACCTGGATGCCATTGGCCTTTCTTCAGTAAAGGTATCCTCTTGTTGATGCCTTAGTTTGGACATTTTTATGGCCTTAGAACTTTACATGTGTAACCTACTAAATCCCCTTTGAAAAAGCCAACCCACTTCTGGTATATTGCATTCTGGCAGCTTTAGCAAACCAAAACAGTGGCCTACACAAACTCATAAGTGTATTTCCCTCTTGCACAAACATCTGAGTCCGAGGCTAGTTTGCTGGTTCAGCCTAGGTTTCTTCTATCTGGTCCCTTACACTCTCCCTACACTGCCACTTTCTGTTTTGAGATCTAAAAAAACTATTCCAGCTCCCATGATTGTGTCGGTGGCCAGACTATGTCAAGGGTAAAGGGCAAGCCAGGCTTCTTTCCTTTCAGACCTGGTGGACACAACATGTCCATTGGGCAGAAATTAGTTGGCCACACCTGGCTGCAGAAAAGGCTCTTGCAAATGGCTGTGTGCTTGGCAAACAATTTTCTTGCTTAATGAGAAAGGAAGACCACGTATCTGGGACAGTTAGAAATCTCTGCCTCAGTGTTTTCATCTTTCCTGGTTTATTCCTTCATTTTGGTGGTGCACATCCTCTAGTAGCTTTCTGAGAAAGGGCAATTGGCTGGGAGGAGTTTTTAAAATCTCCCCCCATCCGTCTATATCCTTGGGCAGTCCCATCCCACACTGGCTGTGGGCCTGGCCATGTGACTTACGTGGGCAATAGGACAGGAGCAAATGTGACAGTCCCCTGTGCCTTGTGGCCCGCCCTGTCTTGCTGCTCCTGGGTACCCTGGGACCACCATGTGAATGAGCCAAAGCAGCCTGCTGCATAAGAGATGCATGGCCCTGCCATCCACATTGTGCCCCCTGACATGGCTTCAGACCTGCCTCCCAGTTGGGGCCTTGGGAGATGACCAGACGTCAGCAGCTGGGGCTTCTCTCTTGGGCTGGCCAGTTTTCCGGTGAGGAAGCCTTTAATCTCCCATGTGGTGTGGATGGAATGTACATAACCTGTGCTGGGTCAGTACCACCCTCCCACGTGCTGCCAGGGCAGGGAGGTACCTCATTGGCTGCTGCTTAAGCACACTTTTGGGGAAAATCCCCCTTTTGCTGCTCACCTGTAACCTCATCTTCAGAGGCCCCTGGTGCCTCTAAGTCCAGTTCTGTGGTGCGAAACCCATTTTGCTTTCAGACACCCCCCCACTGCTGGTTTAGGTTTAGCTTTCTTCCTCTCTAAGCTTCTTAACACTTGCCTATTGCCCTCTTGCCTCCAAAAGGCTGTAGGCTGTTGCCTCCCCTCCTGGTCTCTCTGCCCTCATGAGTTTATGTCTTTTATCCCTTTACTGTCATTTTAGTGGCTTGGGGAGTATGCTGGTTTGAAACTGTTTTGTACCCCCGAAAAGCCAGGCTTTTCTAATCCTAATCCAGTCTTGCAGGAGAAGACCTATTGTTTAGGATGGGGCCTTTTCATGAGGTTGTTTCCATGGAGATGGGACCCACCCAATGGGCATGGCCTTTTGATGAGATGGAGATGTGACCCTGCCCATTCCAGGTAGGTCTCAAGTAGTTTACTGGAGTCCTTAAAAGAGCTGACACAGAGAGCAGAGAGTCAAGATGTCTGGAGAGCTGAAACCAAGACAAAGACAGGTGGAGATGCTAAGCTAAGAGATGAGATCCAGAGTTTGCCCTGGAGAAGCTAAGTGAGGGCCCACAGATGCTTGGAGTGAAAGCCACTGGAATCAGAAGCACAGGACAATGAAACGCGGGAGCAAAGGCCCAGCAGACATCACCTTGTGACAGAGAAACCCCGGACAGTATCGGCCTTTCTTCAGTGAAGGCACACTCTTGTGGATGCCTTAGCTTGGACATTTCTGCATGCTTAGAACTGTGAACTTCCAACTTAATAAACTCCCTTTACAAAAGCCAATCCATTTCTGGTATATTGCATTCCAGAGCATTAGCAAACCGAAATAGGGGGTGAGGGGTGATGGCAAATGTGAAGGCTCAACCCACGCTGCTTAACAGGGCTCCATCATGCTTTACTCAGCAAGGAGTCCCCAAGGACCACTCGGTGCCAGGGCCAAATGAGAGATGGTCCTGGATTAGGTTAGGAGGCAGATGTCTTCCAGGGCTGTTACTATGCCTTCCACACTGGGTCAAGGGCTCGGTCAGTGCTGGGTGAAGGTGGGGCCAAGGCCAGGACACCAGATACCTTTTTTTTTTTAATAATTGTGAAAAATAACACATACAAAAAAGCAATAAATTTCAAAACACATTGCAACAATCAGCTATAGACAGATTTCAGAGTTTGGTATGGGTTACGATTCCACAATTTTAGGTTTTTACTTCTAGCTTCTCCAAGGTACTGGAGACTAAAAAAAATCAATATAATGATTCAGAAGTCATATTCAGTTGTTAAATCCTGTCTTTTCTGTATAACTCCACCTTTTCCTTTGATCTTTCTTCCACTCTTTTAGGGGTATTTGGGCTATGCCCATTCTAACTTTTTCATGTTGGAAGGGGCTATTGATAATATGGGATAAGGGGATGGAACTAGCTGATGTTCTGGAGAGGCTGGACCCTTTGGGTTTCAGAACTTATCTGGCCTAGGAACCCAACGGAGGTTGTAGGTTTCTGGAAAGTAATCTTAGTGCATGGAGCCTTTGTGGAATCTCAGATAAAGCCCAAAATGTCTTAGGGCTGGTAGGAATGGTTTGGGTTTGGCAAACCATAAGTACCAATATCTAGCTGAAGATTGCATAAGTAGCTTCCAGAGTAGCCTGTTGACTCTATTTGAACTCTCTTGGCCACTGACACCTTCCTTGGTAGATCTTTTCCCCCTTTTGGTCAGAAAGGCATTGTAGACCCACAGTGTCAGGGCCAGACTCATCCCTGGGAGTCATGTCCCATGTTGCCAGGGAGACTTTCACCCCTGAATGTCATGTCCTACATACAGGGGAGTGGACATCATCTTTTGAGTGTCCACCCTGGACCTGGCATTGTCTCCACCTAAGGTCAAATCCTGGCTCCACCACTTACAAGGCCTAAGAACTTGGGCATAAGTTAAGTCACTCAACAGAGTCTCAGTTTCTTCACCTGTAAAATGGGTCTAACAATAGGAATCCCCTCGTCCCCTACAAAATGAAGAACGTGAAGCCTAAACACGATAACGCATGGCAGGTCCTGGTGCAGCGGTAACAAGGGATTCACTAGAGCATTCTATCTCTGCTGACATGAGAAGCTGTGTCACTATCCTGATTACACGTGCAGGTCAGAGGTTAGCCAGGCGTCCCAGGGCACCCAACCAGAAGGGTCTTCCTGCCCCTTTATGCACTGTCCGGGGGGCTGTGTGGTGGATTGTGGATTTAGCCAAGGATGGTCCTGCCAGGCACACCCACCCGGCAGGTCCTGCCTCCCTCCTGCCTCACCCGAAGTGAGCGGTAAGGCCTGGACTCCAGGTGGGGTTCAGGGAAACCCAAGGGGCTGTCCATCCCAGCAGTCACAGCAGGCAGGGCCCAGCTGCTCTGGCTGCCGCAATGCATCTGGATGCCTTGTGGTCTCTCCCTTCCCAGGCTCCCCGGGACACTGAGACATGGGTGTGATGTTGAGGAGCACTGTTTTAGGAGTCAGCCAACCTGAACCTGAAACCCAGCTGCAGCATGTCCTGCATGTGATCTTGAGTTAATTCTTGAACATTTATGACCTGAGTGTTCTCACCTGTACCACATCCTCAGGGTCACTATGAAGGTCAGAAAGGCTAAGGGGGTCACGTGAAAGAATGTGAAATCCCATGAGCTGCACACGCTGGCTGCAAAATAAAAAGCCCCACAGGCCTATAAACCATCATTTCTTAGGTGTTTATGTGCCAGGCACTGCGCTTTGCAAGTACTATCTCATTACATCACCCCCTGCCCCACCTTTGTGAAATTTATGACGTGGGCTTCAGTGTCAGCTCCATTTTCCGAGATGCAAACAAGGCTCAGAAACGCTGCACGAGCAGCTCAGAGCAGCAATGCCTGGCTATTGACTCTGGCTTCTTGGCGGCCACGTCCACGGGCAACCATCTGCCAAGCTGCCTCTTGCAGGGCCCCGCCCATGGGCTGCCTCCTTAGAAACAGAGCACCCAGCCGACTTTTAGACGTAACGTTTGTTATTTTATTGGAAAAAGCTGGTATTAACATATTTATAATTTTATTCAACAGTTGGATAATTTGTGAGACACCAAGAAAAAGAATGCAGCTATGAGTTACAGATTCCAAACGGAGCAGATCTGTCTACTTCACCATCACACGGCTGACACCACCAAGAGCTTAGAACTTGGAGAAGAGTAAAAATGAGGAGAAAGAAACAACAACTTCACAATGACGCTGTGAATGTCATGTGTTCCAGAAGACCCGAAAATTTAAACACAGTAAAGATGCAAAGTTTGTGACTATAAAACTGGTCCTGCTGCTGTTTCTAGTTTTGCCGACCCTGCCCCACCCCCAGCCCCGCCAACACCTTTTCTCAGCACACACGTTAGTATTATTCACAGTCCGCTTTGGACATCATGATTTCCTAGAGGTCCGAAGATACACTTTTTCTTCTAAGATCTTTTCCTTCCTTTCTTTTCTTTTTGGTTTGGTTCCCAAAGTTTAAAATGGAACAAAAGGAAGTAGGAACTGTTTTAAGATCTCCTTTTAAAATACGGTGTAAGATTTGCACTTTGAAGATGGTAAATGCTAAATACATGATTCGATGGAAACTTCTACCTGCAAATGTGAGTCTCCTCTGCTAGCATTTGAACCACAAAAGGAAATGGACCGTGCCAAATATCCAAGTAATTGTGTAAGGCCCTCAAAGCTGGATTTTGGCTTCAATGAGATTTCTGTACAATTTACCACATTCTTGAATCTCTTTACAAAACAAAAGGAAAACAAAAGGTAATCCAATCCTCTGATTGTTAAATTTAATTAGAATAGATATGTACATATAATACTGTCCAGGTCACCTGGATTTTACAGTGATAGAGAAACAAAACATTCTTCATTCGTGTTGATTAAAAAAAAAAAAATCAATGGACCCATTTCCTTGTGTAATTATTATATGGCCAGGAGTGAGTACACATGCGTTTTGTGCTTTTACACACACAGAAGTATAGCGTTATCCATTGAGAAAATCTCAGTTGGGTCTATTTCCTGGGTTATGTTATATCTTGTTAAAAAAAACAACAGTGGATAATGCTGGGCCTCTGTCGGCACTCTGCTTTCTGAATCAAAACGTGAAGCCACGTGGTTCGGCTGCAATTCCACGACCCAGGACCCGGGAGCTGTTGGCAGGGTGGGTGGGTCCTGTCTCGATGGAACAGGGGACACTGCGAGAAGACCACATTCTCCACGGCCTTGCCGTCAGAAGGGGAGAGCAAATAAATGGAATTGTCCTCTGAGACTGTGTGGTCGTTAAAGAAAACGTGTTCTAAAATGGTCAAAGCATGCACTTTTCTTCTGGAGCTGCTCATCTGATAAGGGATGGATGGAACGGGGTGAAGCCAGGAGCCATTGAGCTGCTGACAGCACAGGGACTAAGCCACGGAGGGGCCTTGTCCATCATCCACTCAGAGTCTCCCTTCTCCCCGGGACCCGTGTCATCGTCCCACCTGCCCTGGTCCACTTCACAGGTGGCACAAGATGAAGAACCTTCCAGAAACTTCAGGGTTAGAATGTTGCCCTATATGAGCCACTGAGGCGGCATATTGGAAGGAGCCTTGCACAAAGACCTGGGCAGAGTCCCAGCTCCACTGGCTGGTGTGTCCTCTCAGAGCCTCTGTTTCCTCTTCTGTACAGGGAATACTACATTATTCACCTTTAATCCTAGGCACCCATCCCAGAGCCTGGCCTCAGTGCATCCTGGGGGCTTGGGGAGGGGCCGAGTGGACACCCACTTCTTGGGGCCATGATGAGGGTACAAGGGAGCCAGTGACGGGCCCCAACAGATGCCTAAAGAGATGCCGAAGAAACCCGGGAGGGCCGCAGAAATGAAACCAGTGTGCCTAAAGAGGGGAGCACCGCGTCTGGCAAGTGACAGACGCTCAGCAAACTTTGTTAAATTAGGGGAGAAGAACAGGCACACACATTGAGAGGTTTTTCTTTTCTCCCTCTCCTTCCAGAAACCGTAATGGCCCCGGGTTATTTAAGGACATTAAAAGAGCCTAAAAGAGGAGCTTGCATCTGCAAATTCTCAGCACAAATCCACGATCTAAAAACCCAAGGTGCGATCGTCAGCTCCATGAGACGACAGAAATTTCTCCATTTATAATGGAAAGATTCCCTAGCTGGCTGGCTGGAGGTTCATTATCAGTGTCCGGAGCCCTGGTCTGGGGCCAGTGAGAGAAAGGACAACCCCCGTCAGCTCCTGCGTCCTCTGAGAGGAGCCGACAGAGCAAAAACCGAAGCTGGAGATGCCGAAAGCACTAAGAAGGTGGTGAAGACGGCAGCTCACGGCAGTGCCTGGACGAGGAGAACCTTGACCCTTAAAAGGCCGATCAGCCCATCCATTTTACGCTCTGTGGCCGGAAGCCTCCATTCTCCTTTTTAAAAAGACAATCAATCACCCCCAAGGGGGATGCTGGCCTGGTGGTGGTGGAGGAGGGGGTGGGGGTGGGGACGCTGGAGGAGGGAGGGGGACGGAAGTCACCAGGCCCCTTCGGCGACCATCCTCGCTGCTGCCCCCGTCGCAGTGCCATCGGGGCTTCCCCAGGCCCGGCGTGCGTCCGGCTGGTGGCCGGGGGACAACCCCCTCCCCCCGGCCTAGTGCACCTCGGAGCTCACTTTGTCCTGGAAGATGTAGAGGTTGTTGGTGGCAGCGATGGCGATGATGTTCTCGGCCGGGTGCCAGGCCGTGTGCAGGATCTTCTTGGTGAAATCCAGGCTGTCCACGCTGATGTCGTCACGCCGCCGCTTGCCCCCCGCGCACACGCGCCGCGGCTTCAGCACCGCCCGCGGCTTGCTGCTCTCCCGCGAGGCCTCCAGCGTCACGTCGCGCTTGGTGTGGCGGTCGAACATGCGGAAGAAGTTGTTGTAAGCCCCCGTCATGATGACGCTGGGGGAGAAGAGGAGGGTTAGCGGGGCAGGGATGGGAGGGGCCAATGGAGAGGCACACTCCCCCCCAAAAAAACTGCTGGGGTTCAAATGCCAGCCCTCGGGGCTTGAGACTGCAACCCCATGGGATGGGATGGTGAAGACGAGGCCAAACTGGTGGAGGGTGGGCTCGCACCCAGTATGGCCAGGGTGACCGGGTCTCATCCGAAGGGGAAGTTTGGACACGGGCAGTAGGCGAGAGAGAGTGCAGAGGCCACCACGGATCGCCAGCAAACCCCGAGAAAGCTAAGAAGCAGCTCGGGGCAGTGTCTCCTCTAGGACCTCCGCCCGGGCAAGCGCAGCCTCGCTGACGTCCTGCCGCAGGCGACCGGAGAGGACAAATCCCGGTGTCCTTCAGTCCCCAGTTTGTGGCCCTTGGTGCATGGCAGCTCCGGGGTCCAGGGTACGGGCACCCTAGACAAGCCATCGGCCCCAGGGTCCTTGGAGGCTGCCGCGTCACAGGCTGGGGGGTCGCGCAGTTCCTGTGACCACACTGCCTCCCTAGGGGACTGACGCGCTGGCCCGGGGACCTGGACACGCGGGGGACAGGACGTCGGGCCCACTCCTCGTCAGAGGGGTCGTAGGTTTCTACCGGAGACCACAGGAAGGCCGTCTCCCAGGGCCCAGTGGTGGAATTCTCGCCTGCCATGCGGGAGACCGGGTTTGATTGCCGGTCCATGCACCTCCCCCGTCCAAAAACTAGACTAAAATAAAATTCAACAGATGGATACAGCTGCAATAACGGGACAGCCACATGGTAAAGGAACGCGACCCTGCCACACAGCATACAAAACAAAAGAAAGGCCCTGCCCTCCTGCCCTGGACCGGCCCTTCTAGAAGATGAAGGTGGGAGGGGCGGAAGGGGCCCTGGCTCCGCGACGTCCACCTGTCTCTTGAGGCTGAAAAGTAAGATAAAAATAAGGGGGGACTAAAGGGCTGATGACGAGGGATACGCAGGGGGACAGAGGCCCCTCACTGTGGCCAGGCACAGCCTGACCCCACCAAGCCCACGGGCCTGGCAGAAGGAGGTAAATGCTTCTGCAGGGGTGGAGGGGAGAGCTGGACTTTCCCTTACACACTGGCAGACGTGCAGGCTCAGAAGGGAACTCACAACTGAGAAGGTAGACAATCCTGAACCCCCCAAAATGGCAGGTTCTTAATCTTAACCCACAATCCTGAGGCGTGACCCCAACATTCCTGGGATGTGACCCCAGCATTGCCGGAACATGACCCCAACTTTCCTGGGATGTGGCCCCAGCATTCCCGGGGCGTGCCCCCAGTGTTAACAGTGTCAGCTGGAGACTGACAAGTCGCCCAGAGAGGCCTGTTCAGTCCCAGCCCTGGTCCCCTGCTGTGGACCCACGAGCAATTACAGCAGGACTTGGAAGACGCTATTAGTTAAGAGGCGCCCAAGGGTGGGCCTGAGCCCAGCAGGGCTGCTGTCCCTGTAAGCAGAGGAAACTGGACGTGGGGGGAGAAGCCCCGGGGAGCAGCCTGAAGCTGGACGTCAACGGAACCCGAGAAAGAAAGGGGGATGCGCTGCCACGGGGCCATGGGAGGGAAAAGCCTGGAAGACGTGATCCCTGGAGGAAGCCGGTCTGCAGCCTTGGGCCTCTGAGCCCCCGAAGCCCGGTGAAGTGGTCCCGTGGCCGGGTCAGCCGGGAAGGAGGGCGGAGTCCTTGAACGTGCCGCGCGAGTCGGGCCAGGATGCTTCGGGCCAGGGTCTCGGAAGGTCTTGGCTGTGGCCAGAGGGCTCCAGGCGGGGCTCAGCCCCACTGTCGGGGCCTTCACACAGGGAGGCCGGAGCCAGAGGGTCCCAGGAGCCCGCGGGCAGGGAGGGTGTGGGGGTCGGGGGTGGGGGGCAGGCAGGGAGGGGTGGGGGTGGGGGACATGGGGGGCACAGGGGCCGCGGGGCGGGGAGCGGGGCGCGGCCGCCACCCCCAGCACACTCCACTCCAGAGGCAAGCGCGGCCCTGCCGGCCTCCACGGTGGACTGGGCCTCCCCTCCCTGCTGCGGAGGCCACCCCTGGGTGCGCCCACCCTCCAGGCCTCGAGGACTGCAATCCTGGGGGTGCCTGATGGCCCAGTGCGTGGCCGGCCCCTGTCCAGGGCTTTACGGGGACCAGGCCGGAGGAGGAGTGGGGCCCGAGGAGGGCCAGGAGGGGCCAACCCCTGCCCCCAGAGCCGCGTCCCGAGGCAGGCAGAGGAGGCGGGGGGTGGGAGGGGACACTGCAGGGAGCAACCTGTGCCCAGGTACCCCCATGGCATCCACCTCCCAGCACCCCGGGGGGCAGATGCCATTACCTTTGGGGCCATTTCCCAGGGTGGCAGTGGCAGGGGGCGGACAGAGCCTACCCCAGTGGGCTCCGGACCCCGCCACTCCGTCCCAACCCCAGGCACCGCACGAGGGAGCAGGAAGGGTGGTGGCGAGTCTGTGGCCATGACAGCGACAGAGCCCGCAGGAGGGCGTCCAGCAGAGCCTGTGGGGGTGCAAACACGACCCGGGGAGGGGGTGACGGGAAGGCGGGGAAGGGGAAGGGCCAAGGTAGGGTCGTGCTATGTAAGATGTGGGGGACGGGGTGGGGGTAGGTGAGTGTGAGAGCCAGAGAGCCAGAGCCAGAGCCAGAGAGAGACAGACACAGAGAGAGAGAGACAGAGACACAGAAGGAGAGACAGAGGGAGAGACGGGGCTGGCAGGAGGCCCCGTGGGGGTGCTATGGAGAGGCCTGAGCGTCCCCAGGAGAACCAGAGTCACCCCCAGGCCCCCAGCCTCGGCCTCCCCTCCGCTGCGCTGCGATGCATAACTGTGCAGGGCAAGGGGCCGCGGGGACTCCTTCCCCTCCCCCGGGCCTCGACTGCTTCGCCTGCACCTCACCTTTCCTTTTGTTCATTCCTCATGACCCCCCAGTAGGCAGGGTACTGCTGGGGACCCCTGCACGATGCACACGCCGAGGCTCTGGTGGGGTGTCATCCTGGGATCCCGCAGCCCTGGGTGGGGGGCTGGGAGCCCTAGAAACCAGTCCCCCCTCTTGCAGGGACACGAGCACCTACAGGCCTGGCTGACACCACCTGGGAGGTGCCCCTTTAAACCACATCTGCCTGGTTTTCCTGAGCAGGGCTTCCTATTTCCTCAAAGGCTTGGTGTCCTTGTGGTCAGTGGGGACACCCAGCCGTGTGGGGGTGGGGCAGAGTGCAGGGACCCCTCCCAGACCACGGCCACCTTGTGTGCACAACCGGCTCTTGCACGGGGTCCTGCCCCCGCCCCCTGCTCACGTGGCCATCACATGTGGTAATGGCTACAATGGCCTCCTTACCGATGTCCCTGCTCCTGACCCCCCACCCCAGTCGCTTATCCCCATGGGACTCCCCAGGTGGGACACCCACCCTGTGAGGCCTTATTAACCCTCACTAACTTCTCCTCCACCCTCAACACCAAGCTTTGATCATGTCAAACCCTCTTTTTTACCTCAGGGCCTCCTGACATGCTGTTCCTTCTTCCCAGAGTGCCCTTCCACCCTCTACAGACAAACTCCTTCTGGAATCTCCAGACTCAAGGGTGCCTCCTTGGGGGCCTATCCCCATGTCCCTTCCCCCAAATGGCCCCCACTCACCCCCCCACTTTGTGGGGAGGGTGGCTCGAGTCTCGCTGTGGACCATGGGGCCTGCCAGGGCAGGGGTCGGTACAATCTCTGTTGGGTCCCTGGTGCCCTGTGCTCTCGGGGACAGGGAACACGAATCTGCAGGCCCCAGGCAGGGGGGACAGCCTGTGCCCAGCCAACTGGTCGCCGGCAGGGACACCCATGGAGCGGTGACCTCTGTACTCCAACCTAAGGCCTGTCAGGTTCACCAGGTAACAAGGAGGGGAGACCTGTTCCCGGGGTTGCCAGACGACCCCACCCAACTCTGGGCCAGGAGCCGCCACAGGGGCCCACCTACCACGGCCAGGTTGGGCCACACCAAGGTGGGCCACAAAGGGTGGGAGGAGCCCAGGCAGCCAGACAGCGGACCGGGCTGGGGTGGGTGCAAAGGAAGAGGCCGAGGCAGCCGTGGGAGGGGGCGGGTCCCGGCTCCCACGGGGTGGCCTGCCCTGGCAGGCGGCGCCCACCTGGCCACCGGGCCCCTCCCGCCTGCACCGCTGTAACCGCGGAGGTGGGAGCTAGGGGGTAACTAGGTGGCCAAACGGTCCTACAGATACTCCTCTCTGCTCTCTGGCACACTGGCGCGGACACAGGGAAATACCTGAAATCCCCACAGCAATGCAGCTGCCTTGATCTCTGATGCAGATTGTACAGCCTTTATCCTATGCCCTTGGGATTGTAAAAACCTCGTGACTGACCCTCACTTTTACCCATTTTATCAAGTTTTTTGACTTTGGAGTCTGGTGATCACTAAAGACAGCCCCTAATGTTTACTATTGAAGGGCCTTGGGTTCAGCCCAGAGCTAACCCTCCCCGAGTCCAAAGCTTTCTCGATAACTAAAGCCGGATCTAACCAAAACAGGCCTGCCTGAACGTGCAGTAGCTTAGACTGTAACCTGTAAGTGACCTGGGTCTCATCATAATACTAAAAATCACTCCCATCACGGTATTGCGGTTGTCACTTCCTTCTATCTGTCTGCGACTAAGCATGCAATCAGTCTGCACATGCTCAATAATTAGATCACCTCTAATTACATCATCTGGGGCCATTGCGCTCAGTATCCTAAAACCTGCCCATTTTTTGCTACTATGAAACTATCAGAACTAATGCAGCTCGGGCAGACAGAGTTTGGGGCCGATGAGGCCATCTGGTCTCCTGTTTCACGCCCAGCAATAAACTCGAAACCCAGTGTCTCAGGAATTGGTCCCTTGAGTACATCAGGCAGCGAACCCACCATGTTGGTCTGGGGTCACCTGAACCCCTCTCTGGCCTTCACGCTCAGCGCTGGCCTGCCCCGGGTGGCTCTACCGTGGCTCAGCTAAGTGTCACTCCCAGAGCCCACACTTGGAGGGGCTACAGAGCCACCCGAGGGGTCCACAGACCCCCTCACCAGCCCCACCTGCCTGAGGAGTCCCCAGGAGCTGGGGAAGGGAGAACAGTGCAGCTGTGGCCTGGGAATCCAAGACCCTAACCGCAGCCAAGACCTCCCTCCCTGAAGAAGCTGGTGAAGCAGAGAGAGCTCAGGGCTGGGAGCCAGCAGCTGGGGTGGAGTCCTAGCCGGTCCAGCCACTGTGCGACGTGGGGCTGGGTAGTTTCACTTCTCTGGGCTGACCTCACAGTAAGGACAGTTCTCTCCTTGTCCCCGACCTGGTCAAGTCCATGGTGATTAGCTCAGAAAATAAGCATCTGATCCTTCCATGAGAATTTTACATCAGCCCCAGCAGTGAGGGGGATGGCATCTGCAGTAGGAGGGAATGAGGCCAGTGCACCAGGAGACACAAGGAGAAGCAGAGATGGGAGAGGACAGAGAAGGAGATGGCTTCAAAGATACAGAGTGAACCCTTGGGGTAGCCCTGCCCAGAACTTCTCAGAACCCAAAGGACCATTTTAAGCTTAGGCTTATCTGATCCCTGCTATCTGCAACCAAAAGACACCTGCTTGATACAAAATTCCTCTCTCCCAGGCAGAACAGATGAAGGAAAGCAGGCTTCCTGGAGGAGGTGGCATTGGGAGGAAAGGCAAGGCAGACAACACAGGAGCATGTGCAAAAAACACATCAGAACGCCCACTGTCAACAACGGCCAGTGACCTTGCTGACGGCTTCACACATGTGCCCTCCGGTCCTCAATACAGCCACAGCAAGTCACAGGTTTGTTAGAACCACCTTCCAGGTGAGCAGACTAAACCTCGGACAGGCCCAGAGACTTAGCCAAAGTCCCAGCCAGTGGGATCTTGTTCAGTGAGTGACATGTGGGCCAGAAACTGAGGACATCTGCCACAATAGCTGCTGCTCTCTTCCCTCCCTCGGGCTCCCCAAAACAAGTCTTGCTGGAGTTGGCTATGGGAGGGGGGAGGTTACAGAAAGCCACCCCACTGGTGCAGCCTCTACAGCTCTCCGCCAGGCCACCCTGGGTGGGCATCCCATCAATACGAGGACATTTTAGCTCTGGTCTGCAGGCATGGGGACTCGTGCTTCTCCTCTTAGATTGGAGCCCCTGGCAGGCGGTGTCTCGGGACCCCCATGAATAGGACATGCCTGGCTTAGAGGAATGCTCTGGAGACGTCTGGTGAATGAAGTGGGAGGAGGTGGCTCAGCCCAGCGCCTTTCTCAAAGGCTGACAGTTATGGTCTGGACACCAGGCCAGGGGCTTGGGATGGGGGTGAGTCCCTGGTCCACCCCCCAGGCACCCCATACGCAAGGGAGGCAGACAAGGCCAGAGGCAAGGAGAAAACATGAGCAACATGTCACAACAGGGAGGGATGCTCGGGAGGCAGAGCAAAGGGGAACGGACCCTGTGGCACCCCAGAAGGCTTCCTGGAGGAGGTGGCCTTGAGCTAACAGCAGAAGTGAGCAGGGTTCCAGGGGGAAGGAGCAGAGCCAGGTGTGGAGGAGTGAAAGCAGGGTGAGGTGGAGTGGGGCGGCATGTGACCTACAGGCAGGAAGTAGGAGGTAAGAGGCAGGAAAGCTGGGCTCTGGCAGGTCCAGCTGGGCACCTGCAGTGAGATGAACTGCGCCGGTTCAGTTGCCTGGTCAAGGCCGCCCCCTGGTGGCCATAGAGAGGAAAGATGGGCAATGAGGTGTAATTGCGGGGTCCCGACCCCTAACACACACACACAGTTCTGTCAGATCACCATGTGCCTGCACTTCATTGCTCTCTGGAGACCCCTACCAGGGTTCACTGGGAGCCCTCAGTGTATCCGAGGTGCCCTGTCCTCACTGAGGGTGCAGGGGCCTGGACAGAGCACTGTGGGTCCAAGTGGACCACACCCCATGCAGCCTCCATCCTGGCTTCCTAAGTGTCCAGAGCGTCTCCCACACCAGTGTCTCTGGCTGAGGGCACTGCGCCTGCTTGGAGGCCCCTCGGGCCCAGTGAACCCCAGGCTGTCGGCTCCTGGCGCACCTGTGTCCCTGCACAAGGGTCTGGCCCTGCTCGGTACTAGCTCTGCTTCCAGCGTGGTTCCCTCCTGGTCCTGGTCCTGTCTTTTCTGCCCCTGCCTCTCTCCCCACTCACCTGTCCTCATGGTCCCAGCGTGTCCTGGGGGCAAGGTCACAGAGCATACTAATGGAGAAACCCTTCCAGGCAGAAGGAAGAAGGGACCAGCTTGCTCCTGGCCTCACATGTGTGACCCCTGACACACATGACCCCTGACACGCATGAACCTTGACACCCATGACTGCACCATCCACGTGGATGAACGACCTGCCCCGGATGACCCCACCCTGCTGGACGGCGGAGCTGGGAGCTGAGGGTGGCCAGTGAGAAGCGGGATGGGGGAAGTTCCGGGATGGGGGAAGTTCCGACATGGGGGCCAGTGTGGGTTCCACCCCCTCAATCGTCTTGTTGGCTGGAGACCCACTTCCGGGTTCGGGCGGCTAGACCAGGAGGCGGCCAGCGCCTGCCAGGCAGCACAGGGTCAGGGCCAAAGAGCCCATGCTCAGCTTGTGAGGCCCAAAGTCAAAGCTTTGGCGTTGCAAGAGAGAAGACCTTTATACTTCAGAATCTTAAGCCCTCCAAGACCCCAAGCCAAAAGCTTATGTGATTTGCGAGAGGCATCCCTGAGCCCTGGGCCATAGGGAGACGAGAGGTGGTGGGGGCGGGGGGATGCACGGGGACAGTGAGACGGGCCTCCCTGTGCACGCCCGCCAGCCAAACCCCAGGCTGTGGGGCACAGGAACCCAGGGCAGGGGGCCTCCAAGAGGTGTCTGGGCACCCAGACAGCGCAGGAGCTGGGACGGGTGCCCCAAACCCCGGTAGGCCCATTGGGGGTACAGCCACAGCAGTGATGGTGACAGCGGGTGCCTGGGTGGTCCCGTGGCCGAGCTCCGTGTGGGAGCAGGTGCAGATGACAGTAACCGAAGGCCTGTGGGGGCCGGGCTCAGGAACAGCCCTCAGCCCCGATCACCTGGGGCCAGGTGAGGGACCATGAACGGACTCCACGTTCCCACCTCCACCCAGTGGAAAAGGGACCCAAAACGAAGCAAAGCTTCTTTTGGCAACAGGAAAGAAGTTCTGCCTTTTGCATCTCAACTCTGCGGCCTGGCATCAGTGCCAGCTGCAAGAGAGGGTGAGCCAGGCCTCAACACCTGGACCCCACAAATTCCCCGCAATGCCCCTCAGCCGGGGTCTAGGGCCTGGGGCCGGAGGCTTACCTGTCACTCCCGTTCCAGGCGCACTCAAACTTGTCGAAAATGCAGTCGTTCTCATACAGGGAACACAGCTTGCTCCGGAGGTAATCGTGAACCTGGAGAGAGAGGGGCTCGCAGTGAGCAGAGGGGGAGCCCGACAGCCCGGCCCCTCCAGGAGGAGAGCACAGGGTCTGGGGGGTGCTCCCAACTCAGCCCACTCTTGCAGAAGGGACCCAGCCTTGGCCCAGGGAAGGCAGGTGCCTCTCAGGAGCACATGAGTGACCCCTGAGCTGTGGCCGGAGGGCACAGTACCAGGGACGGTCACAGTGACGAAGGGAACACCCACAGTGCCGGGTGCTGGGCCTCTGGAGGTGGTTGAGGTGGTCACAAGTCCAAATGATGGAAAAATCATAATTTAGTTCGGTTACCTTTTGAGGTTCTTGTGCTTTTCCCTCTGGGAACTTCATATTTTAAAACCCAACTCAAAGGATCCCTTCTCCAGGCAGCTTCCTTGGATTGCCCCAGGCGTCTTGCCCTCTCTCTGCCTCTTTCCACAGAGTATCAGATGAACCCATGACCCCTGACCCTCAGTTACTATGTCGATCCCTCTGCCCAGAGTTTTCACCCCTTGCTCTTTGCATGGAGACTTCTTTGGGTCTTGCCTGTGATGCCCCCTCCTCAGAGAGGCCCTCCCTGACCACCCACCTAAGCAGCAATTTGCTCCCCTGCCCCTTCTGCATTCTCTGTATCCTGTTTGGGTTTTTCTTCCAGACACGTGTAACAGCATTAATCAGTACGTTTTACTCGCCTATTGGCCAGCTCAGCCTCCCCACTCACCCCCTTAGGAGACCCCAGGGGGGCTCCCATCTTTAAAGCCCGGCCATGCCCCAACAGCTCCACCTGACCGCCCAGCTGCCTACCGGACACCCCACAAGGCTGCCCACAAGGCATCTCCAGGACCGCTGTTCACACCGAGCCCTGCTCCCTCCAGCCCCCACCGCCCCCCACACCCCTTGGAACAAAGGGCAGGAATGACAGCATTCCAGGAAATACGCCCTGGTCAATCACACCCCAACACTTGATCTACCGGAATCCAGAGAGGCCCAGAAGCTGCTCTGCTCATCCTAGCCCACACTGGCAGCCCAGCCCAAGCTGCCACCACCCTCTCCTGCTTGTCGCAATGGGGCTCTCGGCTTCTGCCCAGGCCCTGTCTATCTCCTCAGTCAGCCAGAGGGATCCTTTCAGAATGTTAGTGGGATCAGGTTGCATCTTTGCTAAAAACTCTCCAGGGCCTGCAAGTTCTTTTGGGACCTCTCTGACCTCAGGCTCTTCTCTGCCCATCACTCACTCTGTTCCAGCCTGGTGCCATGCTGTTCCTGGGACACACTGAGTATGCTTCTGCCTCAAGGCCTCCACACCTGCCCTTCCCCCTTCAGGAATATCCTTCCCCCAAATGGCTACCTCCCTGGCTTCCCTCAGGCCTCGGCTTCCTCATCTACTTGGCAGCGGCCCCTGACTTGTTTTATCTGTGGCACTTTTGGCAGCTTGTGGTTATTTTGTCTATTTTCACGGCTGCTGGTGGATCTTCCCTACTGGAATGGAAGTCCTTCGAGGTAGGACCTTTCTGTCTTGTCGCCACAATTTTCCACTGTGGGGGCATCACAGGAGCTCCCAGGTCTTTTAGAATGAAAAAGCGAATAAGAGCTCTGGGGTGGGTGAGGTGCCTTCAGCCAGCCGAGAGTGGAAAGAGGGGGAAGAGCCCAGAGAGGGGAGGGACCCAAGGGAGGAGGCAGGGGTGAACCCTAAAGGTCTAGCGTGCACAAGGCACAGCTGGGCTCAAAACAGGCCCAAGGCCTGGGATGCCCAGGGGTGGGGCTGCTGGGTCGGGGTGGCCGGCCAGGACGGGGGTGGCCGGTGGGGATGGGGGTGCAGCTCCAGCTGCGGTGCAAGCGGAGAGGGGTGGAGGCGGCTGGGCAAGAGGGAGAGGCAACCGGGAGCCCACTGCTATTTCCCTACTTCCACCCAGAGGGGTCCAAGCAGACCAACCGTGAGCCAGGGGGTGGGCTCAGGAGGAAGTCGCTTTTAAACCTACAGGAGGGGTCCCTGAGGGGCAGCCCCCGGGAACATGGGAGGGAGAAAGGCTGATAAACCCATACAATGGGAGGGGTCCTTCAGAGCGAGCCAGGAACAGAGCCCAGCAGGGGAAACAGGATGGGGGTGGGGCACTGCTAGTTGTTTCAGAGGGGGTGGCCGGCCACCACCCATCCTTCTCCAGCACCCCACAACCCCTCCACTCTCTTGCCGCCCCTCCTGGGGATCCTTGTGCCTCCTGACCCACACCCCTAGTCTCCTACAACCCCTCCTGGGGAGCCTTGGCCCCCTGAGCCCCCAACCCCACCCCCAGTCTCCGGTCCCCCTCCTGGGGCCACACCATGCAGAAGTTCACCGTGTCCCTGTCTGTCTGGGACCCTGCAGGTGAGGCTGGGTCCCCCCCCAACTCCAACGAAGGGGGACAGAGGCTCCCTGTCTTCATTTCCAGCCACAGGACAGAGTTTCAGATGCTCAGGTTTACCCTGTCTTGTCCGCACTCCTGTCCACACCCCAGCGCGTCCTCCTTGCTTAGCCCAAGCAGCCTTACTGACGCACTTGTCCAAACTCGCGCACCGCTCTCTCCTGCCCTCTGGTGGCTGGGTCAGGAAGAGCTCGGGCTCCAGAGAGACAAAAACCTGAGCTCCAATCTGAGGTCTGCTGCTTGCCAGCTGTGGCCCCACAGAATTTAACTCCATTTCCCTCAAATAAAACGGGGTGGTGAGAATACTGGTCCTACCTCCCAGGGTGGCTGGGAGGCTCGGATGAAGCCAAGTGTGCAAGGACTTTGTCTAATGTGGCTCTCACAGAGGACTGGCTCCCTCAGTGCCCATCTCCCCCCTTTCTCCCTGCCTTCCTAAACGACAGAGGCTAGAAAGCTAATTACTCATTTTCCCAGCACCATGGTGGTTGACTGTGGATCACTATAGCAATGAGATGTAAGATGTCTTCTGAGAAGGGTCCTGGGAAGGCTTCTGTTATCTCAATATAATGTGCAATAGGCCCAGCAGACACAGCCTATCAGGTTTCCTCCTACCTCCGGGCTGGAATACAGGCAGGGTGGGCTGGAGGTGCAGCAGCCATTTTGTAACCATGAGGTATCTCACACAGAGGTGGAAAACCAGCACTCAATGGATGACAGACTGGATCACAGAAGGAGCATGGGATGGAGGTCACTGAGGTCTCAAAGCCACTCACCGTTCCTGGACTGCCCACTTGCAAGCATCATGTCACAGCAAAATAATAAGCCTCTGTTTGTTAAGTACTGCAAGTCAGCCAAACACAATCCTGCTACACAATTTCTGGTATATAATAAGCAACCAGAAAATGATAGTTGTTGCGTTGCTTCTATGCAATTATTATTTAAGAATCAATAGGTCAACCAGGCCAGAAGCCAGGAGACCAATGCCTGTCATTCTTTCACGTTTTGAGGTCCTCGAGTCCTTTGAGAATTTCTGAAAGCTACAGACCCTTTCCCCCCAAACGACCTTACAAAACACTGCACATCATTTCAGGGGGTTGCAGGCCCTCACTGACTACAGGGATTGAAAGGGCAAAGGGTTGTAATGGAGTTGGAAAGGGCCACTTCCGGGTGGGCCTGGAAGGGGGCCCTGGGAGGGGGCTTGAGCAGCCGTTCCCACAGGCCTGAACAGGGGTTATTTCATCCCTGCCCACCGGGGGCTTCTGCCATTGCCAGGGGAGACAGAGGAGGAGGTGACACCTTCCTGGGGTGCGCAGTGCAAGGAGGGAACTGATCCCCCAGCCGAGGGAAGGATGGGAACGGAGCAGACCCCCAGGTTGTCTGTGGGCGAGAAGCTTCCAGGAGCACGCTGTTCACACACACCCCAGCCCAGACTCAGAGCTCCCCATCTTCCAAGCTCTGCCCCCCTTCTCCGTGGAGCCTCTTCTGCCTCCCAGGACACTTCTCTCCCCCAGGCCTGGCAGAGGGTTTGGAGGTGCAGAGCTCCAAGTTTGGGTTCTGTATCGTGGCTCTGCTGTTGCCATCCAGCTGACACCTGCCCCTGTAACCTCTCAGGGCCCCCGATTTCCTCCCTGCCCAACATGGCTGATGGCACCCCACTTCGAAGGAGCTGAGGACAAGAGTGCTTAGGGCTTGGGTTGGGCTGAGTTTCCAGTGGGGTGTTCTCCCACTGCTTCCGGCCAGCTGAATCTGACCCATCCTACAAAGCCCCTGTAAAAATCACCTCCTCCAAGAAGCCTTCTGGATCTCCCCAGCCAGAGGCATTGCTGGAAACAGCTTTAAAGCAGCCCCACATTTCCTTTAAGTGGGAACCCCAGGTGGATTTTGCTTTCTACCCCGTAACTCATTCTGGATCCTAATAGAAATATAATGCTCCCTTCCCCCAGTCCAAACCCATGAGCACTACAGACTTTCAAGGAAGGTGTCCCAGGTCTGCCCTGGGCTGGGACAGTCCCCTTGCTGCACTCCAGGGTGTACAGAGCGGGCTGAAAGGCTTGTGCCAAGGACTCTGAACTGTCACAGGCTGCTCAGCTCACACCTCGTGGAGAGGGCAACAGCAGCTTACTGGTGAGTGGACACGGGCTCCTGGGAAGGGAAGCCGCCGCCTGTGCTCTCAAATGGGTCTGACGCTCCTCTTGGTCCCCACACCTTCCCCTCCCCCAAACCGGAGCCCCTGATCCCAAACTGCAGGCCTGGTCCCAGCCAGAAAGCAGAGGGCTTCCTCAGCTCCAGGGGCCCAGCAGAGCTGCGGCTGGGGCTCAGCTGCTCCCAAGCCACCTGTCTTTGCCTGCGAAGCAGCACGCAAAAGCACCCCCCCGGCCCCCCACTTCCCAACAAACCCCCAACACCCCCCACCCCTGCTGGCACGGGAAGGCCTGGGGAGGGGGGTTCCCCATCCTGCAAAGCACACACCCCCACCCCCACCCAAAGGCCACGGTGCCCACCTGGTAGGTTTCGATGGGCCTCGCCTCCATGTTCAGGTCCCAGACCTTGACCGTGAGGTAATCCCGGGTGAGCATGTACCGGCCGCTGTGGCTGAACTTCACGTCCGACACGGAGGAAATGATCTCGGAGAAGAAGGAGCGGTTACTGGGGTCCTCGGGCTCCTCGAACACTGCAGACACAGGGGAGTGGCGAGGCCGTGGGGGTGAGGGTCCCGGGGCAGATGGACAGAAGACGCGGCATCACTCTGCGCACACGCTGTCCGCTTGCTCGTTCCCTCATCCCTTCCACCACCTCACCTGTCATTAAATACCTAGGAGGCAGCAGGCCCAGGCTCACCCTCCAAAGGGGGCAGAACCAGGTGCGGGAAGGGCTTCTTTGACTGGGAGCAGATGCTGGGCTGGCTTCCTCCCGAGCATGACCTCATTTAATTCCCCCAAAACAGATCCCGGCGCCATTATGATGCCCACTGCCAAGAATACTGGGGCCCAGATGGCAGCAAACCACAGCCGAGAGCCCAGAGAGAGGAAGTGATGGAGCTGGGGTGGAAAAGCGTCCGTCCTGAATGGGCTGGGCTCTACTGCCCACAGGGGTAAGGCTGGACGCCGGCGCTGCCGAGGTGGCCCGGTGTGCTGGGCAGCGCCCTGGACGGGGCTGGGGCTCTGGTACTCATCGGCCTTTTCTCTGTTCAGGGTGCAGAGGTACCTGCATCGACCTGCTCACAGGTGGGCTGTCTTTGGCTGGCGTGGGGCTGTAATAGAATCACACCTGGCCACCCAGAGAGGTAGCTCAAGTCTCCTGTTTGCTCCTGGCCTGCCTATTACCCTGGATCAGCCGCTTCACACAGGAAGTTACTGACCTGGTTCTTGGAGGCAAGAGAACTGCCCCTGCCCAGATGAGCCCTGCCTGGGACGGAGCGAGCCATGGGCAGCTTCCCCAGCAGCATCCCTCCCTCTTACCCCAGTAACCAGGCCTTTCAGATGTTGAGTTTTGCAAGCAGCAGGACCAAGGACATGTGCAAAGGCCCTGCGGCAGGGACAGGCTGAGAGGCCAGTGAAGACAAACAGGAATGAGCAAGGGCTACCCCAGGCTGGGCCTCACAGCCCATGGTGAGGGGTGAGGATGACACTCCATGGGACCTGGAAGCCACCAAGGGTCCAGGGCAAGGGAGGACAAGATCTAGGTAAAAGGGGTGGGGAGGAGCAGCGGGAGACCAGGCCTGATACCCTTCCACCCAGAGGGAAGATTCCAGCACCTGGGACACCAGGGCTGCAGAAAACCCCATCGGCACAGGCAGGAGCCACAAAAAACGTGAGTCAGCTCCAATGGGCCGAAGGCCATCCCCAGGGTAAGAAAAGGCTCCCGAGGTGACTATCAGTACTGCCTCTGGCATCCCTGACAGTCACAGCAGGGGAGGGGAAGGAGACTCGGGAGCCACCCAGCTCCCGCCTCCACCCGCGACCCTGCCCCGCCTGGGACACTCCCGGCGGGGAGTTACGCACCGACATGGGCAGACTGCAATATGGAACGTCAGTGATTTCAGCGCACCCTGCGTCGTAAATGAAAAACAGGCTGTAACACGTTCCTCTGTAAGGAGGGCCCCCTGACCCACCCCTCAAAACGCTCTCAGGTTTCCGGGTGCCGCCCCCTGACCTTAAACTCCCTCCATCACTGCCAGGATGCGTTTTCCAGCAGCCTGATCCTTTGTCTTTCAATAAGCGCAAGCGGAAGGGTGGACCAAAGA
Source organism: Tamandua tetradactyla (assembly GCF_023851605.1). Taxonomy (NCBI): domain Eukaryota; kingdom Metazoa; phylum Chordata; class Mammalia; order Pilosa; family Myrmecophagidae; genus Tamandua; species Tamandua tetradactyla. The sequence continues at coordinate 6,586,171 of NC_135345.1, read as the reverse complement.
ATATGGCAGCATGAGAAGGGAAGGGAAGCTGGGGTGGAGGGAGGCCGGGGTGGAGGCTGGTGTGGAGGCCGGGTGGAAGGAGGCTGAGTGGAAGGACTGTGCTCTGGGGAAAAGGCTGGCCATGCCCGCCTCATCGCCTCTCTGAGCCTCAGGCTTCTGGGCCTCCCATCAAGTGAGGCCCAGCACAGGTGAGTTCACACATGACCACCTCTTCCCTGCCCCCGTCCCTCCTCTTGGAGATCCTCTCCAGCTCCACATCTGAGGCCATCATCAGGGTCACAGGAACCCTTGGCCTTGACCGCGGTGAAGCCAGGTCGCAGGAGGGCGCCATAAGCCAAGAGAGGCACGTCATCCCATTGGCAATGGGGAGCCACGGCGGGCGTGCAGCGTGGGGGGGCATGCTCCCTGTGGTTTCTCAGGACCCCCTCCCTGCGGTGTGGAGGACACGGGGTGGGTAAGAGGGCAGGGAGAAGGGCGAGGCTGGTGAGGAAACGGCAGCCCAGAGAGGTCAGGAGATTTGCCTGTAGTCACACAGCAGGTAGGGGGTGGACCCTGGATTCTGAGCAGACTGAGCTTTACTCAAAGAGGCTGGGCCCAGCTCCCACACGCCAGGTTCCCACTAGCCTGTCAGGTTTGGTGTTAAGAAACAAACATTCTAGATTGTCAGAGCTTATCATATGAGAAATGTTATCTATTTGTTCACTTCTTTGTTTTACTTTACAGGAAAAAAAAGTTCCTTGTAGAATTTCTGGGCATTTAACAGCCACTGATAAATATATACATAAACTAGACATTAAACACAACTGGTCCTGGTGTCTCAGAATTGCAGCAGAGGCCTGAAGCCTAGAACCACAGGAGCAGTGCCAAGAGCCTGGATTTTAACGGCGGGACCCCCGCCCAGGGTTGGTACATGGAGGCCCCCCTCTGGAGACAGGGACTGGCCTCTCCTCCTCCTTCCCCCGAGGGGAGAGGGGGCTGCCCTATCCCCACTGCCCAGAGTTAGGGATACGTTTCCTGCATTTTGGGGGACACAGCGTGTGACAGTCTTAAAACATGGTTCTTTGGCACGCCTCCCGTGGAGAGGTGGCATCTCCGTCCCTCCCCCTGAATCTGGGCAGGCCTTCCCAGCAGAGCCTGCAGATCCTGGGGACGACGACGCAGGGTGACTCCCCAGGCTCCATCACACAAGGCCAAGCTTGTTCCTGGGCTTGAAGCCCCAAGCCGCTGTGGAAGGAGTCCAAGTCCCGCGGTCATCAGGCTGGTGAGGCCACATACAGCCACCCCAGCGGCCTGGCCCAGAGGGGTCCAGTGCTCCAGCCATTCCTGCCACCGTGCCAGGCAGGGGGTGGGGGGTGGGCAAGCCCCCAGCATCTGAGCATCCCAGAGGAGGCCAGTTACCAGGGAGCAGAGACAAGCCAGCCCGCTGTGCCCTGGCCAAGTTCCTGACCCACCGAATTCAACCATAAAACGAGTGCCATTTTCCATCATTGCGTCTGGGATGTTTTGTTATGCAGCAACAGTAGCTGCCACACAGGGGCTGGGTGGCTCTGACGTCTGAGGAGGAGGATGGCTGCTTTAGGCCCATGGAGCCCAGCACCGCCACACCCAGGCCCACCCGGCCGATCCATCTCTGGACGGGTGGTGCTGTGTGTCCATCCCTCTCTGTCACTCCATAGCCGCTGCCGTAGGACACCCTGAGTCTGCCTCCACCTAAGATTGCCTTCTCCAGGGGGCTTCCCTGGCACCAGGTGGGGGGTAGGCGAGCTCCTCAGTCTTCCCACGGCCCCGGGGGCTTCCCCAGGCATGAATTATACCCAGAGGCACTCAGGGAGGGGCTGAACCCCCCACCTCTGCTGTTCCCCAGGAGAGTCTAGTACGCAGTTCTCGAGGGCCAGCCACCCCCCACTGTGCAGGCAGGACAGCCACCGCGGCCACTGCACCGGGTGTGCTTCCAGGACCCATGGGACAGTGCAGGCAAGGCCTCTCCAAAGCTTAGTTCTGCTCACGAAGGGAGCTGTCCCAGGCTGGTCAGGCAGGCGCCTCCCCGGGACGTCAACCCCTCTAGGACAAGGGTCTGAGGTGCAGGGAAGGCCAGGGTGTCTCAGTGGGTGAGATATTGAAAAGACTCCTGCCCTCTGGGGTGCATGGTCAGGGCGGGGAGGCCTTTGGGCAGCAGGACTAGGGCAGCGGGAGGGCCGTGAGTTGGGAGCTTCCTGACTTTGCATATTTAAGGCTCTGAGAGTCTTAGCCAGTTGTCTCCTCCTATCTGGCATCTCGCAATGTCGCCGTCACACATGGGACATGTTGACAAGCCCCCGTTCTCAGTTCCCTGCTCAGTACAGGGTCCCCGGAACCCATGCGAGGCATGGGGTGCTCAGGCTCTGCAGGACGGGGCCCAACCTTCCTCTCCTGCCTTACACACACTCTAATGGTACCATTCTTTTGTCTAAAACCCTCCATGGCTCCCCAGTGCCCACAGGATCAAGGCTCAAGCTCCTACATGTAGCTAACAAGCTTCTTCATAATGTGGCCCCAACCCACCAGCCACCCAGGCCTCACCACCTGCAGCCACATCCCAATCTCCGTTCTAGCCAGGGCTCCAGGGCTGGGACAAGGATGAGGTCAGAGAGGAGCCTGAACACAAATTGTAAGGAAGCACTTATTTAATGTGGCCCTGAGAGGGTGCTTCTCCTTAAATTTTGCACCCAAGGTACCTCGCTTGTCTCACCCTTGCACCTGCTCTACCACGTACCAGAGAGCAGAGCAGAAAAAACAAAGAGGTTTTGGGTTCAAATCACACGCTCCACAGCTCATGCTTTTGGCGACCTTAGGCAAAGCCCTTCACTTCCCTTAGCCTTAGATCCCCCACCTGGAAAATGGGTATATCAGAGGTCTTACCTGGAGAGCACCAGGCCCAGAGTCTGACTTGGAGCAGCTGCTCAACAAAACTGCATAGCTGTTTGTATAGTTATCATTTGTTGTTTTCTCTCCCTTAGATTCCTTTCCTACTTGTCCTTCCTACCAACTCCTATAGACCCCACAAAACCCAGTCCCAATGTCCCATTTTCTGAGCATCTTGTCTAGATGCTCAGAGCTCTGCCTTTGTGCCATGGGGCTGTGACTCCTCAGGGCAGAGGCCCTGCCCCTGTCATCGCTCATCTAAGCACCCCACGAGCATGGAGCTTGTCACAGGCTGGGCACTGGGCATAGAGCTGAGAGAACACTCTGGGGCTGCCTGTCTGGGTCGCCCCTCCTCCACACCTTACTGATGCTATACTTGTCCAACCTAAGGCAATTCTGCTTGCATTCTCAGCCCAGGGGACGCTTTCACTGAGCATCCATGATATTCGCTCTGTGTCCTCCGTGGCATTTGCTATGTGACATGCCTGTCCATGTCAGGATGACAACGGTCTTTTCTTTGGGATGGGTGGAGAGGTGGGGGTGAAACTGGGCAGGCAGAGTCCATCAGATGAGGATGGGGGTGAGGGGGGTGGGATCAGGGTTAGATAGTGGAAATGTACAGCTTTAAGCCACAAACTCAGGGACAAGCGTGCAGGTCGACAAGACAAACAGGGGGAGCCTGTGGGTCTTGGGAGGCAGGGAACACGGAGGAGATGGGCCCAGGAGCAGAGGGTCCGCTAGGGTCCTGCTCAGTTGTCCCTGGCCACCATGGCACAGCCCCTCCATGCTGTGGCATTATGCCAGGATGTCCACATGAGTGCAGTGAGCAGGCACGCTCAGGCCAGCCCTGCTGGACTCTAGGAGGAGCCCAGGCCAGCCCTGCCTCCGGGAGCACTGGCCCGGGGAGGAGCTGGGAGGGACCTGTGCAGAGCAGCAGCAGGAGGATCAGATTTACGGATCGGAGGGTGGACAGTCTGTGCACCTGGGGGGCCACTGTTGGGGGCAGGGCCTCCTGCACGGCCACCGTTCCCTGCACCTGCCACGGTCAGGAGGGTGAGGCCATGCAGGGTGGGGCGGAGCACAGTAAAGTCTTGCCAGGTGAAGAGCTGACTTTTATCACCCCCTGGTTGTAACTTCCCTCCCTTTTCCCAAGTCTCAAAGGCTTCCCTGCCTACGCTGATGACATGCCCAACCCATCAGGCCCTCCCTGACCTGCCTTCCAGCCCTTCGCTCAATCCATCAGCAGATTCAGTGGGCTGTGAGCACCGGGCATGGGACCCGACCAGCTTCCCCCGCTCCTGGGGCCTGCCCTGCTCCAAGAACCAGTGCCTTTCACCTCCCAGCTGGTCCTGCTGTCCACCATGCCCCAGCATTTACTCCCCGTTCATAGGGGAGGTGACAGCACGTGTGCCAAATCTGAATCCACAGGACGGAGACCATCGAGAAACAGTGTGTCCCACAAGAGGAGAAGGCCTCGGCAGGGGGGTGGTCTCCAAGGGCCACCAACATTTAAAGGGCAGTGGGCAAAACACCCGGGAAGGAAACTGAGTACCACCCCTCCCACAGGTGGGGAGCTGCGGGTGTTCAGGAGCCCATCACATCACCTGCCCACAGCCCGTCCACAGCCCTCGTCCCTTTCAGAGTGAGCTGGAAGCTCCTGCCCGGGCTTGCAAAGCCTCTCACTGTGGACACTGCCCACTCCGTGCGCCTCTCTGACCTCACCTCCTGTGCCAGTTTGAAAGTGTTATGTACCCCAGAAAAGCCATGTTTTCAACCTGATTCAGCCTAACGGGCACAGCTGTTTCTTTTAATCCTGATACAATACTGTAAGTTGGGAACTTTCAATTAGATTTTCTCCACAAAGATGTGACACACTCACTTGTGGGTGTTAACTTTTGATTAGCTGCAGATGTGACTATCCATTCCAGTTGGGTCTTGATTAGTTTACTGGACTCCTTTAAAAGAGGAAACATTTTGGAGAAACCTCAGAAACAACAGAAATGACAGAGCCTATAGAAATGACAGAAGCCTCAGAGCCGACAGAAACTTCACAGCAGAGCTGACACAGATGCCGACACGTGGAAAACAGAGACACGGATGTTTGGAGATGTTTGGAGCTCAGCAGACGACACCATGAGATGTTAAGCAAGCCAGAACCTGGAGAGAGCCAAGGGAAGCCAAGAGATGAAAGCCAGCCCTGGAGAAGCAAAGTGAGGAGCCCCCACAGGAATAGAGACTGAAAGCAACGGAGCCCAGGGGCAAGGGACCAGCAGATGCCAGCCACGTGCCTTCCCAGCGGACAGAGGGGTTCCTGACCCATCAGCCTTTCTTGAGTGAAGGTAATCTCTTGTTGGTGCCTTAATTTGGACACTTTCATTTCCTTAGAACTGTGAACCTATAACTTATTAAATTTCCCTTTTTAAAAGTCATTGCAGTTCTGGTGTATCGAATTCCAGCAGCTTCCAAACTAACACACCTCCTCTCTCTGCCCCACTGCTGCGCTCTGCCACAAAGACCTCCCAACCCAGCCCCAGGGCCTTTGCACTGCTGTTACTTCTGCCTGGGATTTCTGACCTGGCTCTGCTGTCCCCGGGCTGCAGGCTCCCCAGCAGGGCACAGCTGGGGCTGGTCTTGTTGCCCCAGATCCATTACTAGGGACAGACCCTGGGGCTCAGCAGTCCCCCTTAAACCATCCTGGCTCACCCATAATTTCCAGTGAGATCTCTTAGCTCTCACGGCTACTGTGAAGATTCAGTGAGAAAGAGCACAGCCTGGTAAACACGAGATTATCCATGCACCTTGCGTTGCCCTAAGCCACTAAATTCGCAGTGACCTGTTAGGACAGGAAGACTCAATTTCCCTGTCTGTAAAGCAGGCAGTGGACACCGTAGCCTTGAGGCAATGAAGCTGAGCCCAGCGCCTGCGAGCGCCAGGACCCCACAGATGCCAGCTGCTGGGGTGAACTCACCATCCTGGGCCCGGCACGCGGCCGGGTCCACGGTGCCCACGAGGCCGCCGTGCTCCCTCTGGGCAGGCCCTGTGCTGTCAAAGGCAGAAACGACTGTCTATTTTAAGAAGGTATTTCCAGTCGTTTCCATGGTAACCCTGTCACTGATGACTCGCAGACAAAAGACCAGTGTTTCCACTGCCTGGGAGAGAGAAGGGAAGCTGGAGGCGGGCCCGGGGGGGGGGGGGGGTGTCCTGCACCCCAGCAGGGAGGGGACCAGGTACACACACCCCCCACGTCTCGGAGCCCCGGTTTTCTCATCCCACCCACGGCAGTGACCACTCAGGGAACCTGATCACCTTCTCGGGGCACATGGCTGGGCCCACCCCACTCCGGGGGGCACCAGAGAGACTCAAGGGGGGAAGAGCCAGCTCTCACCACCACGTGCTTTTAAAGGGTTAACAACGCCCTGCTAATGGGACTGGGCACCCACAGAATTCCTTGTGAGAACCAGACCAAACCAGATCGGCCGAAGAGTACGGAGGGACAGGTATTTCAATGACTCATTCCTTATTTATAGTGAATTAAATGGAGAAGGGAAAACAGAAGATGTAAAGGTGTGATAAAAGACTGGGGAACCATGCAGTTAAATTTAAACCCTCTTAGTGGCATTAAAGAGAAAGTTTTTGGGCAGGAAAATGAATCTGAGAATGGAGAAAAATTTAAAATACAAAATTAACTCCAAGAGAAACTGAAAACTTGCATACATCAACAATGAAAAAAACTGATTTGGTAGTAAAAAAATTATACCTCCTTCAAAAAGAGACCTTACACATTTTACCAAAACTTCAAGGAGCAAATATATATGTATTACATATATGTTTTCTCTTATTTCAGAGAAAAGACAAAGAAAGCTGTTCAGCTCATTTTGGGAGATATTATTGATCTTAATAAAAGTGAGCAAAGAGAGTTTAAAAAAGAAAATTAACGGCCAACCTCATCTATGAACATAAACGAAAAGGCTTACATAAAATCTTGGCATATCAAATTCAACCCCAGCCCTGTCTGTGGTGATTCAGAACCATGGCCTAGGCGGGGCAGGGCATTCTATGTTTCAAAAGGCCCAAAGAGAGTCCCCCGGGCACCTGCCAGGAGGCTGCTGGGAATCTCAGCAGGAGTCCAGGCCCCAGGCATGTGCCCCTCCCTCTGTATCTTGGCCCTACAACTTTTCAGAACGTCCATACAACTCTAGAAAGAGGTGAAAACCCCCGAAGTCCAAAAGTTAATATTCCCTGTAGTCCCTCGAAATGGAAATGGGAAATAAAAATACAGCTGAGTCACAAAATATACAATAACATTCCTTGCACCTCTGAGTTGGTGGACCGATTCACACGTGGGTCACACACTGCCAGGCTTACAATTCTAGACCTGAACTGACACTTCCGCACCTGGGTTTATGTTTTAGTTTGCTAAAGCTGTTGGAATGCAATATACCAGAAATGGAATGGCTTTCAAAAAGGGAATTTATTGAGTTACAAGTTCACAGTTCTAAGGCTGTGAAAATGTCCAAACTAAGGCATCCAGGGAAAGATACCTTAACTCCAAAGAAAGAGCCGATGAAGTTTGGGGTTTCTCTCTCAGCTTGCAGCCCACATGGCAATGTCTGCTAGCCTTCTCTCCGCATTTCATAAGCCTTTCCTGGGAGTGTTTTCCTTCTTTATCTCCAAACATTGCGTGGGCTCTGAGCTTTTTCCAAAACGGTTCCCTCTTAAAGGGCTCCAGTAAGCAACCCCACTTTGAATGGGCAGGGACACATCTCCATGGAAACCATCTAATCAAAAGTTACCACCCACAATTGGGTGGGTCACATCTTCATGGGAGCATTGTAAATGCTCCCAGCCAACAAAACTGAATGAGGATTAAAGAAACTTGGCTTTTCTGGGATATACAACAGATTCAAACTGGAACAGCTTAGAAAATGGACGTTTGATGGCTGCCACGTGCACACACGTTTTCTGTTCAAAGTTCAAATCCACGCTTTAAAATATCAATACACAGAAAAATGTCAGGAGAAAGTAGCAATCTCTCTCTCCTAGCTCCATCCCTCAGGGACAATTTCTGGCATATTTCTTTCCAGTGTTTTCTCTGTTTCCGCTTTTTGGCCATACAGTCACTGCCCTGGCTTGTTTCCCTCCACCAAATCATTTAACATAGCTGCTTCCCTATGTCATTAAAACTCTTCTTATTTTCAATGGCTGAGCACTATTCTATTATGTGGGTTGCCGCTTGCTCACCCTTTACTTGGACCTTCGTCCTCTCGGGACAAGGTTTATGGGGAAGCTTCGTCTTCCTTCCCCTGGGCCAGGGCTGGGGTCAGGGAATGGACCTGAAATGGAGGTGGTTCCTGGAAGACACTCTCTTCTCTCTTTCCCAATCTTTCCCTTGACCCAGAGTGGCACTCAGGCAAACCCTGGGGTCATGTGTGGCCAGAGCCACCACAGCGAGTCTGAGACAGTTTTAGGGAAAAGCTCCTGTGGCCAACAGAGCCATGGAGAACCCGTCCAGGTCCCTGGAACCTGCGCTTATGCTGAGATGAAGGCCGCAGACAGAACGAAGGTTGCTAATCAGCTGACCTTAAAATGGAGAGATTCTCTTGGATTTTCTGGGTGGGCGCCATGTACCTACAAGAGCCCTTAAATGTGGAAGATGGGGGCAGGAGAGCGAGAGGGCCAGAGAGATGAAATGCGACAAGGACTCCACCGGCCACTGCCTTGAGGACGGAGGAAGGGGCCATGAACCAAGGATGTGGGTGACCTCTAGAAGCTGGAAAAGACGAAGATGTGGATTTCCCCCAGAATCTTCAAACGGCACCCAACCCTGACACCTCTTCGGCCCAGGGAGACCCGGCTGGACTTTCGGACTTCTGAATTGTAAGGGGATAAATGTGTGTAGTTTTAAGCCACCAGTTTGTGGCCTTTTGTTCCCACAGCCACATAAAATGCAGACAACCGTTGGGCTGATCCTCGGTGACCCCCGGGGTCTCTGCCGGCCCCTCGGCTTCCCAGCCATCCCATCCCGACACCGACAACCCCCTCGCCTTTATCTCCAGTGGGACCCCTCCGGTGGGACCCCTCCCCTGAACGCACATCCAAAGGGCCCAGCGCCCACCCATTGCCACTCCTTGGCGCTCCATGCAGATCTCACATGTAGCACGTTCAAAACAGTCCTGGGGCCACCCGCCAAGAAGCCCCCCATACCATGCATGCCATTCTGGGCCTGGCAGAGCCCCCCACCCCACCCCTTCACCCAGCCGCTCCCGTCCAAGCTGCGGAGCCACTAGGGACTCGTTCCTGGATGCCCACATCTGCCCTCCTTCAAAGAACATCCAGAATGTTCCGTCTCCCTCCTCTGCCGAGCCCACCCTCCCTCCCCACACATTCCTCTCCAGTCCGACTCCTGCTCCCACTCCCGTCACATCCTGCCCTTGTGCTCGATCCCCGTTAGCTCCCCAACCCACTTAGAGTAAAACCGAAGGCCCAGCCTGGGCCTCCAGGGAGGGACAGCTCACCCTGTCTGTCTGTCTGGCCTCACCTCCCGCCATCCTCCCTCCCTGACTCACAGTGCTCTGGCCCCTCTGGCCTGCTGGAGCACTCCCACCTCGGAGCCTTCGCCCTACTGTGCCCTCCTTCTAGAACATTCCTCCCCCTCGCTCCCTTGGGAAGCCTCCATGCACGTGGACAGGGGCAGGCGGGTGGTGCGAGAGGAACTGGACCCGGGTCGGCGGAGGAGCACAGGGGCTCAAGGGGCCACCCCGCAGGTGTCCACAGGGCAAGGACAACCACGGAGAAGGCCGTGGGGGAGGCGGTGGGCAGACGGGACTCTTCCCCTCGCCCCCACTCGGCCAAGGAGGAAATGGGAGGGGTGGGAGCTGAATGCCCGGGTGAAAGGAAGCTCCTGGAGGCGGGCACTGTGGGCCCCGACACTCCAGCCACCCTCTGCCCCTCCACAGCGACCTTACTAAAGCCCCCCCCCCCAAGGCTAGCAGGCCACTCAGCCACTCGTGTGTGTGTTTGTTCTCTCAGCCAGTGATTCCCAGACACTATTCTAGGCAGTGGGGTAGACACAGAGACGGGACAGACAGACCTGCCCTGCCAGCCCCTGTGCCCCGGCGAGGCTATTCCAGGTGGCTGCTGACCACTGCCTGGTCCTGCAACCTCACCTGCCACACCCCAGCATGGCCCAGCCCAGCCTGGCAGGAAGGGCGCGGGACAAGGTGGCCAGAGCTGTGGCTCCTCACCGCTCAGGTCAGGACACCTTAGGGCCACCCTCCAGTTTCCTCTCCTGAGCAAGACCTTGCTGTGAGCGGCGCGCCTGGCTCAGAGCGCACGACGACATCAGCGTGAGCTGCACGGTTTGCGCCCTTGAACCGTGTCGCCCCAGACCCCAAGGGTGCCCCTGTGACACCCCTGGGGTGGGTTCTAGGACGGTGATGTGACACGTTACAGACTGCCCACAACGACCAGGGGAATAAAGTAGCTCACAGAAAGTTCTGCAGGGGGTGGCCAGCTCTGCGAGAGATGTCAGGAAGGCTTCCCAGAGGAGGTGACACCGAGTCTGGTCCCCAGTGTTGGTCTCCTTGGCCTGGGGATCCCAGCTCATTTCTGACCCTCTGTCCTACAGCCTCCACCCTGCATGCCCGGCAGTCCCTGGCAGTGTAGGAACCCTGGGGAGTCACGGGAGCAAGAGCCTCTGAACACTCCTGGCCCCATCCCTGCGACTCCAGCTTCCCACCTCCCGGCCCTCTGGCCCAGGCCCCTCACCGCGAGGTGGGCGTCACTTACACTTGGAGTGTTTGTCGCACAGGGCGGCCGCCCGCATGTCGCAGAGCCGCAGGGAGCCCTTGCTGCTGCTGTAGACAAAGAGGTTGCAGTGGTGCGGGTGGAATTCGGAGGCCGTGATCACCTCCGTGAGGTCCTCCATGTTGGCTGGCTTGATGTCCACGATGTCTGCGCAGCACCGTCAAGGAAAAAACCCGCAAGGGTCCGGGAGCTTCCCCGAGCCTGGTCCACCTGGACCCTCCGCCCTGCCCACCCCACGGCCCCGCCCACCTGGACCCTCCACCCCTCCCACCACATGGCCACACCCACCCGGACCATCCACCCCGCCTGCATGGATCCATCGCCCCACCCACCCGGACCCTCCGTCTTACCCACCCAGACACAGCCTCAACCACACAGACCCCTCGGCTGTCCCCTCCCTGCTTGAGGTAGGTCCTGGGCACTTGCTGGTCTTCCCCAGCAAATTGAGGGATGACCCCCCACCCTGTCCACCTTCCCCCATCTTCTGCCAAGCTGAAGGAAAGGAGCGTTTATTGAGCGCCTACTACATGCTGGGCCCTGGACACCGACTTATGTCTGGAGCCATGCTGGGGGTGTCTGGGCTAACCCCAATCCACACAACCCATGCCCCTTGTTCTGCTCACAGGTACCAGGTTTTCCCGTGGGGAAAAGGCTCTCTGCCTTCTTCAACCATGGGTTTGGGTGGGCCAGTGGGATGGACTCTGCACTCAGCTCTGACTGGTTACCCCACCCTGTGTCTTCCAGACCCCACCCTCAGTAACTCTGGAGGGATGCGCGCAGCATGTCGGATGTACCCACTGACTTTCTAGGAATGCTGGAAGCAGGCTCCCCCATCTCTGCTGGGGGCAGGGTAGATAGGAGGAATTGGAATCTGCTGCCATGACAAGGGGGAACCCTGGAGCTGCCAGGAGGGCAGGCAGGAGAAAGGACAGAGAAGAGAAAGGCCTGACAATGCTGTCTGAATCCTGGATCAAGCTGGACCTGAAGCCGCTGCCCCTGGACTGTTAAATCCAGAAACCGGTGGATTTAAAATTTTTGTTTAGGGTCAGGATGTTTGTTGCTTGCAAGGTATTCCGACTCATCCTCTGTGCACAGAGGAGGCAAGCTCCTTGTCCAGGGTGCCTTTGACAATCAGCAATAAGGCCATATCCAGCCTCATGGCCTCCCAGGCAGCAGAGCCTGCTCTTTTCACCTCAGCTGCCCGCAGCAGCGAAACCGATCCGCTCAGTGACACTCCAGGCCCAGCCAGCCCCCTGGCCCTCTGAGAGTGACGCCCCTGGTTTAGGGCCAGCCCTAAACACACACAGCCCTCCCGGGGGTGGGGTGTGGGCCTTTGCACATGCTGTTGCCTTTGACTGGAATGCCCCCTCCGCCCTCACCATTTGTACACAGGCCCTGCAGTCAGAGGGCCTGGGGCTCCAAGCCCAGCTCTGCCAGCTGCTGGCTGTGTGAGCCTGGACAAGTTCCCCTCCTCTCTGTGCCTCTGTTTCGTCACCTGTACAATGGGCAAGCAGTGCTAACCACACAGGTTTGCAGTGAGGACAGAAGAGGAAAAAAAACCCTGTACACCACCTGACACATTGTAAAGCTCAACAAACGTCGGCTCGCCTTCTTATTTCCCATGATTTGGAAAACACTGGTGGAAGCACTGAGACTCACGCTGCTGGCCCATTCTCCGCCCCCCCCCCCCCCCAAGCCAGGCCCTCCTGCAATAAGAGGCATTTTCCACCTCCTGTAAACAGAAGTTTCTAAAGTTTCAGAAAAGATGGCTGAATCTGTGCAAACAGAGGGACTTAAGAGGGTCTTTGTGCTCATGCTGAAATCTTATTTCCTAGGAGCACATCAACCAGAAACCAAGAATCACGTAAAACGAATACGAAGCTCAGCTGTAAACAGGAATGAAGTCCCCATACAGGAAATGACATGTCTTCAAGGAAACTTGAAGACATCACGTTGAGTGAAATAAGCCAGGCACAAGAGGACAAATACTGTATCATCTCACTGATCTGAAACAATTAGAATAAGCAAATTCACGCCAGAATGTAGGATATACGTTACTCGGGGACACAGTGAGGACAGAGAATGCTAAGTTAAGGCTGAAAGTGTCCAGGGTTCCTAACTGGAACGATGGAAATGTTTTCCTAATGGATGGTGGTGACAGCAGCACAGCTCTGCAAACATAATCCCTGGCGCCGAAATATATATTTCTGAATGTGGTTAAAAGGGGAAGTATTAGGCTGTATATATGGTAACAGAATAAGAAGTTCCAAAAAAAAAAGGCAATGAACCACACGAGCATTGACCCCGAGGTTGACCCTGGACTGTAGTTAATGGTACAATCCTAAGCACGTGCTAACAGCAATTGCAATAAATGCTCCACACCCATGCAAGCTGTTAACAATAGGGCGGTGCATGTGAATCCTGATTTTTATGCATGATTGTTCTATAAACCCACAACTTCTCTAATAAAAATGTTTTAAAAATATATAAAGAAAGGAAAAAATGAACTAAACCCTCAGTGCCTGAACTGGTTTCCTAGGAAACCGTGGTTTTCTGGTATGATAAAAAGAAGCAGAGATTAAATAAAGGAAAATGACACTGAAGGTTGAAGAGAAGAAGAACGCAACCTTCTGCGAAGGCAACTTCATCTCCACGCGCCATCCTTTGCTGGCTAAGATGCCTGCCGACCACCTGCCGTGAGGCTCCACCTGCTCGAAAATGGTTTTAAATTTCTTATGGAACCTAAAATGGCGTCTAGGGAAAAGGTGTAGACGTTTATGAGAAATGTCAAGAACATCAGTACAACATCTGTTTAATGTTCTGTGCCAAAGTGTCGGGCAAAACGGGATCTGAGTTCTCCCTGCAGCCCTGGAAACATGCGCCAAAGCCGAAGGCAGCAGGTGGCCACGGAAGCCCCCAGGCCTTGGGGACGCAGCTCGGGTTTATAAATCCTGGTCCTGTGGCTGGCTGGCTGGTCTCACCTTATTTCATAGTGCTCTAACCTCACGGGTGGACATGCTCCTGTGTCCCCAACATTCCAGGTTCCCTCCTGGGGGAGACCTGTCCATTGGCCCCGCTGAACTCAGAGCGGCCAGCTGATTTGCTGCTTTTGCCAATGAACGGAAATCAGAAGTGACAAGCGACTCGTGTCACTTATAGGCAGAAGGCTTAGCACCAGCCCATGGGTCCCTCACCTCTTTCCCCTGGGCTACCCCACGGTGGATGTGTATCCCGAATGAGAAATGCACCTGGGCTGCTTAAAGCCTCTGTGACGTTCAGATTATTTGTAACACGGCATAACCTGACCTTCCTGCCTGCTTCACTAGCCAAACCGCTCTTCCCTTTCCCACCTTGGGATATTTTATAACCATCTCGATGGAGAAGGAGCGGAGGCTCGAGGCCTGGGCTCCTGAATCACCAAGACCAGATTCTTAATATACCAAATGCCTTTTTACTGTTGCTTGATGTGGGATAGTGGTTTACTGTGATTCAGCAGCACATTTCCAGCCACCTCAGCTCACCCTGGCCTCTGGCTCACAGACCGCATCTTTCCAACCTCAGGAGCTGCAGACACTGGGGGCAGGTGGGCAGGTGGGGGGTCAGGCCAATGCCCAGAAACCCCCTGTCCGGGCCCAGGTGTCCTGTCCGGCCTCATGCAGGTGTGGCCTATCTGCCTGATGGCCCAGAGCTGCTCACCTGCCCCCAGCGGCCCCCATGACAATTACGTGACATCTCCACCGGCTCGGGCCTGCCCTCCGGCCTCATGAGGATCACACAGGCAGCCGGGATGGCTGCTTCAAGTCCAGAGGCACAGTCACGTCTGCAGTAATGTCTGGTGGAGGGGTGAGGGTGCGAGATCGAGGGCTGGGGTGGGGGTGGGGAGGTGGGGTCCCCAGCCTCACATGGGTGACGAGCACTGGGTGCAGTGGGGAGACAGGGTGTCTGACAGCACACAGGTGGAAGGTCCAGGATGTGGGTGGGAGGGATGGAGGTTCTGGGGTGCCGTGGGGGGAAGCAGTCCCCAACAGCACAGGGACGGAGGTTCCGGTCTGGGGTAGGGAGATGGGGTATTTGCATTGTTACTGAAATGGTTTAAGGCTTTGTGATATTGTGATGGAATGAATGCATTTGCATTTGGAAAGAGCATGTCTTTTGGGGGCCCAAAGGGTGGACTGTGCCAGTTTGAATCTGTTGTGTACCCCAGAAAGACCAAGTTCTTTAATCCTCATTCAATACTGCTGAGTGCGATCTTTCTTATTATTTCCATAGAGGTGTGACCCACACAATTGTGGGTGGTAACTTTTGATTAGTTGGTTTCCATGGAGCCGTGTCTCCCCCATTCAAGGTAGGATGCTTACTGGAGACCTTTAAGAGGGAACCATTTTGGAAAAGGTTTAGAGCCAACAGAACTAAGACAGCCCACACAGCCAGAGACCTTTGGGGATGCAGAAGGAAGGCGTCCCTGGGGAAGCCTTACAAAATGAGGAAAGAAAGCTAGCAGATGTCACCATGTGCCTTCCCAGCAGAGAGGGATGTCCAGAATCCAAAGACCCCAGCAGACAGTAGCCACGTGCCCTCCCAGCTGGCAGTGTGTTCCAGATGGCATCAGCCTTTCTGGAGTGAAGGTAGTCTCTTGTTGGTGCCCTAATGTGGACATTTTCACGGCTTCCAAACTGTAAACTTGCAACTTAATAAATTCCCTTTTTGAAAGCCATTCTATTTCTGGTACATTGCATTCCTGCAGCTTAACAAATTAAAACAGTCCCCAAAGTGGAGTGGGGAGGTGGGGTCCCTGATGGTACACAGCTGGAGGGCCTGTGGTGGGGAGAGAGGAAATGCAGCATCATGCAGGTGGAGGGCCTGGGGTTACTGAGCTGGGGCTGTCCCCCTCAATTCCCCTTAATCCCAACCCAAAACAGAGGATGTTTAACCAACTGAAGCTGGTTCCCACGAGGGCAGCCAGGATGGACAAAAAATTCCGTCCCAGATGCCATGAACACACCTCCTCGACTCCCACGTGGAAGTGGCCTCTGGACATTCTGTCCAGCAGTGACCCTCCCGCAGCCTCCCGCTGGGCTGGTGGTCAGGGACTGGGGGCTGGACAAGCAGACTCAGCTCTCTCTGGAACATGCTGTGCCGCATGTGAAAACCACTTCCATTCTGCACCCTCGGTTTCCCCGTTTACAAAACGCAGGATGGGCACAATCCCAGGACACCCTTTCCTTTTGAGGTGACCCCCAGGTGGTCCCTTCCCTGTTTTGTGATCGGCCCTATAAATCCCACTCATAAACTGTGCCTTACCAACTTCCTCTCAGGACTGGCCTCCCTCAAAAACTCACATGATTAAACTGGGTTAAGAGACCCCACCACCACCACCCCGGCACAGCCGCTTGGATTATTCATGTCCTGCTTTCCCATCTAATCGAACTTGAACCGTGGGAAGGGCTGTGGCTGAACTTGCTGCCACACTTTGGTAGCGAAGAATCAGCTCCTGGGGCCAGAACACTCTCCATGCCGGAAGCAGGTGGTCTCCATGGCCCTGCCCTCTCCCTCCGTCCCCGCAGCCGATGTCCCAGTCCTGGGGTGTTTCCCACCCTCAGAGCCTTCTGCTCTGCCCCAAAGCCGAGGCCCAAATGGGGCTCCCTGCTTCTGGTCATCTCCCCCAATCCCTCAGTGGTAACGAACTTTCTAGAACAGCGGCTGGATTCCTTGCTGGCTTGCTTGATGGCAGCCTGCTGTCCACAGAGAAAGTCAAACACCATGACAGGCACTCGAGGCCTGGCATGATCAACCTACCCGCCCTTCCCAGCCTCCATCCCCATCCTCCAGCCACACCCCAAAAGAGTCTGAAGTTCCCAGAACATTCGAGGCTTGGTGTGGTCTCTGCCTGAGCACCACTGGCTCATCCTTGTAGCCCACATGTCCTCAGGGTCTCCGCGCTGGGTACCTGCCTGCAAACCCCCACCGTCTCTCACACACAGCCGGCCCAGAGCCGGTGCTCAGGGCATGCCCCTGCAGAACTGATGCGTGGATGAATGAAAGAATGGATGAACAAATGGAGACATGGTGAAAAGAACACTAGCCAAGGGGATGACACTTAGTCTTTCCTTGTGAATGGAACTTTCAATTTAGAAACCCTCCCTGTTCACAAAGTCATTTATTCCCTCTCCGCCTACCCCACGTAGCCCTGGAAGGAAGGTGACACTATTCTTAATTTTAAATGAGGAGCCTAAGGTTCAGAGGCGCCCAATAAGCAGTGATAAATGTCTGCAGAAACATAAAGCAATGGAAAAGAAATAGGTTTTTGGAGGAGACGTGGGGCTACAGGAGAAGGCCTGTCTGTGCAGACTGTGGACAAAAGGCCAGAACCCAGGAAGCTACGCAGACCTGGGAAAGGGGCAGTGCAGGCAGAGGAAACGGGCAGTGCAAGGGCCCTGTGGTGGGAGCATGCTTAGCTCGTCCTGGATTGGACACCTTCTCAGTGACCACAACCTGCAGCCTGTCAGGGGGGGTGACCCGGCCATGGGGCCCGGGAAAGGAAGGCGAACCCATGCCAGATTTGTGTAAGTGTGGATTCCTGGTTCAGAGACCAGCCCTGTTGCTCGCTGGCCGTGATCTAAACAACGATGCCATTTCCTACCTCATCAGGGGCACATGCGGCACGTGTCGGGGCCCAGGACAGGGCCTGGGGCAGAGTAGGCGCTTTGTAAGTGAACAGCTAAGGAGGAGAATACGCGCCGTGCTGACCACTGTGGGGCATGTGGATCTCAGCCTCAGACCTGCTGGGAGCCGCCGTGCAGCCTCCGGCCAGGCACTCGGCCTCTCTGGACTCTGAGTGGCCACAGAGCCGGGACAGGAGCAGAGAAGGATGGCCACAGTCACTGAGACAGAGGACGGCGGGCAAGGAGTGGGCAGAGAGGTGGCCAGCTCCTCAGAGCGGCACCCAGGGGCTGGGAGGATGCATTTGATCCTGGCAGTCATCTGGCTCTGAGTCCCTGTGTCCTTGCACTGGCCAGAAAGAGGACACTCACGGGTGGAACTGTCAAAGCAAGATTAGCACGTGTTTTGTGTAAAGGGCCTGAGAATAAGTATTTTGGGCTCAGCGGTACCGTCTCTGTCATGCATGAAAATGGAGACAGTGAACAAATGAATGGTGTGGCTGTGAGCCAACAAAACTTTATAAACTTTTATAAAAGTTTAAAAACTGGCCCCTGGGTTGGACTTTGCCGACCCCAGCTCTGGAAGAAGGTTGACAAACTTGCTTTTGTCACAGCTGCCTCCTTTCCTTGCTGTGCTGAGGGCTGAGCTGTCAGCAGCCCCAAAATAAAGCTTGGCTTTTCCCCAACTGTTCTGCTCCCCCTGCCTTCAGATCCCAGGTTGCAACTTCTGCCCCAGGGAGCTCAGCCTGAAGGAGCAGGTGGGGCCTCCCCTGTCCCCTGCCCCAGTGTGCGAAGCCCCTCACCCTGGCAGGGTGGGGTGGAGCGGCAAGTGCCCCCAGCTCTTCCTCTCAGCCCGCTGGCTTGGGACCCCCATCTGCGGGAGTCAGCAGACTTGGAAATACGAGTTAGTTCTGCACGAGAGCGAGCCTATTGCTTTTTCTGCCAAGGACATGGGAAATGTCATCCAAGCAGGCCTTCTGCCGAGTCATCAAGTTTGCAGAGATTTTTATAGACGCCCCTTCATCTCCTGTCAAGGGCACCTCCTGATTCCCAGAGCCCAAGCAGGGGTGAAGGCAGAGCCGGGCACCATGCGTGAGCCCAGCACCCTGATGGGGGTCCACGTGGGAAGGAGGAGGCTGGTGCAATGTGGGAGACGCCGTATGGTCTCGGGGCTCCTGTCCTTGGGCAGCAGTGCTCCGAGCAGCACCTCGCTGCCACAAAGCCCACGAGCCTGGCGGCTTAAAGCAATGGACATGGACTGTCTCACGGGCCTTGAGCCCAGAAATCTGAAATCGAGGCATGGCAGGGCCACTCGCTCCGGAGGCTCTAGGGGAAGACACTGCCTCAACACTGCCAGCTTCCGGAGGCTCCAGGGGTTCCTTGGCTTGTGGCCGCATCTCTCCATCTCTGCCTCCGTCTACACACATCCGTCTTCCTGCACCCTCCTGTCCACACCCTCCTCATCTGTTAGGGACACCAGGCACTCAATTCAGGGACCCCCTCACTCAAGATAGCTCCTCTTAACTCATTCCATCTGCAGACTTCATTTCCAAATAACGTCACACCCTTGAGGTACAGGGGTTTAGAGGACTTGAATGCACCATGTGGGGGGGCCGCCATCCAGCCCACCCCAGCCTCCCCTTTGCAAGTGGGAATTAGGGGTAATTGCGGCTCATTCCACTGTTCGCTCATTGGGCAAATGCCTGCTGACTGCATGACACCTGGGGTGTGGCACGAGCTCCCATCGCCAGTGTTGCCAGGAGCTCCGCTGGTAGCAGGTGTGGTGGGTGCTCCAGAAGTGCCGGAGGCTGCCCAAGCATCAGCGGAGGAAGAGAGGCCGTGGTCACCCTGAGTGGAGGCGCCACGATCAGTGAGTCTGAAAAGGCAAGAAGCCAGCTGAGCCTCGAAACCCAGTCGTGACCCCACAGGGCTGGTGTGAGCAGGGCCCTGCAGGAAGGGACAGCCCACCCTGCAACCCTGGCCATGCACCCAGCCATAGTGAGGGGGGCTAGAATCCAGCCTTCCCCACTTCCTGGGCTTTTCATACACTCTGCAGCTCTCTCTCAGGGGGCTCTGATGGTGGGCGCTCTCTGGATTTGCTTATGTCCCTCGGCCAAGGGCTGGGGGGTGCTGAGAACCGACAGAGGTTGGATGAAAGAGATGGCCCTGGCCATGGGCTCCACTGAGTTAACCAAGCAAAGCGTTGCTGGTTCCAATGCATCTCGGCCAGATCATGCTCTCAGAATGGGAGGAGGCTGTTACCGTGGCAACCGAGCATCCTCTGGAGTGAAGGATGCAAGCAGCACTCTGCAAAGGACCACGGAGGGACTCCCACACAGGCTCGGCACGGACGCCAGGATGCAGAGGGGCCCCAGAAGACCCCTGCACGTGGAGGCTGCCTTGAGTGGGCACGGCCAGCAAAACGGCTTATTTCACCAAGTTTTCTCCACAAGATGACTGGCTGTAAACGCGAGCTTTTCAGTGCCGGCAAAAGCATGTCGGATCCTACAGGAAGATTCCTATCAACCTCTGTCTCTTTCCCTTCTCTGTTCAGAAAACGATACGGGTGATGACTGTGCAATCCCTCTTGGGGGACACAACTCACGCTGCTGGGCCATGAGGGGCTGGGAGAGAGGGGCCCTGCAGCTTAACCCCTTGCTGGGCAAGCCAGCCGGAGCCCTCGCCTCCTCTCTCCATGAGGGAGACAGTCTACACATCTCTGCCGCGAGCCAGCTCATGTGGTCCCTGAAATGCTTAGAAAAGCCATGATGCAGGAGGAAAGCCCTGAACTCTGAGCCACAAGCCCAGGTTTGACACTCCAGCCCCTCTGCATAACAGCTGTGTGACCTCTGGTGAGCTTCTCGACCTCTCTGTGCCCTGCTTTCTCATCTGTAGAGTGGGATGATAGCATCTGCTTTGCAGGGCTAGAAGAAGGATTTAATGAGATGATGTATGGCAAAGGACCTGGCACATTTTTAATACTTTTAGTCAGGATTAAAGTTGAATCAGAGTCTTCTTCTGCCTATGGGTAAAAGCTTACAATTAAGCAGGGTACAGAAAGGGCAATGCTTGTCACCCCCCAAAAGGACTCTCAGGGTTTGTGCTGAGCTGCACCCCTGGCTTCCAGGCACTTGGCGGGGAGACTCAAGGTCGGCCAGCCAGTAAGGGGCAGAGCCAGGACAGACACCAGGAGGTCATGCCCTGGGGACACAGCAGCAGCAAGAATGCAAGGGCATCGGGATGGAAGTGCCTCCCTAGCAGAGTGCAAACAGGCGCTGGCAGTGGGCGGGCATGAAGCCAAGGAGGGGGCAGGGCCGGAGGAAGGGGCGTGGAGACTACTTGAGGTTGGCAGGAGTTGTAGAAGGTTCCGAGTCAGGAGTGATGTGAGCCAGTTTATGTTCTTAAAAGACTCACTGTTGTTGTCAGAGAGCAAAATGAAAGGAGGCCAGCGGGGAAGCAGAGCTACCAAGCCCTGACGACGCCGTGGCTCCAGCCACGGCAAGTGCAACCCTCACGCCCTCTGGGATAAGGAGGATTTTCTTCTTGTTTTACACATGAGGAAACTGAGGCACACAGAGTTCAAGTAAGCTAGACAAGCCCAGAAGGTCACTAAGTCTTGGGACCAAGAAGGACGCTGTAGTCTCTGTTCTTAAACCTAAGAAGGGAGCCAGTTAGGAGGTCAGTGCCAAATCGGACCAGAGCGCATGGTGGCCACGTGTGGGACAGGAGCGGGGGCTGGGCTGGGCAGGGCTGGCCGAGGCTTGGCTGGCTCAGGGCCTATTTTTTGGTTCACTATCAACCCCACAGGGGCTGGAGCCTGCTGGCTCGAAAGTGCCTCCGTGCAATTTATGAAACATTCCTCCTCTGTGTGGAACTACCGGGTGCCTGGTTTTGATTTCTGCCCCCACTTGGCACCTCCTCTGTGGTGCCTCTGTGCATAGAAAACCTCTACAACTGTACTTGGAGACCCTGGGAGGAATTCTGCTTGTATCCTCAGTACCAAGTCCAGTGCTCAATACAAAATAGACTCCTGATAAAGACTGTTGAATGAATGAT
This sequence comes from Tamandua tetradactyla, assembly GCF_023851605.1. NCBI lineage: Eukaryota > Metazoa > Chordata > Mammalia > Pilosa > Myrmecophagidae > Tamandua > Tamandua tetradactyla. Next base: position 6,564,749 of record NC_135345.1, on the reverse strand, counting down.
TGAATGAGTGAATGAATGCACAAAGGTAATATTGACAGAAGCACAGGCAGGTAGCGGCAGAGCTGGAACCAGAACCCAGGGTCCTGACTCACGGCCTCTATTTCTCACCATCAGTTGCATCTACACCATAAACTGTGGACAGAGCATTTTGGAGCAGCACAGCCCGGTTTCCTTTACTGTGTTGTGGTTCTGTGTTCTGTGATGTGGAGGAACGGAGGAGGCCTGCATGGTCGTGGGCAGGTGTGGATTGTGTGTCCACATGGCACCAGGCCTGTCCACCCTGCCACTTCACCCCATGGCCCCTGACCCAGGAGAAAGTCCCCACCAAACGGATGAGACCCGGGAGGCTCAGCATGGCCGGGTGCCCTGTGCAGGGCGGCTGGGAGAGTGGGGGCAGGGCCGAGACACCCAGAACCTGGGGTACAACCAGCACAGAGCCTGGCACATGGAGAAGGTGGGGCTGGTCCCCTCCTCTGTCCCCTGCCCGGTCCTGCTGAGAAGACGCCAGGCCCTGAGCGGCTTGCCAACCGAGCGTGGGGGCCTCTGCTGTGGGCAGACACTTGGCCGCCCAGCCCACCGAGCTGCAGGGACCTGCTCTGTAAACAGGAGTTAGAAATTTGTTGCAGACCGAGGCTGGGTGTAATGCCAGCTTTCACTGTGAGAAATGGCTCAGTGGGGAGAAAAATCAATTGAAATCTCCTTAAAATTCTCCAGGTGCTAAAAATAAGGCAGAGATCAAGCAGCGGCCGCCTCCCAAGCGATTTGTTACCTGCACGATGCCCTGAATTTAAGAAAAATCACCCAGAGCTGTGCAACTGGCTCAAAATGCCCGTATTAAAGGATGTGAGAAGCTGTTTCAACATGCTGAGATGGCGCCAGGAAACAGAGCTTTACCCATCAGAGAAGATGCAGGAGTTTTCTGAGAGCAAACCTGGAATATCTGAGGGGCTGTGGTCTGAAAGAGCCAGTTGCTGGGTGCCAACTAGATGCCTGCCCTTTTCAAGGATTGTTTAATCACTCCTTATCATTCCCATGACATATATTCCATCAGGTCCTTACAATAAGGAATTTTCTGTCCATTTTACATTAATGGAAATTGACTGTCCAGGAGATTAAGCAAATCTGAGCCCAGGCCTGCCAGACCTCAAAGCCCAGACTCCTTCCCTGGGGTCTCTGAGCCATCAGCAGCCCAGATTTATGAGAAGTTGTCTCTTTCCAATGACCACATGGGAACTGTGAACTTCCTCACTCTCCAGCACCAGTCTGCTCCCTCTACAGCCATTCAAAAGCACCTACTATGTGCCAGGCTCTGCATTAGGTGCTGGAGACACAGAAAGGGCTCGACTGGGTGCCAAATCTCAAAGGTTTCACCAGAAAATTGAGAAGGCAGTCAGTCGGCAGGCAAGGAAAGCCCAGTGTCACCAGGGAGCAGGAAAAGGAGCTGGGGGCAAGGTGGGGGGGAGGGTGGGTACAGGGAGAGTTCTGATCTAGGGGTAAAGAGGGATGGCAGAGAGAACAGATAAAGAAGGCTGGCCTGGTGGAGGGAGGTGTGCCCTGGGTGGGGGGAGGTGTGCCCTGAGGCTTGTGGCCAAAGGAATCGGCCAGGTCCAGAGACCGAGAAAGCATAAGCAAGCCTGCCGCACACACTCTTGGCCCAGAGCGAGGGGTACCGGGGCAGAGTGCCAAGGACCTGAGAGGCACAGCAGAGGAGTTCAGGCCCCTCCAGAATCTGGGGGAGTCACAAGGGCTTTCAGCAGGGGCTGGCGGTGACAGATCAGGCTCGGTGAGCCCTTCTCCCAGCTCAGTGGAGAGCAGCGGCAGGTAGATGCTGTGGCCCGAGCCAGGCCTTTGGCAGGGGACAGAGGGACAGAAGCAGGGGAGGGGCAGAGGATAGAGGTCAGGCAGACAGGAGAGGGTGGATTTGAGGGCCACAGAGGGGAGAACGGAAAGGACCAGGTACCTCTTGCGAGCAAGGAAGGAGGCTGGGGGGTTCTGACCTTGGCCCTGCCTGGGAACCAGCTGCGGCTCCATAAATATCAGGCCCCATCACCATCACATCCACTGCAGAATTACGGCAGAGAGAATGTCTAAAACTTTACTGAAAATCTGTCTTGCTTAGATGGGAATGCAACTTACTATTCGGGCAGGAGGACGTGGTCACATGGCAGAAACCTCCAGGCGGATTCTGACAACGGAACAGCGTCACCAGGGCAAGTCGAGACACCACGGAGCACGAAGGAAAGGAATGCAAACCCCCAGAAAAGTCTTCTTACTGCCCCCCCTCCTGCCTCCCCTCCCTCTGCCCGAGTGCGGCTGTCCAGCCCTGGGATTTCTTCTCACGACTAATCAGAACTGTTGCCACCTGGCAGCTAGAACGCTCTCCTGTCTGTACTTGCTCAAAAGGGGGCTCAAAAAGTCCACGCAATTCCCCAGCTCAGCGTGGAGTCACGGCTGCCTCCCTGGCCTCTTCCCACGTCAGAAATGAGACGCCTTTCCTAATTGCTCAGCCGCCATCAGACCCATCCCCACACCTGCTGCAGTCCTGACACTTTCCCTGCCAGTGTGGACTTGCCTCCAGGGGTCGCGGGTCACATCGGGTCCCCGGACAGCCACAAGGAGGGTCCTGGGCAGCACGGCTCACCAGGGAGGTTTCCATAACCACCATGCACCCCTGCAGACCACTCACCCGTGCCCTGCCTAACTGATGCCTCGTTCTCCAGGCAATGGCTGCCCCAGCCCAGCTCCGCCACTGTCAGCATGCCACACACGCTACCCCTGCCTCCAGGGCCAAGACCGCCTTCTGTTTTGATCAACTAACGATTCATTCCCACAAAATGAGAAGAGACGTTCAGATTTGGCCGGGAAGTTACGTGCACACAGGGAAAACCCCTGGGTTCCCCCGGAAGTCTCAAATCTACTGCTGCCCCACCCCCAACCTTTTCACTGGCCCTCGCCACTGAGTGGTTCCTGGGCCCCTCCTCACCTGGCTTAGAATCCAAGGTCAATCCTCCCTCCCTGGCAAAGCCCATCAACTCTACGTCCCCTGGTTCCCTCGGCAGAGCCAGCACCCTAACTTCCTCCCCACCACCGGAGCACAGCCACACAGCTGACCTCGGGTGCAAACAAAGGCACAGCATGCCGGCTGCTCCCACTTCTGCCCCATGGCGCTTACCATCTGCGCTCACCTGCTGCACATTTCACCTGTTTATTACATTCACGGTTCGTCCTCTGTCTGCTCCAGGAGGGCAGGAACGTTTGTCTGTCTGGGTCAGGCAGCGAGTACAGGACCTGATGTGTAGTAGGTGCTCAGTTAGGACCCAGTGATGAGCAGTATGCCCTCTGGCACGGAGACGGGGGCACGGTGTGTGTGTCCATGGTGGGGTGCAGAGATGAGTGGAAAGCTGACTCGGGAGGGCTGTGCCTGTCCTGGGACAGCCCGACCCTCTTTTCTTATTCATAGCAAGTCTGTGCCAATGTCCTGTGGCCACTCGGTACACAAGACTGCAATGGTACTGCTATCAACTCTGTAAGTTCTACCTCATTACCGTCTCTCCCTAGCCCCCTGCCTGCCCATGCCTAGCTCAGCCCTGCCCATCACTGCCCCTCCCTGCCCCCCGTCACGAGCCTCCCCATTTCCAGGTTTCCTGCTTTGGCTCTCTCCAAAGCCACAGCGTCACACCCCTTGCTTATAGCATCTTCATGCCCACTTATCCCCGGACAGGCGTTACGGGGGAGGTAGACCCAACACACGGCCACACAGAGTCATGTTACTTTGGTCTCTCCGTGACTCATTTTCCTCCTTTATAAAAGGAGGATCATAATAGTAGATACTCACACCATCCCCAGCCCCCACCCCAGTCCCCACCCCAGGCCAGGCTCGTGGAATAACAGCAGGGGCTGCAACCAACCCTGCTGCCTCAAGCTTGCCCCAGACGCCAGGGATGCAGCAAGGGCCTCCCCAGACCCCCCACCCCAGGAGGGCTCCGCTCACCCTGGCTGCCACTCTGAGCTGTGGGTGGGACCCCAAGGCTGCAGGAAACACAAAGGGTTTGCTTTGGGCCTCATGGGGCAGGAGCCCAGAGGTGGCCCCCATGTCACTCCCTCCCATAGGCTGGGCCCCTCCTCCCCTCCCCCCCACCCCGTGGGGTCCCAGAATTACAGGGACCCAGCCACCTGCTGTTGGAGGCACAGGCTACCCCCTGGAGGGGGAGAAGGCCACTCTCTGCACAAAGGGAGCTCTCAGCAGCCACGATTTTAAAGTTTCCATAAACAAACCCAGCCTGTGGGCCTCAGCCCCCTCCCGTGCGCCAGGGCGGCCACATCTGCGACTTTAAACAAGGCAGAGGCCCCTGCTACCCACCCAGGCCAGACCAGCCAGGCCACCCCGTGGGCCCGCTCCCCAGGGGCAGCAGTGACGCGGGCCTCGCGCGCTCCCGAGGCTGGGCACCCGGGAGGAGCTGAGGCAGAGGATACTGAAGCTCCTGTCGGTGATGGCCAGGTGCCAGAGGTTGATGCGCAGGTCGTCGGCCGACATGTAGGTCTCGCAGTCGCTGTTGACGGAAATGGAGTTGATGTGGTAGGTGTGGCCGTTGGCGAAGACCCTCCGGGGGCTCACCTCCACCATCAGGTCCGTGGGCTTCAGCACGGGCACCTGCCACACACGGGGGCGTGGTCAGCGCGGGGCCGGTGGGGGGGTAGGCCGGGGGCCTCGGTCCGAGAGGGTGGAGTTTGGGGGGCAGGGGCGTGGGCCGGGCTGGGAGGCGGCCCCGGGAAGCTGGACATGGGGGGAGCTCACGCTCGCCCCACGGCCAGGATGGGCGCTGGCGGGCATCCATTCTACATGTGTTGGAAAAAGCTGTGACAGCTGGCTGGACAGACAGACAGCATCCATCACCGCCCAGCCCCACCAGGAGGGCTGCCTCCTTTGCTCCTGCCAGGTTTGCATCGTGGAACCAGTTCTGGGCCCTGGCACTGACACCTGGGGGCTCTCTGTGTCTCTCTAATGGGAGGAAACACGCACTTGCGTTCCCCCTTCCACGGTGTGCGGCTGTCCGGGAAGTGGCTGCCCGCAGGGACCATCGGGACACCGCCCCCACCCTCTCTCCCCTTCCTCTAGCTGGAGGCCAAGGACCCAGCTTTAGGGATGGAGGCACACGGGAGGGGAGGGCCCACGTCCCAGGAGAGCCGAGCCCGACCACACACGCACGCACTGGACCTTTCCGTGGGTGGGAAGTTAGTTTCAGTGTGTTCAGAGCCTGGAATGCTGTGATCGTCTTGTTAGAGCCGCTGGTGCCAGCCTAACATGTACCCCCGAGCCCCGAGCCCTGCCCCCGGGGTGCCTGTGAGAGCGATGCGGTGCCTGTCTGAGCCTGTGCTCCTGTGGGCCCCGAGCCTGCCCTGGCCGAGGCGACTCACCCCTCCACACCCCCAGTGCCCTGTACACAGGCCGTGACGTGTTGGGTACCTTCCCATCCCAGTAAACAGCGAGGTCCTCAAAGATGCCAAGAGACAGACAGACAGACAGGGCCTGGTCGATGGCCCCAGGCCTGGTGGGAACTGGACACTCAGAAAATGCAGACAGGGCATTGCCTTCCCCACTTTACCCATGAGAAGACAGGACCGAGGTGAAGCTGGCATGCCTGAGTCTCTGAGTTAGGTAGAGGTGGGGACAGGTGGGAGCCCAGGTGTGACCGGCCCCAGGTGTGACCAGTGCCAGGTGTAACCAGCCCTCATGGCGCTCACAGCAGAGGCCTGAACTCTGACCACCAGGTCAGTCCTGCCCTGCCCTGTGAAGTCCCCTCCGTAGGCCTCTGTCCCCTTATCTATGAAAGGGGCTGATGACCATGTCTGTGGGGGGTTGGGTGGGGACAGGTGAAGTGCAGAGAAAGTGGACATGGATTAGTGCCGAGGACACAGTGAGCTCTCCATTCAGCCGGGTACCCCTTCTCGCCCCACAGATGACCAGACAGTCCAGGCCACACCCCAGACATGGGCTGGGGGCTCCAGGGAAGCCCGGGAAGGGGTGGGGGCAGCTGCTGGGCTGGTGGGAACGGTGGTGCCCTGTGACAGGTAGAGAGACCGGGCCAGAGTGGGGTAAGGGGTGAAATTCTGGCACGGGCTGCCTGGACTCTTGTTGGCTGGTTCAGGCCCGCATCGCGGGGGCAGCGATTGCCACAGGGACGCACGTGACCTCAATGAGACGGGGGCAGCGGGCAGCCTGGCCGAGGACCCTGGGGTCTGGCCGTAGAAGAGGCGGCATCAGGGCTGCCGGCGGGTGGGTGCGGGCAGCTGCTCCGACCACGACCACCAGGAAAGGAGTCAAGCCGGGGCGAGAGGAGGGACCGCGGAGGGCGGGCGGATGGCACCAAGGCCACTGGAGCAGACCAGTGCCCGCTGGCCTGACAGGGGCCATGCTGGGGCCAGGTCGCCAGCCAAAGGAGCTGAAGCTGGGCCCCTGGAGACTGTCCTCTTGTCTGGGCCTGGGCTGTCCCCATTCGTGGGACCACCCGTGGCCCTGCCTGGGGTGCTGGGGTGGGGGGCAGGCGCCAGATGACCACCCCCTCCAGCCTTGACTCAGCCCTTTGCCTGCGGCCAGCAGGGAGCCCCGGAAGGGGTGCAGGGCTGGGTGGGGCGTGATGTGGGGCAGTGAGGGGGGTGTCCCAGGATGGCGGGGAGACTCTGGGGGCAGCTGCGGCGGCTCCCCAACTGCGGGCCCCGGGACCAGCTTCCTGTCCTCTCTGGGTCTAAGTGGGACGCCTGGAGAAACCCACCTCACAGGGCCACTGAGTAGAATGATGACAAGAATCCATGCCGCGTCCCACATGCCCAGAGGTACAAGGACGGAGAGAGGCTGGGGAAGGTGGAAGGGCATCTAAAGGGGCTGAGGGGTGGCCGACAGGCTGCAGGAGAGGGGACCGTCCTCAGTGGCACCGGCCTTGGCCGGCTTGCCAGGAGGGCCTTGGGAGAGGTGGGGGGGATGAGGAGGCGCTGGCCCGGGAGGGAGCAGGCGGGGAGTGCATGCTGGGGCTAAAGCCAGGGGGTTCTCAGCCCAGCTCTGGCCTCCAGGCAAAGGCCCACTGCTCTGACCTCGGCCTCCCTGTGAGGCACAGAGAGATGGACCGGGTTCTCTCTGCGGTCCCCTATGGCTGTCCACCTGGGGGTCGGCGCTGGGAAGACCATGAGTCCGGTCCGTGAGGCCCGTGGGGTGCCGCCAGCACAGAGCCCGTGAGCTCACCGTGTGCGCGCGACACGCTTCTATCCCATGAGTACCTATGAGTGGACACACGTGGTCCCTCGGCCCATCCATTCATCACCGATATTTATTGAGCCCGACCACGCCAGATGCAGGTGCAGACCCAGACAAAGCTGCGGCCCTCGTGGAGCCCACACGCGGGTGGGGGAAGAGGACGATAAGCAGAGAGGCGTGTGCGGCTGTACCTTCAGGTAGGGAGAGGTGGTCCGGAGAGAAACGGGGGGAAATGGGGTAGCAGAGAGCAGGAAGGGGATCTCAGGGTAGGAGGCAACCAGGAGGGGACATCTGAGCAGGAGCCACCAAAGGGCACCACGTGGGCTGACCTGGACATGAGAGAAGGGCACCTTCCCCCCAGGAGCCCTTTGGGGCAGCCAGTGGGTGGGGCTTCCAGGTGCATCTCCCCAGGGGGCTGGAACACTTGGGCACAGGACTGAGCCTTACCTAGCTCCCTGGTGGGACCCCAAGGGCCTAACCTACAGCTGGTTCTCAGTAAACAACAGCTGCCTGCAGCATGAAATGCTTGAAAATCCCGTAAGAGCTGCGTAGGGATGGGACTGCTCTGGTGAAGTGGGGGAGGGGAGACACAAGGGAAGGCTAGGGTCCCCTAAGTTCTTCCCTCTTTCTTTCCTTCCAGGCTCAGTTTAGAGTTAAGTACAGCCTTGGGATGCACACGTGACATAGGAAGAAAAATCCCAGACTCTGAGAGGGAAATGAGCGGGGTCCCCATGGGCCCCAGGCTCGGCCTCCAAATGCCAGACCAATCAAGACGTGATAATTGCATCCTTTCCACCAGATCGGAAACCCTCATAAAAAAAGTGAAGGGGGGAACAACGTCACCCCCATTACTCAACTTCGAAGCTAATTGGCTTCCCCGCTTTCTCAGAATTTATTTGTGCAATTTTGCCAGTCATTTAGAGCCCACGTGTTTAAACATTTATTCCTCCTTCCCAAGAATTGATTACGATTTCATATTTATGACAACTTGCTGGATACTTGGACTGTGTGCGTCTGAGACGTCTCTTTAGAAAAGAGCAGCGGGTGGATTTGCTAACAGCTTGTCTGTGTGGCAGGGACAGACCTGACCGCCACCCTTGCGCCCTGCGGCTTGGCTTCTCCCTGGCAATAGCACACTCAGAGTCGAGATACTAGCCAAGGCAGACAGGAGGTCCCTGCGATGTGAGTCTAGCCTTCTCAAATCACCTGAGAATGTGGGAGCTAGAGCCGAGGACAGCAATCACCTCCTAGGCTCACCCTCCAAAGTCACCTCCTCTGTGCCAGGACGGCTCCAGGTGCAGGGGACACCGAGAGGCTTAGACCCCATGCCGCCCTTGAGATGCCGTCAGCCTCTCTGTCCAGGGCTGGGCGTGCAGGACGTGCTCAATAAGCATGAGTCTCCTCCACCAAACGCGTGCACAGCACCCGTTACTGCCGGGCCTGGTTCTAGAAGCCAGGGTGTTGGGGATTGAACTATAAACTCCACAAAAGACAGGTGCACGTTTTAATCTGTGTTTCTGTGGGTGTGAACCCATCTGTGAACAGCACGTCTGAAGGTATTCTTATCAAAATATGGCCAAAAGGAGTGTGGGCTTTAATCCACCTGAAGGGACGCCTTCTAAAGAGAGGGGGGTCGGACATGCAGTAAGTTAACAGAAGCCCGAAGCCGGACGTCAGCAGGAATGAGAAGAGCAGACACGGGAGAGAGGCAGGAAGGCTCCTGGAGGAAACCTGGCCTGGCAACACCTTGATCTGGGGCCTCGGGCCTCCCAAACCGGGAGCCAAGAAATTCCCGTTACTAAGCCACCCAGGATGTGGTATTTGTCACAGCAGCCCCGGCAGACTGCGGCACCAGGAAGTGGGTGTCACTCTTACAAAGACCTACGAGTGTGGGAGTGGCTTGGAGCTGGTAAAGGGATTTAGAGGAACCTGATAGAAAAATGCCTAGATGGCTCTGCAGAGACTGTTGGTAGAGACATGGGCATTAAAGGCGGTTCTGGTAAGGGCTGCAGACGTTGTCCTGAGCAGATTGTTGGTAGAAGTAACAGACGTAAATCATCCTTCCTGGAGGCCTTAGAAGGAAACGATGAATGTGTCACTGGAATCCCAAGGAAAGGTGACCCTTGTCATACAGTGGCAGAGAACTTGGCTACATTTGGTTCTCATAGGCAGTAGAAGGCAGGATTTGAACATGGATTTTTAGCTAACAAGATTTCCATGCTAAGTGTGGAAGGCACAGCCCAGTTTCTCTCAGAGCTTATAGTAAAATGTGAGAGGAATGAGAGAAACTGAAGACTGAACTGTTAAGCACAAAGGAACCAGCATTTGGTAAGTAAGAAAATTCTCAGCCTATCCAGATAGCATGCTCAGAGACTAGGGCCAGAGGTGGCTCTGTCAGGGCCCTCCCTGAGCTCCAGGCAGTGAATTCCCAGATAACAGGGCTCTGTGCAAGGGTTTGGCTGAAACACCCCATGCTAAGGTGACCAGGCCCATGACTCGTGGATCCAATCAGCCATCTCAGAGGATGTCAAAACTGGGCATGTATCTATCCAGGAAGGCTCTGCAGGAAGGCTCTGTAAAAGATCCTTTTGCTAATGGCTTGGACTCCCTTGAACTGCATGCAAAACTGACAAGTTTCTGAGATTTTTGTATGAGCAGAAGCACTGCCAACCTGGACTGAAAGGGACAGAGATGGGATGAAATGAAGGAAAAATGACTTGAGGGACAGAACATGGAAGCAGAAATCTGGGCAGAAGAGATCTCCTGGGGCCAAGAGAGAGGGGCCTCCACCTGTACACAGGGCAGGGCTTCTGGCCTGGGATTTGGGGAGGGGCAGAGCTTCCACCCTGGTGCTCAAAGGTGGGGTCTCCGTGCAAGGTTTAGGGGGAAGGCATGCTTGGAAGGGGGGAGGCTTCCGCTCCACAGGCCGGGAGGACAAAGCATGGATCCACAGATGACTCGGACTGTGGAAGTTAATGGAGTTTGACCCTCTGGGTTTGGGACTTGCATGCTCTCTGTGTCCCATTTACCTTTCAATTCCTCCTTTCTGGAATTGTAAAATATCTACCCTATGCCTGACCCACCATTGCATTTAGAAGCAGGTAACTTGTTTTCAAGGTTTCACAGGTCCACAGATGCAGAGGAATTCTGCACCAACAGACCACATCCCAAACTGATTTTGATGAGACTTCGGGCTTTAGAGTTGTTCCTGAAATGACCTAAGGCTTTTGGGACATTGAAATGGGGTGCTGTGTTTTGCGTGTGGAAAGAACATGTCTTTCGGGTTACAAAGGGTGGGCCGTTGGGGACTGAATCGTGTCCCCACAAAAGAAATGCAGAAATCTTAAACTGCAATGCTGGGGTGGGGGGCAGTGAACCCCTTTGTAAACAGGACCTTCGTGGGCATTATAATTGGTTAATAATAATAATTGGCCAAAATAACTCCAGATGGCCGATAATCCTTGCACCTGGAAGCCTTAAAAGAGGAACTGCAGAAGCAGTTGGACATCAGCAGAAACCAGAAGAGGAAGCAAACCAGTGGCAGGGGGCCACCGACCCCTGAACCCCACGGGCTCCAGGAGGAAGTTCGGCCAAGCTGAGGCCTTCACCTCAGCAGCCTCCCAGACCACAAGGTCAATGAATTCCTGTTTAAGCCAACCTGTGTGCAGTGTTTGTCACAGCAGCCCCGCAAACTAAGCACAGGGACAGGATGAGGTGGTCTGAGCTTGCTTCTGCCCTGCCAGAGAAGGAATAAAAGCAACGTCGACAGAGGCTTCTCCACGGAATGCCACTGGCCGTCCATCCCGTGGCTCTCCTGGGAGGCAGGTGACCTATTCCCGCTTCTCGGGACAGAAAGGAATGTGACTCAGGGGCCAGATTTGCCTAGGTTCAATCCTGGCTCTGACCCTGTTTGTGTAACCTGTGAAACTTGTTTTACCTCTCAGTTTCCTCATCTGTAAAATGGGGCTGATAATGATAGTGCCTGCTTTCAGGGTTTTGGCAAGGGCTTGGTGAATTGCTACATAGAGACAGCTTAGAAGATACATTAACCACTAGAGAAGTGCTCATTTTCCCAGATGCAAAATCTTTGCTCAAGGAGCCTAAGAATCTTGCCCATGGTCACACTGTCAGAAAGCGGCAGGGGCAGGACTTGAACCCAGGCCTTGAGACTCCCCATGACTCCAGGGGTCTTTCTCCCATGTTTTATGACTCTCCACTGGGAGAAGGACGAGTCCTTTTGCTTTGTGTGTGTGTGTGTATGCTGGATGGCAGGATCACATTTCATTATTTTTCCATGTGAGTATCCCATTATTGCAGCACCATTTGTTGAATTTTTGCTTGCTTGTTTGTTTGCTTTTTGAGAAGTGCATAGACTAGGAATCCGGGTCTCCTGCATGGCAGGTGAGAATTCTACCACTAAACTGCCCTTGCACCCCCTTCTTTTCGCCTTTTCATCGTGTTAGAGACAAGGGTTTGCTTGGCGCGTATCTGCAGCTTCACCCTCACAACCTCTTCTACCTCAATGCCAATATCTGAAGCGGTACCTTTGCAAATGCTGGAATTGCAAGTTCCAGTTCTCCCTCTGTAAGCTCGGAATTCCCAAAGCTCAACTGGCAGGTTCTGTTTGGGCTCTGCCACCAACTTGGGTGAGCGGCTTTGGGTGAGTTGTGCCCTCTCTCTGGGCTTCCGTTTCCTCATTTTGAATAACTAGGAAGCATACGACTTACTCAAAATCCTCCATTTCAGGTGAAAAGTGCTTTACAGAATATCATCTCGCCTCATACTCACAAGACTGCCAGAAGGACGGTTTCCACCCCCATTGAGGTGCTGGGACAAGGAAGCTGAGGTATGGGACAGGGAAGTCACTAAGGTCTCCCAACAAGGAAGCAGGCGACTGGGATTTGAACCTGACTCCTGGTTCAGTTCTCTAAGGACCTTTAAGCCCTGAAGTGCACAGCATTTTATAAAACAACCATAAACGTGCCTCCTGCTTGCTAGAATCTTCTGTGTTCACCGTCTTACCTGTAATGATGTCACCGTGGAAAGATCCTTAAGTTTCCCTTCTTCATCCTTTAGGTTATATCCTTCAGGCCTTTTATCACGCTCTGTAATCTTCCATAATTTGATAGTTTTATCTTTATAAACCAGAACAAAGTAAAACAAGACACACAGTCAACACCAGCACAAAGGACAGGATATCCACTTTAAGTCAGCTAGATCGTGATACAATGAGCCATAAATTATCCACTTGTTACCCTACTCTGAGAGATGTAGATTCTTTCTAAAGGGGGTGCAATGAACCCCTCTGCACCATGGAACACCTGTCTTTCATCCTGAATTATTTCCTGGCAATCAACTTCTAAAGGTGAGACTGCTGGGTCAAAGGGTATGACACTTTTAAAGGTAGTTATCAATCTCTAACTGGATTTCCAGACTGCACCAATGCAGCCTCCTATTTTTTAAAGTCCTTCGTGGCAGACAAAAGAGGGTAACTCATGTGCTATTTCTAACTGAAAAATGTTCCCCCTGTTCAGAACCCAGCTCCCAGGCAGCCTCGCTTGTTTTGAATTCTGCCAATGACATCAAAGGAGCAATCCTTAGGAGCCCAAACAAATACTGCCATGTTCATGAGAAGGAAGGTGGGGAGAGGAAACTGATATCAATTAAGCACTTGATACACGCCCAGGTCAGGCTGTTAAGAAAGAGAGGAGCTGGAATGCAAAACGGGGGGTGGGATACAATCTGAGACAATGGTTTTCAGACATTGGGAATTGGCAGTGTGGGATCCTGCAAGAGAGGAAATAAACAAGGTGGGCTGGAAGATGTCCCTGGCTAATTGTCACAGGTAGTTTCCAGGTCACAGAGCAGGGAGCAGGACCCAAACAGAGCCTGGTGGTCTCGGTGAGTTGAGGAGAAATAGTTGAAAATTCTGGGAGGTCAAAGCAACTAGAAGTCCCAAGGACGAATTCCAGAATGGAGAGGAGTGCAGAGACAGAGAGCTTTGAAGATGTGCAGAGTTTTCCCCTGAGGTCTTCAGCTGACCACTGACCACAGCATGCATGGGAGGGGCTACCTGAGGCTGGGAAGAAGCAGGTGGAACATCCTCAGGAAACCACACAGAGCTGAGAACAGCTCATGCTCCCCCATGCAGAGTGGACAAAGTTTGTAGGTTTCAGGTAGACAAGAAGCACTGAATCAGCAGTCAGGCAAAATTTAGTCCTAGAATAAAGGCCACTCTGGCCTCAGTTAAGAAAGCTTAAAGGGCAGGCTCCAAAGTTTCAAACTGTTTCCAGGTAATGTAACTGTGTGGCAAAACAAAGCTCAAGAACATTGAAAGGAAAACAAAAATATACAGCATCCAGTGAGAAAAAATTCACAATGTCTGCATCCAAACAAAAATCTTCAGGCAAGCAAAGAAGCAAAAAATGCCACCCATAACAAGGAGAAAAGTTGACCAATAGAAACAAATGCAGAAATGACACAGATGATAGAATTAGTAGACAAGGACATCAAAACAGGTATTATAATGATATTCCATACACTTAAGAAGGTAAAGAAAAGCATGATCCTAGTAAGGTGAGAAATGGAAGATGCAAAAAACACCTAAATGAAAATCTTAGTGGTGAAAAAATATAATATCTGAAATGCAAAATATACTAGATGGGATTGACTGCAGATTAGACACCATTGAAGAAAAAATAAGTAAATTTGAAGCCACAACAACAGAAATTATCTGAAAGAAGCAGAGAGAGGAAAAAGGCTGAATTTAAGAAAATAGAGCCTCAGTGAATTTTGGAGTACTCTAAGCTGCCTGTTACGTGTGTAACTGGAGTATCTAAAGCAGGATGGGGGGGAGAAAAAATTTTGGGACCTAAAAGGGGTCTCCAGAGTTCATAAAGCCAGTCTTTATCTCTGCATCTTTGTGCTCAGTTTGTAAATCCCTACCTGCCATGGGGCCTCTGTGCCCAGGACCCTCTGTATGTCAGCCCCCTAATGTGGGTCTCTCTTGGACCCTAGCAGGAGAACCTGGCCTTCCCCTGAAGGGTCAGACCAGAAATGCTTTGCAGGTGAAAAATGTGTTAGGGAGTTCCTAAAACTGACCTTTCCTTCTAGAGAGGCAGGGAGGAAATGGACACCACTCTTATGATTTTTTAAAAGCAGCACTGATACAGGGCTTAGTGGCATCAGGCCCTGTTCTAAGGACCTTATGGTCAGTATTTCATTATCCTCCCAAAAGTACCACAAGGCAGGTAGAGCCAGCACCATGTCCAGATGAGGAAACCTGAGGCCCAGTGGGGGGCTTGGATCTGAACCGGGAGGTTGGCATCAGAGTTGCGCTCTCACCCACTGGGCAGCCTGACATTAAGGCAAATGTCTGAGCCTCTCTGCTCCAGCTCAGGGGAAAGACCCAATTGCTCTGGCGACTTAGGTTTGCTGAGTACTGACCCCATGCCAGGTCTTCTTTAGGGAAACAGAATCAGTCCAAGAGTGAGCCCTGAGGGACCCTGAGCCAGAAGCACACAACCAGAACAGCGGTGCCCCCAACAAAATCAGCCCAGGGTTGGCAGGGGCTGGGAATGCCCACTGTCGGGACACCCAGCTCAGTAGAGGTCAGGGAAGGCTTGGTGGGAGGTGACCCCCAGCAGAGGGGATGAGGAGGGAATTGCCCAGGTGAAGAGCGGAGAGGGCGGGCTTTCAGGCACAGGGGCTGGGCTGGGGGAAGTGGGCCTCTGAGGCTGCACTAGGAGTTCGGGCCTCCTCCAAGAAGGCACAGGTAACAACTTCTCTTGAGAACATCATGCTCTAGCAACGCCTGCTGATCTCGGGGCGCTGAGTGGTCATCACCTGACTTCAATTTCACCAAAACCCCAAAAAGAAGCTGCCTCGAGCTCAATGGACAGGTGAGGAAATTGAACCTAGGATGACAAGGTCACCTCCCCAAGATCACAAGGCTGGGACAGAGTCTGAACCTATCCTTCCTCCCCCCCCCCCCCCACCCCCAGCGCCTCTGATTGATGGGTATGGAGGGGCAGGACAGGAAGGAGAAGGAGAGGGAGGAAGAGGAGGAGGAGAAGGCCCAGGGTTAGGTAAGGTGAGCTTCTGGTCTCAATCCCGATGCCAGCAGAAACAGGCTGGCCCCAGGAGCCGCTCCCTCTAAGGTGGCCTGAGAAGGAGGGTCGAGAGCCTCTTTGGGGCCTGGAGGGGACACGTGCCCTGTCCGTGGGGCAGAAATGATAAAGCGGCCAGCCAGGCTCCCACAGCAGTGCTCCTTCCACCACCCTGCCCATCCCATCTGGGGATGACTTCCAACCTGGGGTGGCTTGGGGTTCTGGGGGTTCTGAAGACATCTAAGCATGCTCGCGGTGTAGGCGAAGTGAAAACCGGCACCGGTGAGCACCCACGCGCGCCCAGGTCAGGAAAGGGCCGCTCACCGTTGGTGGACAGCAGGGAGTGGGCAGCGTTCTGCTGAGGAAGCCATTTGATCTTGTTGATCTTTTCCTCTATCTCCAGACTCTTGAGATAGTCGAACTCCGGCTCGTGGCTCTGAAAAGTGCTGTAGACGTCGTACTCTCCCTGGCTGTGAGGCGCATTTTTACTCTGCGAGGAGAGCCCGGAGAAGGGGGTCTGAGCCTCAGGACTGGCAGGGGTCAGGAAGACCCGGCGCCCAGGAGAAGACGGGACTGGCTAAGCCCACGCGGGCCCCTCGGCCACGGCAGCAGGCGCCACATGGGGCACACGGGCCTGTTTCAAGGGCTCACAGGAAACTCCTGACACGTTAGACAGCCAGGAGCGTGCTGGTGGCTGCGGCCAAGCCCCTTCCGGGACCCCATCTCCTTGGCCGTCGTAATGTGCGAAAACAGCAAAGCAGGCTCACATTTTATGGAGCTCCTACTATATGCCAAGTATTTAGCAAATGTCTCCCACCCTTTATCTATGTCCTCACAGCTACCCCTTGTGGTGGGCACCAAGAAGACCCCCTTCCCCCACTTTACAGATGAGCAAGTAGAGGCTCAGAGAGGTGAAGTGACCTGCCCAAGGCCAGGTGTCTACTGCATGGCTGTCACTTACCTAATGAGAACTATCTGGGGCCAATGCTGTGGCTTGGCCATCCCGTGTTCCAGGCCCTGACCTCTCCCTAAGCTCCATGTTTCTAAACTGTGTCAGATGTGATGAGTGCATGCGATCTGGAGCAGAAGTTGCAGTGGACAAAATACCCTGCAAGATCAGACTTTCCTCGGAGGTTCCCATACTTATTTAGGCAGCAGAGTTCCTTTTAATAAGGACTCTGCTGGTGGAACCCCCCAAATGTCGAGGTGACCGAGCCCATCACGTGAACAAGGGACCATTCTCCCAGCAGACAACTGAAGTTGATACAGATACTATAAAATCACAACCCAAAGCAAAAGTGCCTGGGAGAATGTGTGCGGAACAAGACAACACACTGATCCAAGCACAGCTTCAAGATTTTTATGTTCCTTTTAAAGACTTACCTATTTTTATTTTTATATATCTGTCTTACTCCTCAAAACTTTTAAAGTTTTTCAATGTTTTGCCTCTGCGTCATGTCCCATGAGCACCAGCTATGAAACAAAGGTCAGCAGGACCAGAATTAAGAAAAAAATTAAAGGAGAAAAAATGTTCAGACTGGTGTCCACCAATTTAATTTCTTTCTCCATTTTGGCAGAAGGCAGGCTTTCATTTGCATCCCCCAGCTGGATACTTTGGTTCAGCTCGTGAAATAAGCACACTCCAGCCACAGTAACATGTTTTTTTTTGGCTAAGTGATTTGCGGCTGGCTCTCCTCTTACTGGCCTCTTGCCCCTGGTAAGTTATCTGAGCCCACCTGGGTCCCGGTCTCCTCACCTGCAAGATGAGGATAACGACAGCACCCACCTGAACGGAAAGGTGGGGCGTGAGGGTTGCACGGGTCATGCCAGCCCAAGGAACCCCGGCTACCGGGACCATGCCCAGCAGTTGAATGGAGGGGAAGGGGGACTCTGTGACCCCTTCCTTTTCTCCCCTTCCTTCCCCCTTCTGCCTCACCTCCCCCTCTTCTCCTTGTCCTTCCCTGTCCCCCTCATTTTCACATGTTCCGTCTTCAGCATCTCATCCCTGGAGTGAAGGGAGCAAGATGCCAGCACATAGTAGGTGCTCACTAAATGGGAGCTTTCATCAGCAGTATTTTAGAATCGGCCCTCCCAGGGTGGCTTCCGGATGCTCCTGCCTTACCCAGAATTCTGCTCCACAGCAAATCCCACCGGGGCAGGATCCCAACTCCAGGCCGAGAGTGGACCTCAGCGGGAGACGAGTGAGCCTCTCCCTGCCTCCCAACTCTGGCGGGGCCAGCAACAGCTTATGCACCGTGCTTGGGAAAGTCTTTGGGCTCTCAGGCCAGGGCTGGTTTGCCCAGCGACTTAAAGCTGGGGTGCAACCAGTTGGGGGGAGGGGTCTCGCACACAGCGGTTCCCGTGGGGTCCAGGGCAGAGCAGAGCACAGGGTAAACCCAAGCACACGCTGGTTGGAGGCAGGTGCTCAGGGTGTGGCTTGGCGGGGGCCCGTCCCCACCCCTGCTCTCTGCATCCCTGAGCCCCCCTTTCCTTCCAGCCTCAGGAAACCCAGCATAGGGTTCAAGGCAGGTGCGTGTCCCAGGAGCGCAGCCCCAGAAGTGCACCCTGCGGCACCCCAAGGTCGAGCTGGCCTGAAGCTCCCCCCCACCCCCCACCCCCTGCCCCCGGCCACCGCGTACCTCCGGCTCCCGCTGGAAGATGACGACCCGGCCGCCCTTGTCGCCTGTGGCCAGCAGCTCTCCGGTGTGGTTGAACTCGACCGTGGAAATGATATCAGCTGGGAGGAGCCAAGAGAGACAGGAGGCAGTGCTGGTTAGATGGCAGGCCCATGCGGGGCGCGCGGTTCTGGGGCCCCAAAGCCCACACACACTGAGGAGGGGGCGGCAGCACGACCAGGGACCCCTCCGTCCCCTCTGCGCTGGCCGGGACAGAGCCTGGATTCTGGGAGGCACCTGACTGGGCTCTCCTTCCTCCCTCCCTTCCCTAGAGAGGGAGCGGGGGCTCTTCTCATGTGCTCCCCTCCATGAGCCTGATTTAAGTCTGACACTCCCGAGACCCAGCTTCCCTGCCACGGAGACACACTGGGCCCCCCCTTGAACCCACCCGGCTCACGGTTTCACGGGGCTGCCCACTGGTGTCAGCAAACCCGAGGGAGTGTTCTAGGTGCTGGGTGGACACAGGCACTGGTGAAGGCAAGGGCTGTTTGTTCTACCGGGATGGGCGGGGAACGCTTCCAAGGAGCTCCTGCTTGGGGTGGGGTATTGCAGGTGAGTGGGGGAGGGGACAGCATGGACAAACGCCCGAGACACCCAGTGACCTGGGCCAGTATCTCCCATTGACATCCTCTTGGGGGGGGGGGGGAACCACGGTGAGAGGAGGCGGGACAGGGAAGGGAGAGCATACAACCCCTTCATGCTCCATGATAACTGGGCACACGGCAGGGACAGAAGGCAAGTTCCCAAGGCTGACAGCTGAGAACTCCAGGATGCAGCCCAGGACCCCTTCCCAGCACCCCTGCAGACCCCTGAGACATCCCCACAGCACACTGTGAGGCTAAGGGAACACTGGCTCCTTCCCCACCCAGAGCCCAGCTTCCAGGGCCCCACCTCCAGGAAGGCCGCTCGGGTCTCCCCCAAGTCTTTGCCCCTAGAGCCAGCTCTGAATGCTCCCAGCACTTGCTGTCCCAAATCCGCCCTGACCACAAACAAGATATTTCTTTAAAGGGCTCAGGAACCTTCCAGAAGGTCACCTCAAATACCCGGAGACTGGAGCACCCAGGGTGGCCTTCTGTCGGACAGGTGCTCAGTCAGAGGATGACAGCCCCATCTCCAGGCCTCAGTTTCCCCAGGTGGGACCCAGGGGAAATGTCTTTCTGCCACTGACGTTCTTGGGTCCCATGAGCCACACGGAGAAGGTTGAGGGAGTGGTGACCGAGCCAGGTCCCCAACCGGGCAGAGGGAAGCCTGCCCTTTAGCACAGCCTCCCCACTGGAACTTGAGGGTGGCAACGACAAGTTTTACTGAAGCCACACAGTGATTTTTACTTTTTTGTTTGTTTGTTTGTTTACATGGGCAGGGACTGGGAACCGAACCCAGGTCTCTGGCACGGCAAGCGAGAACTCTGCCTGCTGAGCCACCATGGTCACCCTGACTTTTACTTTTTAATTTGAACCTGCTGCCAATGTTTGTAAAGTGGAAGATTTCATATAAAAATCCACAATTTCCAGTATGTCTTGGAAGATAGAAAGTTCTAGAACACTGTCCCCATATGCTCCAGCAGCAACGTGCAAAGGTGTGAGCAGACCAGGGCCAACCCTCTCTGTCACCCTTCACTTTCCTGTCCTAGACACCAAAATCTGGAAGCCCAGCCCCCCACCAAAGCACAGGGCTTGCTCCCAGTGGCCCCTCCACATCACAGCCCCAGCCACCTTCATCGAACCTGGACTATGGCAGATGGGAGGATTAGCTGGCCTCCCCGCTCCATCATTTATTCTCCTTACAGCCCCCAGGGCGATCACAGAATCCCTGCGTCGCATTGCATCTCTGCTCATCGGCCCCACTGGCCCCCAAGCCTCAGCTCCAGATTCCTCCCCAATCTTTTCCCCATCTCAGATGTTGGCAGCTGCCTCCTTCCACCCGCTCAGGGCACAGATGTGAGCCGCCTCTGACAGTACCATGCCTGACCCATGCCTCCATCCAGGCCACCTGCTCAACCTTCGCAATCTTCCAGAATCCACCACCTCTTGCCTGGATCACTGCCACAGCCTCCTATGGGTCTCCAGGCTCTCTCCCGAGCCCTGCTGCTACCCAAACAAAGCAGGAAGAGGGAGCCCGTGAGCACCTGAGTCCGAGTGTGTCACTCCCCTGCTAGAGACCCTCTGGGGTCCCTTGTTTTGCACTGAGAGCAAAGCCAAGGTCTCCTATGGGTCCACAAGCCCTGGGAGACCGGCAGCCCCCTAGGCAGAACCACCTCAGGAGCCCAACTGCCACCCCTCCCCTGCATCTGGGTCCTTGGCTGTGGAGCTTGCAGGTACCTCCCACCGTGGGACAGGTAACCTGCCCCCCTCCTTGACTCTCAGCTTTTACCACGTGGCTTGCTGTGCTGGGCAGGACATCAGCAAAGAGTTTGCAAGCAGAGACGGGAAATAGTGTTAGGCACCCGGACTTACTGTCCTGTACCTCTGCAGTGGCCAGAAGCAGAGCGTGTCCAGGCTAGCCCGCTGTCCCAGGCAGCAGAGCCGAGCTTGGCAGACCCCCAGGGGCACGGCAGGGCTGGCCACGCCTCCTGGGTCCCCCTGCGGACATGTGATGAGTGACTGCCGAAAGTTCACGCCACCCGGCCTTTTGGGACTTTAACTCATCAAAAAGTAACGGGCTCCCTCCCTCCCCAGCCTCACTTCCTTACACTTTCCACCTTGCACGTCCACCTTTCCACTCTGCATCCTTGCCACCTCTTCCCCCAAACCAGGCACCTTCTGTCCCAGGCCCTGTGCTCTCTGCCTGGAAAGGAAGTTCTTTGGAGCTCAGTGGGTTGATCATTGCCTTACTCCCTTTTCGGTCCACACCGTGGAAAGGTGCGGTCCCCACCGCCCTGTCCAGAACCTCACGAGCCTGGTCTAACCGTCTTTCTATCACGCACTTCATCGCCTCCCAGCGCCTCCCGGCTCCTCCCGGCAGAGCGCGGGCCGCACGAGGGCAGGGAGCTCAGGCCTCCTGGTCCAGGGCTGGGTTCTCAGGACTGGGAATGACGCCGACACCTGCAGGCACATATCTACGTTGTTCCACAAGGGCCTTTTCTTTGAGCCCTTTAAGGCAGCCCCTGGTCCGCAGGGGCCTTTTCTTCTGAGCTACAGGCAAAGGCCAGCTCTGGCAGAGACAGAAAAGAGGAAATAAAAGCTGGCTTGGAGGCAGGACGATTGGCTGGACATCTTCAGTGATCGGGAGAGAAGCATCAACATCTCATTCAACTTTCAAAGACAAGGCCAACGTGGGACGTGACTCACAAGGATGAGCCTGGCCCTGGCACCATGGGATCGACAATGCTTTCCTGACCAAAAGGGAGAACAGAAGTGTAACAACTAGGGTATCAGTGGCTGAGAGAGTTCAAATAGAGTCGAGAGGCTACTCTGCAGGTTACCCTTACAAAAGCTTCAGCTAGACATTGCTACCTATCATAACTTGCCAAATCCCAACCAGGACCATTCCAGCCAATCCTACAGAACACCTAGGGCTTTATCTGAGATTCTACAAAGGTTCCATGCTCTAAGATTTCTTTCCAGAAACCTACAACCTCCAGATGGGTTCCTAGGCCAGATAAGTCCTGAAGTGCAGACGCGCCAGTCTCTCCAGAACATCAATATGGAATGGGGTTCCATCCCCCATCCCATATTATCAACAACCCCTTCCAACATGAAAAAGTTAGAGTGGGTATAGCCCAAATACCCTAAAGATTGGGAGAAGGATCAAAGGAAAAGAAGGAGTTATAATAGAGAAGACGGGATTTAACAAATGAGTGTGACTGCTCAATCATCGCGCTGATAGTTCTTTCAGTCTCCAGAGCTAGAAGGAAATACCTGAAATTGTGGAATTGTAACCCAGACCAAACTCTGAAATCGGCTCTACAACTAATCGTTGCAGTGTGCTTTGTAATTTATTGCTTTTTATTTTTTTGCACATGTTATTTTTCTCAATTAAAAAAAGATTGGAAAAAAAAGGCAAGACGAGGTTAGCAGCTCTTCAGGAACATGTGGGCGCCACTGGGCGCGGGGTCAGCTCCGGATGCCCAAGACAAGGGCCGTGCCTGTGTGGACGCCTGAACCCCAACCCAGCAGAGCTGGGCTATTTCATACTAAAACCCCCTAAGGGGAAAGAATAGGATACAGAATCGTATATAAAATGTTTTTAATGACATAGACCAGTGATCACAGCCATGTCAAATAAGCAAACAAACTGGGCATGGGGGAAAAGCTGGAAAAAAACACTCCAAAATGTTAATGGAGATGGACCAGAGTGAGCAGAATAAATCATTTTCCCTCCTCTTTCTACTTTTCTCTGTTTCCTAAATTTTCTACAATGAACAGCTATTATTATGATGATGGAAAAATCGCAGCGCTATTAAATTAAAACCCCAACGTAGCAGGGGTCACCCAGAGTGAAGGCAGCCCATAAACGCTGGGCGGTTACCACAGTAACAGACGCTAAGCATGTGCAGGCAATTTGTAATTTCTCTCTCATTGTCACATCCACTGCCTCCTCTGAATCTCACGCCGGCCCCTGAGGGGGACAGTTCTATTTCTACTGGGCAGCCGAGGAGGCAGAAGCCTCCTGCCCAGGTGTCCACCTCGCCTGCTGCCAGTAGAGGCCCTGCTGTGTGACCTGGGGAAGGTCACTTCACATCTCTGAGCTTCGGTTTCATCATTTGTAGCTCAGTAATGGCAGAGGCTGCCCGAAGTTAGGGGTGCAAGTGAGACGATGTTTGGTGAGGAGGGAGAGAGACATCATGACTCCCAAGAATGACAAATTACCAGAATTTACTGGACAGAAATTATGGCCACCTGAGAATTCACAGTGGCCAGCTCAGAAGTATGCGAGCTGAATGCATAGGCCAGACATCACTGTGCAGACTCGGGGGTCCTGACCATCAGCTCCCCCAACCTTGCTTTGTAAACATTTAAAGAGCAACCAATAGACGTTGAATTTCCTCCTACCCAAGCCAAGGCTTTGCTTTCTTGGTCCAGGCAGGGGCTGGCACCTGTTTAATAGTTCCCAGTTTTTACAGTAAGTGTCTTTGAGAGTTCATGTTCATTTTGAAAAGCTACCTCCCCTGATGCCGTAAGTTCCCACCAGCAAACCATGAGCTGGGGTGTATTGGTGGCCCCTCTTAGAGAATGTCCATCCTCTCCTCATGAAATGTTTGACTACCCAGCCCTAACACCACCTCCTCCAGGAAGCCTTCTTGGACAGCTGTCTCCCCACTCCCAATTCAGTGATTTCCGTACAGCTAAGGTCTTGCACCCACAGCCTGCCCCTCGCTGGATACAGAGTAATGCCACTTCAGGTGGTCCTTGCTTGCCTTGTCTCTCCCCAAAAAGGAGAAAGGGTCGGGGTAGTTCTCAGATTTGAATCCCCCAGAGGCCAGCACAGTCTCTTGAACACAGAAAGCAACCGAGCCTTCTGGTTGACGATATTAACTCACATTTCCTGAGTGCCCACAATGTGCTAGGAAGCTCTGCCTCTGTTGTAATGGCCTATTCACTCCCACTGGATCAACTCACTCACAGATGATAACTATAAACCCTTGGCAAAAGCAAGCTATCCGAAGACACTGGAGAATGAGCAAATGCAGGCAGACATTGCGGGGAGTCGGCAATTGGGAGAAGAGAGCAGCAGCGGGGGACTTGTCCATTTTCAAGCAATTTGGCCTCAGGGTAAGTCCCAGACTGTGTCGTGTGGCTACTAAAACTCACAAAGAAAACCACAGTTTTACTGGTTTGATGAGCCAGAAGCCAGAGTCTGAGGAAATCCTAGCAGCTGGCAAGTGAGGAAGTAAATCTTAGAAAGGAGAGACTCACAAGGGGATCCCCAAATGCGACATGGAAACTGCCCGAATCTTTCCCTGACCACAATCCACACATGCACGGGTCAGCCTACAAGCAGCCCAGCTAAGGCTGAAAGAACTGGACGAGGACTCCCACTGCCGCCCACACCACAGAGTCCAAGTCTGAAGTTCAGGGCAGTCCAGGTAACTGCTGAAACAAACAAAGCAAACAGAAAGGCTCTTTGGAGGAACATAATACAGATTTGGAGTCCTTACAGTAGTATAATTCATAACAACCAGGATACAGTCCTAAATTACTCAATATACAAGCAAATAGTTAAATGTGACCCATACTTAAGAGACAATCAGTGGATTTCTCTGAAACATCCTGGATATGGGAATTTACAAACACATTATAAAAGTAGCTGATATCTACATTCAAGCATGTAAAGGAAAACATGCTCAAACTGAATGAAAAGAAAGAAAATCTCAAAAGAGAAATAGGACTATAGAAAAAGAACAAAACATAAATTCTATAACTGAAAAATACAATACCTAAAATAGAAAATTCACTGAATTGCCTAACATAAAATTTGAGATACAGAAGAACTCTTCAACTTGATGGTCTATCAATAGAAATCACCCAATCTTAAGACCTGAGAAACCAAAACAAAACAAACAAAAAAATCCAGACCCTCAAGGATCTCTGGAACGTGAAAATATAATTGAAGTTCCAAACTCCAATATATAATGGGAGTTCCAAATGCCAAAATTAATTGTAGTGCCAAAAAAGAGAGGAGAGAAATAATGAAGTTAGTAGAAGAAAAGGGTGAAATAATGACTGAAAAATACCCCAATTTGGTAAAAGACATTAGTTTACAAATTTAAGAAGCTCACCTAACTCCAATACAAAAGAAAATTACACTGAGGCATATCGTGATCAAACCAATGAAAACCAAAATAAAAAGAAAATGGTATACGCAGCTAGAAACCCAAGGAATTAAATGAGTGCTGACTTCTCATCGGAAACAGTGAAGTCCAGAAGACACCTATAAAATGCTGAAAGGAAACAAAAACAAAAACCTGTCAACCCAGGACTCTGTATCCAGTAGAAACATTTTTCAAGAATGAAGGTGGAATAAAGACATTTCCAGTTGAAAGCTCTTCAAGAACCAATGCTTTAACCACTTATGAGTTAATGTCCAATCATCATTCTCTCTTCACAGATGAGGAAACCTACTTATCAAAAGGCAAGGGACTTGCCCAGAGTCCCAGAGCCCGCAAGCAGCCAGGCCCTGTCCCAGCATCCCAGGGCCTTAGGCTGGAGCTTCGGACACAGACCCCCCAGCCCCGCCCTGGTGAGGCTGCCAAGCCCACCTGAGACCACCTGAGACCAGCCTGCACCAGTCACACTGTCATGGGTGGGGAGGCCACCTCCTGGACAAAGCCATGCAGCCTCTCCGCCCTTGGGGTCCATGCAGAGTGGATCACGTGCCCCCCACACAGAAGACACGCTCTTAATCTTCATGCATGGTCCCGTGAGGGTGAGCCCATTTGTAGACAGGACCTTTGGAGGATGTTATTAATTACACTGAATCCAAATTGAATCAGTCTGGGTCTAAATTCTGTGTTCTTGGAGGCCTTAAAAAGAGGAAATTTGGATGCAGCCCACCAGTGGAAATCAGAAACTGGAAGAAGCTAGAAAGTAGAGAAGTCACAGAAAGCTAAAGGGAGAAGCTAGAGTCAGAGGAAACCGGAAGGGCAGACACAGGAGAGGGAGGTCACACGTGATGGAGGCAGAGGTGCAAACGAAGGACCCTCAAGGGCTGCGGCCAGCCAGCACCGGAACACACAGACTTCAGGGAGAAAGCATGGCCCCGAAGCACGCCTTGATTTTGGACTTGCAGCCTCTGAAACAGCGAGGCAATAAAATCCCGTTGTTAAGCCAACCTGTGCATGCGATCTGTCATAGCAGCTCAGCAGACTGAGAAAGGACCCCCTCTTCCCACTGTGCCTCAAGGGAAACCCCAAATGGAGAAGCTGAGTTGGAAGCAGCAGCTTGGAGGAATGCAGGGGCCACTGGACAAGGCGTCCTCGGTCAATACCCTGGCACAGGGTGGCACGCAGGCCTCCTGGAGAAGCCCAGAGCTGGTTGGTTGGGGAGTCAGGTGCCAAGCTGTGGCCTCCCCTGGGCTCAGGGCGAGGTTGAAGGGGGTCTCCAGTGACCAGTCCAGGCCAGGACTCCTTCTTCAGTGGCCATCAGAGTCAGCAATGAGCAGGAGAGATGATGGAGCTGAAACAAGAGCTGGGCAGGCACCAGCTCTGGAGGACAGTTTTCCTTCTTCTCTGGGCTGTGGGAAGACATGCTGCCCAGCACGGTTTTCAACAAGAAGACAATATTCCGTCGACCAATGGAATCGAATAGAGTGCTCAGATATAGACCCTCTCATCTACGGACATTTGATCTTTGATAAGGCAGTCAAGCCAACTCACCTGGGACAGAACAGTCTCTTCAACAAATGGTGCCTAGAGAACTGGATATCCATATGTAAAAGAATGAAAGAAGACCCATATCTCACACCCTACACAAAAGTTAACTCAAAATGGATCAAAGATCTAAACATTAGGTCTAAGACCATAAAACAGTTAGAGGAAAATGTAGGGAGATATCTTATGAATCTTACAATTGGAGGCAGTTTTATGGACTTTAAACCTAAAGCAAGAGCACTGAAGAAGGAAATAAATAAATGGAACTCCTCAAAATAAACACTTTTGTGCATCAAAGAACTTCATCAAGAAAGTAGAAAGACAGCCTACACAATGGGAGACAATATTTGGAAACGACATATCAGATAAAGGTCTAGTATCCAGAATTTATAAAGAGATTGTTCAACTCAACAACAAAAAGACAGCCAACCCAATTACAAAATGGGAAAAAGACTTGAACAGACACCTACCAGAAGAAGAAATACGGATGGCCAAGAGGCACATGAAGAGATGCTCAATGTCCCTGGCCATTAGAGAAATGCAAATCAAAACCACAATGAGATATCATCTCACACCCACCAGAATGGCCATTATCAACAAAACAGAAAATGACAAGTGCTGGAGAGGATGCGGTGAAAGAGGCACACTTATCCACTGTTGGTGGGAATGTCAAATGGTGCAACCACTGTGGAAGGCAGTTTGGCGGTTCCTCAAAAAGCTGAATATAGAATTGCCATACGACCCAGCAATACCATTGCTGGGAATCTACTCAAAGGAATTAAGGGCAAAAACTCAAACGGACATTTGCACACCAATGTTTATAGCAGCGTTATTTACAATTGCAAAGAGATGGAAACAGCCAAAATGTCCATCAACAGACGAGTGGCTAAACAAACTGTGGTATATACATACAATGGAATATTATGCAGCTTTAAGGCAGGATAATCTTATGAAGCATGTAATAACATGGATAGACCTAGAGAACATTATGCTGAGTGAGTCTAGCCAAAAACTAAAAGACAAATACTGTATGGTCCCAATGATGTGAATCGACACTCGGGAATAAACTTGGAATATGTCATTGGTAACAGAGTTCAGCAGGAGTTAGAAACAGGGTAAGATAATGGGTAATTGGAGCTGATGGGATACAGACTGTGCAATAGGACTAGATACAAAAACTCAAAAATGGACAGCACAATAATACCTAATTGTAAAGTAATCATGTTAAAACACTGAATGAAGCTGCATCCGAGCTATAGGTTTTTGTTTTGTTTTGTTCTTATTATTATTAGTTTTATTTTTTTTCTCTATATTAACATTCTATATCTTTTTCGGTTATATTGCTAGTTCTTCTAAACCAATGCAAATGTACTAAGAAACAATGATCATGCATCTATGTGATGATGTTAAGAATTACTGATTGCATATGTAGAATGGTATGATTTCTAAAAAAAAAAAAAATGGACAGCACAATACTACCTAATTGTAATGTAATTATGTTAAAACACTGAATGAAGCTGCATCTGAGCTATAGTTTTTTTTTCTTATATATTTTTGTATTTTTTATTTTTATTTTTATTTTTTCTCTATATTATCATTTTATTTCTTTTTCTGTTGTCTTGCTATTTCTTTTTCTAAATCGATGCATATGTACTAAGAAATGATGATCATACATCTATGTGATGATATTAAGAATTACTGATTGCATATGTAGAATGGAATGATTTCTAAATGTTGTGCTAGTTAATTTTTTTTAATTAATAAAAAAAAGAATGATTTGTAAAAAAAAAAAAAAAAAGAAGACAATATTCCAGTCCCAGCCCTGTGATGACCCAGCTGGGTGACCTCACACAGACCACTCACCCTCTCTGAGTCCTCAGCCACCTGGGACAGTCCCCAGAAGCAAATTTCCTGAGTGCCTCGTTGTGTGCACCTGTGCAGAGGAGCCAGGCCTGACCCTGGGGAGGAGGGATGTCCAGTCCTGGGAGGCAGGCGAGAGGCTACAGTGATGTATTCTGAACAAGGAGGGCAGGAGGGAAGGACGTGGGGTCTGAGAGGATCTGGAAGAGCTGACTTAGTGGGGTCTTGAGGAAGGAGGCGAGGTGTCCCAATCAACAGCTTCTGGCCCCCACACCCTCCATGATGCAGCTCTGCAGCCTCTCCCATCCAGGGTGGAAGGTGGAGCTCATTACCCCCTGATCCCATGCTGGCCCTGTGATGTGCTTTGGCTGGCAGAACAGGGGGAAGTGACAGGGTGCTGGTTTCACATCTTTCTCTGCTTTCCCTCAGCCTCCACCGTGTGTACAGTCCCCGGCTTGCCTGCTGGGGAATGGGAGGCCACAAGGAGCAGAGACCTGCCCACCCAGCTGAGGCCATCTGTAGTCCTCAGCCAGTCAACCTCCAAAGGTGGGAGAGCCCAGCAAAGAACAGCAGAGATGCCTTCCTGACCCACGGCCACCTGTATGCGTGTGTGAGCCCAGCCCACACCTGAGGACACAACCTACCTGACCCACAGACTTAAAAGCAAAAGTGAATGCTTATTGTTTTAAGCCTTTGAGTTTGGGGGGGGTGTTGTTACACAGCAGTAGCTGACAGACACAGAAGGGGGTTACCAAGTAGAGGGAAGAGCTGCAGCATCAATAGAACAAAGGACAGCTGTCCCATCTAGCTCTACTTTATCTTTTTTCTTTTTTTTGCAGGTGGGAAGCCATTTAAAATGAACGACTTTCCATATCAGAAAAAGCTCTTAAACCTTTTTTTTTTTAGTAGGATGCACACTGCCTCCCTCATCACCACAGTGCCTTGCTGTTTTCTCTAACTGCAGTGATGCCCTTCACGTTTCACTCTTCAGGTCTCAGCTTAAGTGTCACCTCCTCCAGGGAGTCCTCTGGATCCTCCCTGCCTACATCCAGACCCTTTATTACGAGCTTGTCTTATAGCTCCTCCTTTTATCCCTGGGACAGCCCTGGGTTGGGGGACAGATGGTGGGCAGTGCGAGGAAGCAAAAAGGACACAGGCCTTGGAATCAGCGGGAGCAGACTCAAGACCCAGTTTCACGTCTTCCTGGTTGTGTGACCCTGAGACTCAGTTTCCCCAGTTGTAAAATCAGGGAAGTAACACCAACCTCACACAGACCGTTGTCAGGAGAAGATTAATGGACTTAAAACATGAAGTTTCAACAGGGCTCCTCCTGGGTTCCTGAGATAGAAGGGAGCGCTAGGTCCCAGAGCTCTCCTCCACAGGTAGATTTAAAAGGAAATGGCTCTGAGAATCTGCTCTGAAGCTTTTGGACCCTTGAGCAAAATAGGCTACATTAATCAACAGTTAACATTCCCTGTACCCATGTGCTCAGCAAAGTCTGCACTGCACACTTGCTGCGAGCTAGGGATGCAGCCTTTTACACGTTTTATCTCATTCTTGGAACTACCCCAAGAAGCTGTCCTCATCTGTAAAGTGGGGTGATAGTAATAATCCTACAACAGCATCAACAGGATAAATACCTTGCCAGGAGTCCCCCAGCTATTGAGGACAAAGCTGGGGTTTAGTCCCAGGCAGGCTGCTGGGGTCCCTGACATGCTCGTCTTTCTCAAGACATTTAAAGGGGAACCTGGAAGGGCCAGGGGAGTCGGGGAATGGTGAGCATTTCCTAGGAGAAAGCAGCTTAGCTGAGTGTCCCCCCTCCAGCCTTTTAGAAAAGCCATAGGACAGAGTGCTGTGTTCCCTCCCAAGCCTGGGGAGACCCTGAAGAGCCCCACAACATGTTCAGAAGAAGGTGGGAGACTAGACCTGGGACTCTGAGACCCCAGAACCTGGAACGAGGAAGGGCTGCTGCACTCTGAGCAAGAGGCGGCAGGGAACCGGCACAGGTCATCTTAGGTCCTGCCTGTTGGCAGGCTGGGGGGGCTGGAGGGGCCAAGAACACCCCAGAGCAGGCAGAGACACCAGGAAGCAGAAAAGCCCGTGGCCTCACCACCCTCCCCAGCTTCCACCCCAGAAGGACCCACACAACAGCCTCCTAGTCGACTGGTGAGTCTGTGAAACAGAGACGGCAACACACACATTTGAAGGGTGTTGAGAAGGTACTCAGTGAATCCGTTCACTCATCCATTCATTCAAAAGAATATTAATGAAGCACCTACTATATCCCGACCACTTTTGTATGCACTGATAATTCAGCAGTGCCTGCTCCCTGGAAGGAGCTCACTTTAGTGGGGGGAAATAGACAATAAAGAAATCATCAGACCAATACTCTGCTGAGGGAGAGAAGGGCTAAATAAAAAATCAAGTATGGTACAGGGGATGGGTAGGCTGGGGGTGCTGCCTGAGATGGGACAGTCAGGGAAGACTGCCTGGAGGAGGGCATGTGAGCAGAGCCCTGCAGGAAGCAGAGGAGGGCCCCGCAGATAGCTGGGAGAACAGCGTGCACAAAGGCCCTGGGATGGGAGTGAGGCCGGTGTTGGGGGGAGGGTGGCAGAGGTGGTGTGGCTCAGGTGGGACCCGTGGTGGTCTTGCAGGTCGGGAAGAAGGTACAGGATTTTGTTCTAAGTGCCAGGGGGAGCCCCCGAAGGTTTGGAGCTGGGGAGCCATGAGCTGACTTAGGCTTAACCACAGCTCCTTTCCTGGCAGGCTTCACTCTCTAGTAGAGACGGAGCCATTTCAGGGTGGCCACCATGCCCCTGAGCCCAACCCAGGGCCTGGCACACAAGTAGCCTTCAAGTAGGGTTTATGACATAAATGTCCAAGACAGTAGATGCTGGCTGGGCAGGCAGGGGCGGCGGGAGCCCTCGGTTTCATCCCGTCCCCACCGGTTCCTCCTCTGGCCCCTTCTGGGTCTGATAGGAGAGGTGATGACTGTTGATGGTTATTTCATTTTAGCTTTTTAAAAATTGAGTTATAACTCACAGAGCCTAAAACTCACCATTTAAAACGCATGCTCCAGTGGTTCCTCTCACAGCATAACCGTCTCCATACGTGCTTCCAGAACATTCCACCACCCCCTAAAGAGCCCGTACTCGTTAGCAGTGACTCCCCATTCCCTGGCAACCACGGGTCCCCTTTCTGTCTCTGGGTTTGCCTATTCTGGGCATTTCATCCAAACGGACTCACGTAATAGTAAGAGGCCTTTCGTGTCTGGCTTCATTCCCTCAGCGTTATGAGACATACGGCATGGTCAGCACTTCGCCCTTTGTGTGGTTTCATAATATTCCACTGTAGCCACGGTTTTCAACACAAGCCCTTTCCCTTCATGCAGAAGCCCAGTCCCCAGATGGGGCCTCGGGTTGATAGGAGCCTCAGGACAGCCTTTGTCTCTGGAACCCTGAGCCACGGCTGGGCTCGGCTCTGTCAGAAGGTGGGCGGCGGCTGCAAAAGCCGGAAAGAGGGGGGGACAAGGATACCCCATCTTTCTGCAAGGGGACAAGAATGTCCGTTCTGCAAGGGGGACAAGTATTCCCCTTCTTTTGGGGTACAAGAAACCCCTTCTTCAGGGATACAAGGATGCCCCTTCTGTGGGGAGACAAGGACACCCCTTCTTGAAGGTGTCCCACCAAGGACAGAGCAAGGGGGCTGGGAGCTGCCAGCTCCTTCCTGCCCAGGCCCGACAGGGGCCCCCTACTCAAGGTCTGCAGGCACGGCTGGCACCGAGGCAGGTGGGCTGGGGTCCCGGGGGTCAGCTGTGGTTTGCTGTGGTCTTTTGTACAGAAGGGGGTCCACCCCGGTCCCAGCTGCAGGGTGGCCCTCTGCATGCCACCCCTCAGGGGAACCCTGTGGGCCTGCGAGGGGGCCGGGCAGCCTGAGACCAGCAGCTGGCCTGGCGACAGGGTCACGGGGAAGGCAGCCCAGAGGAGTCGGCTTGCCCCGGCCGGCTCCCAGCTGCTTTCTCCAGTGCAGGCTCCGGGAAGCCCCCGCTGCACTATCACCCTGGCTTCTTGGTGAAAAGTGACGTGTCCCAGGGCCCTGCCCAGACCTGCCAGATGGGAACCAGGGGTCCCGCAGCCAACCCTGCGGTGGGCTCTGCCGTGCTGGGCCAAGGTCTGAAAACTGCCCACGGAGCACTGGCAGGCTGGGAGTGAGGCTGCCACACCTTGTGGGGCTGCCTGGCCCCCCCAGTTGCACTCATTCACCGAGCCTCAGTTTCCCTGTCTCTGAAATGGGCATTACACTGTCATCTCAGTGCTGGCTGTCGGGACTAAATGAGGTGACAAGTCTACCTAAGTATATATAAAGACCCCAATGCCAAGAAGCCGTTCACACGTGCACTGCAATGAGGAGTGTGTTATTATTATTTACGCAAACCAAATCACACCACTGTCTGGGTCTCGGAAGAAAGCAAGAGGGGAAGAATTCAACGACACAGAGAGAACAAGGGAGAGAAACCAGCCCTCCAAACAGCCGCTAGTCAGGTGGCGTGAGGTGTGAATGTGCAGCCAGGGGTCCTAGTTTCGAATCCTGCCCAGTCCAGGCTGGGTGATGTGCACAAGTCATTTCACCCCTCTCAGCCTCAGTCTCCCCAAGTGCGAAAGGGTGATGATAAGAGCTGCCCATGCCAGGGGGCTCTGCACACTGTAGAGTGCTGTTCCCGGGCCAAGAAAAGGAGCTGCTGGGGGAGGAAGGAGGAAGGTGATGCTGATTCAGTCTGACCACCCGTGTCCCGGCGGGGTCAGCTGGCCTGGGTTTCCTTCTGTCCTCCTGGCACCTGGGGTCCCACGGGCCCCGGCCCCTTGCTCAGGCCTCAGCCAGTTTCCTCAGACCCCAGCTGGCTGTCGGGCAAGCAGCGCCAAACTGGCCTGGTGACAAGGACAACTTTCAGGTCTCGTCACATCAGCGTGTCCATCGGACATGGGCTCTCCCTTCCCGGGGGTTCCCCCATCTGCTCCTGGCGGAGGAGGGGCAGGCAATGAGTTGCTTTGTCTCTGGCCGTATTTCCCGGGGCCAGGGGTGCTGAGGTCTCTCCGTCCCACTCTCCTGCCACCATCTCGGCCATTGTTCCCGCTCACCTGGACAACTGACACTGCCCCCTCTTTGGGTTTCCTGCTTTCATTCCAGTCCCTTCCTCAACCACAAGGACTTGTCTGAACCTGAAACCTGAATTGACCCTGAGACTCCCTAAAGCCTTCTGAGGTTCCCGCTGCTCCCTGGACAAGGCCACCCAGCCTGGCTAGCCCTCTCTCACCAGTCCCAACCCAGCCCTTTAGCCAGACAGACTTTTCGCATTTCCCAAGAGAGGGGCCATAATGTATTAGCAAGTATCTCCTGAGCACTTACTAAATGCCAGAGCCTCTGCTAGGCAACAGGGGCTGAGAAGCGACGCAAGCGGGAGCCATTCAGGCCCCCACCAGGGGACGTGGGAGCCATTCAGGCCCCCACCAGGGGACAAAGCCCTTAAACAAGCAAAGCAAAGACGATATGTACAAAGCCTAGTTGCTTTCCTTTCCGTTCTCCCCTTCCCTGCTGAGAGGCACCAAGTCCCAGTCTCCAGGGTTCCCATTAAGGGATGGTATGGGGTGCAGGCGGTGCCCGGGGCAGTGCATGAGGGTCCCCGTCATCGGGCGGCACCCCGCAGTAACCCAAGGGGTGATGGGGGGAGACATGACCATTCCTCCATCTTTGGCCCCAGCTGCAGGGTCCTGAGCGGCTAAACCCCTGGAGGCTTGGTTTCCTCATCTGTGTCATGGGTTGACCTCTGCCCCCCACCAAAAGACATGTTCAAGCCCCGACCCCCGGTCCTGTGACTGCAACTTTATCTGGAAATAGGGTCTTGAAGATGCAATGAGCTAACATGATTAGGATGGGCTCTGACCTAACACAGCCAGTGTCCTTCTAAGAAGGGGAGAACTGGACACAGCGACAGGGGAGAAGGCCCTGAGACAACTGAGGCAGAGACTGGGGTGCAGAAGCTGCAGCCGAGAGACCCCAAGGACCGGACACTGGAAGAAGCAGGAAAGGAGCCTCTGTAGACGCCTCTGGGGGTGGCACGGCCCCGCCCAGGCCATGGCTCTAGGCTTGTGGCCTCCAGAACTGCACGGGAGTAAATTCCTGTTGCTTTAAGCCACAGCTTTGTGCACTGCACTACGGTGGCCCCAGGACAAGAAGACAATTTGCAAAATGGGGGGAGGCAGCCTGTGAGTTGGTCTGTACTCACAGGCTGCATCTGGTTTCTACTGCGCCCTCTCCACTGGTGATGGGGAGCCCCTGTTCTGCTTGGACCCCCAGGCAGCGGGCAAGGACATGCCTCTAGAGAGGCCCCCACCCTGGGTCCACACTGGCCGCCTGGGGTGGGGTCGGGTTGGGGGGGGTTGTGTGTGCATTTAGCCCTCGCACCAGCCGTCGGAGCGTGTGGCATCCTCCCACATGCAGAAACCGTGGCTGCCCAGAGAGGTCAACCCGCCCCCATGCCGGGGGCCTGGGGCTGACCCACCCATGGGCTCTGGAGCCAGGACTCAAACCTGGGTACCCGCGCACCCGACCATGCCCACTCCATCCCACCCCACGAGTGGGCTGTCA
Source organism: Tamandua tetradactyla (assembly GCF_023851605.1). Classification (NCBI taxonomy): domain Eukaryota; kingdom Metazoa; phylum Chordata; class Mammalia; order Pilosa; family Myrmecophagidae; genus Tamandua; species Tamandua tetradactyla. The sequence continues at coordinate 6,529,910 of NC_135345.1, read as the reverse complement.
CTGTGCCCACTGCAAAGCCGAGCAAGCAGAGGCTCACTCACGCAGGCCATTCTCCTTTCCCACAGTTTTCCCTGCAGACCCAGATCTCCAGCACGGCCCGTGGGCAGCCACTGCCATGTCAACAGCCACAGTAATGGCCAGCGCAGTGACAGCCCCTTATGTTCAGTATCTCACTGAGCATTTTCAAATCTCTGACCTCATTTAACAGTTGAGACAGCCTTAAGAAGTGGGCAGTATTCTCCTTCATATAAAAAGGGAAACTGCGGCTCCAAAAGGCAAAGCCAGTGGTGGGCTGGTACGTGTTTACCAACCAGTATTTTGGGGTTGGGGGGGAGGGAATGCCCTGCCTGGCGCATTTGCTGAGTTCCGTGGTCCAAATGCTCCCAGCCTCGGTTTAACAGCAGGGCGGAGAATTCCTGAAATGTGCACGATGGGCTCCCACGAGCGGCTCTGGGCCAGTGCTGGCACACCATGGGACAAAATGACTCTCCCCAGTTCCCTCAGGCAGGAACCATCAGGTCTGGGTTGAAATCCCAATGTTCCACTTAGGAGTTCCGGCTCTTTGCACACCCGCAGCGGCAGCAGAGCCTCCACCGAAAGCCCCAGTTCCCCACCCCGGGTGCCAGCGCTGGGCACACCAGGATGCTCCGTCCTGCCAGGCATGCCCAGGCACCCCACACCTTGGCTCCTTCTTGCGCATGGACAAAACATCACCCCAGGCCGGTGGGAGATGTGGGCTGCCAGGGCCCGGCTCTAGAAATCAGAACTTTGACAGCTGGGGAGAAAAACTTCAGGGGGGACGTCCTGCGCTGCGTGTAAGTCGGGCAGCCACATGCCCAGGGCAGGAAAGCTGGGCCGGCTTTGGAAGGCCCGGTCATGCCAGGCCTGCCCGCCCCCTCCCCTCCGTGGCCGCCTTCTGCACGGCTGCCCTGGTTTCGCAGGAGGAGGAGGCAGGCGGCCTGGGAGCGGCAGCGTCCACTTCCAGCCGTCCCCTCCCCATCCAATCTGGCCCTCTTGGAGGGACACCTGCTCCCGCAGCTTCGCCAGAGGCTCCAAAGAGGCACCTGCAGCCTGGAGCCCGGCCCTCCCCTTCTCCCCAACCCCTTCCCCCCATCTCCCCATCAGCATATTAACAGCTCAGGCTACCCCGCAGGTTCAGGCACCTTGCCCTGAATCCTAGGCTGGAACCTGGGTCCTCAGGGGCCAGGCACTGACCAGGATCCCTTTCTGAATGGACTTCATCCTCCCATTCATTCATCCATTCATTCATTCACCCAACGCTCACCAAGCAATCACGGCATATCAGGCCCCCAGGCCAGGCCAGTGGTGGATATCCAGTCTCTGCCTTCGCAGGGCCCAGGGCTCAGAGGGAGCCCGACAAGGAAACCAAAAAGCTCCTTTCAGCCTCATGGGTGCTGGACCAGAAGTGTGTACTGGGAACGGATGGACCCCAAGAGAGAGGGCAGTTCAGCCTAGAGGTTAAAGGGGGATGGGGAGTGGGGTGCCGTAGCCAACGGGGACCAAACTTCAACTCTGCCTCTTAGTGACCTGGGCAGCTTGCTCAGCCCCTCTGGACCTCAGTTTCTTCATCTGTGAAATGGGGTTGAATCTAATACCTGCCTCGAGAGCTGTAAGGATGAAACGAGTGAGCACGTGTTAGTGCTCAAACCGCTGGCACACACAGGCAGTTCTCCCTATACGTGGATTCCGTATCTACACATTCACCTCCTCACTAAAATTCACTTTAACCCCCAAATCAACACTCATGGTGCTTTCACGGTCATTCACGGGCAGAGGCCGAGTGGGAAAAAAGCTGAGAGGCCTGGTGCACAAGTTCCCAGCTGAGGCCAAACAAGTCAGCACTCAGCCCCCTGGTTTCAGCTCTCCTTTCCACAGCCTATCTAGTGCCAATTTTTTTGCATTTTTGTGCTTTTGTGGGTGCTTCTGCTGTTGGAAATGGCTCTCAAGCATAGTACTTAAGTGCTGAATAGTGCTTCCGAGTGCAAGAAGGCTGTGATGTGTCTTGCAGAGAAACTGCATCTGTTAGAAGAGCTTCGCACAGGCAGGAGCCATGGGGCCACTGGCCATGAGTTCAATGTTAATGAATCGACAATACATGTTAAACAAGGTACCCAACTCATAACTCCCCTGGGAGCAATGGTCCAGCCTCACTAATTCAGTATCCACCGTGACTCTCTAGGATGTAACTGCCACGAGGAGGAGGATGCATCGGCTGTGCTCAGTGCTCGGTGAATGAGAGCCTGCAGTATTCCCTAGGACACCGGAAGCTGCTTCCTAGAGGAGAGGGTGCCCAAAGAAACTCCTGAAAGGTGATCAGGTCTCAGGGGCATGGCAAGTGGGAGGGAAAGTAGGACAGGCTGAGGCAGCATGAGCTGCGGGTGGGCGCTGGGGCTACGGGGCGTGGCTGGAGCAAAGGTGGAGGAGAGGCACGGGAAGGGAGAGGTGTGGGGACCGACGGGCAAGGGGGGGCCCTGAAGAGCTGTGAGCCACAGCAGCAAGGATAGTCCCCTGTGGGAGAAGTAGGGGAGCAGGTTCTCTTACCTGCAGGGGAGGGAGGCTCGAGGCCCTTGGGGAAGTTAATTTGGCTATGTCTGTTAAAGCTAAGACGCACCTGTCCACTGACCCGGCAACTTCTCCTTAACCAAAGGGAGCAACAATGCGATTACCAGGATGTTCCCACACTGGAAACACCCAGACGGCGAGCGACAGGGAAGGCAGTGAAGTACACAGCCTGCACAGCCATTCGATGGAATGAAGGTAAACGGACGGGAAATTGACAGAACCAAAGGCAAAAGATGGATTAGCTGACAAAAAGCAAGGAGCAAAATAGAAAAATCCCTTTTTTTTTGGTTTTTGTTTTGTTTTTTAGGAAACATGGGGCTCTAACAAGCAGCTTACAGATTTTGGCAAATCATATTTCCTACAACAATGAGGTCTCATACAGGTCTGCAGTTCAAAATCCAATTTGAGATCTAGGACACAAGACATTCTGGGAAGTGAAGAATCTAATAAAATAGAAGATGTCTTGTGTCCAGTGCTGTCTATCAGGGAGGGACTGGGCAGCTGTTAGTCTGAGTGTAGCTGGTTTCATGTGAATTCAGCTTAGTACAGAATCGTTAAACACTAAAATATGTCAGGCAAAGTACATGGTATGTGTGAACTGGTGGAACTGCATGCCTGTGCCAGTTTGAAGTTAACATGTAAGCCAGAAAATCTATGTTTTAATGCAGATCCAATCTTGTGGGGACAGCCATTCTTTTCATATTGATTCAATAGTGTGGGATGAAAACTTTTGATTAATTGTCTCCATGGGGATATGATGTACCCAACCGTGGGTGTGACTTTTTGATTACATGGAGGTGTGACTCTATCCATTCCAGGTGGGTCTTGATTAGTTTACTGGAGTCCTTTAAAAGAGGAAACACTTTGGAAAGAGCCTGCAACAACAGAAACTTCAGAGCCCACAGAGAGAGCATTTGTAGACGGTTGGAGAACAGTTGATTCAGAGAACAGAGACTCAGATGTTTGGAGATGTTTGGAGCCCAGTAGACGTCACCAAGAGGTGCTAAGCAAGCCAGAACCCAGACAGAGCCAAGGGAAGCCAAGAGATGAAAGTCAGCCCTGGAGAAACAAAGTAAAGAACCCCCACAGGCACAGAGGCTGAAGGCAATGGAGCCCAGGAGCAAGGGGCCAGCACATGCCAGCCACGTGCCTTCCCAGTCAGGAATACCTTGACCCATCGGCCTATTTTGAATTAAGGTATCTTTCCTTGGATGCCTTAGTTTGGACATTTTTATAGGATTAGAACTGTAAACTTGCAACTTATCAAATTCCTCCTTTTAAAAGCTCTTCCATTTTTGGTCTATTGAATTCCTGCTGCTTAACAAACTAACAGAAGGGCCTTTGCCAGCACCTGGTGGTCTTGCGTATTACTCTGCTCTGAGGTGTGACTTCCTTTAGCACTGTTGTGTTCTTTGGCCACCAGGTGGGTGAAGCAGGCAGGCGCCAGGATGGACATCGGGCACGTGCAGCGTCGGCAGGTGTGGCAGAGCTGGTAGGTGAGGCCCTGCCGCTCATCGGAGGAGAAGCGGCTGTCCGTGCTGCTCACGACGGCAGCACTCGAAGGCTTCTTCCCTTAGACATGACATTTGTTCGCAGAAAGACGACAGGCTGCTGGAGCCAGGGGGGCCTTCCCTGGAGCCGTGGATGCTGTTGATGCCCCCGAGTCTGACACGGATCTGCAGGCAGAGGCTGGACAGGGTCCGCAGCGTCCTTGTCTGCATCACTGCGTGGCCACCCCGAGCACGGTGTCCCCCACGGCTTCACCTAGGCATACACGGGAGTCTTGCCAAGCAGGACAACGGACACCAGCTGCAGGCCCGCGTCGGCGTTCTTCAAGTACCTGAACACCGACTCTGCGTCACCTGCCCCTGGGCATGCTTGCAGAAGCACAGCTGCCCCTGGCTGGGCATCCCAACGTCTCCTGATATCTTTCTGAGCTGCTCTGTGAAGGACCTGAGACGGACGTCTGTGCACTGGCACTGGGGGGGACGAAGCAGGCAATTGTCCACACCCTAATCTCCATGCCTGGCGGAACTGCTTGTTCCTCCTGTCCCAGACACCCTGCACAGGGGCACAGGGTGGCAATGGCTGTATCCCTGCCCCTGTAGAGGATACAGGGTGGCTGGTTGACCCATCCCCAAACACATCTGTCGCTTTGTCTTTGACCATGATTCCAAATGCACGAATGGACGGATCACTTGCACTCTGCATCAACTTGCTCATCTCTCCTTGCACATCGGACACAGACCTGGCAGTTGCTTGAGGTTTGATTGTCACTTAGTTTCTCAATGCATCTCTGTGCTGCCTCTATGTTACAGACTTGCAGGGGAAGGCAGGGGCATTTCTACTCCCGCCTGACCTGCAAACCTGGCAGGTGGGGGGTGCACAGGCCCAGCTCATGCCTGTCCTGGAAGCACCAGGTCCTCATGCGCCCCACTCTCTGCCCGCTCTCCTGCTGCAACAGGAACATCTGGTGACCTGCCGGCCGCCGGGGCATGGTGCAGACGCGGTACTTCCTCTTCAGCCTCCCACAATGCCTTATCCCCACCATGAGACCTTTGATTTATTTGGTAAATTTCTGCTTTGGGAATCTGTCAGAGGTTTCTGTTGTTCTAAAATACTTCTAAAATCCCAAAACTTCACAAACTAGACTCAATTACTGGCTGTGCCTTATAAAACGTGGTTCCCAAGACATCAATATTTAGCATCATTTTCCAAACAGAAGGTTGGACGAGCTGATGGAAGCCAAACCACACTTCTCGGCCTCCTCCAACTGCGTCTGAGCGGTCCTCGGACACAGGAAAGAAGCAGCTGCCCACAGGGGTGGACCTCACGGATGGCCAACGCCTCATGACCACGTCCAGGGCCTGGACCGTCTCCAAGGGGACGCTGGGCAGCTGCCCCGAAAGTGCATGGTGCAGCGCCTGTGGGCTCATGCAGGGCACCCACTCGACAGACACCTAAGACGCGGTCCTTGCCTCCTGCGGGCAGCGTGACCTCTGGTTCCACCTTAGCCCGCCCAACTGGAAGGGGCATAGCTGCATAAAGAGTCTTTCTTACATCATACATGTGTTTCCAATCTCCAAAGGGCTGTGTTTAAAAGTGCTGGACCACATGCTCTGCCATGCCCCAGAGCCAGCCGGCTCCCGAGTCCATGGTGGCACTGCCTACGGGCTCCGGGGCCAAGGGGTGGCCAAATTGCCTTGGGACCTTGACTCCATGAGCCACCCCATTTCTTACAAGAAAGAAATAAATGTAACTCCTTAAGATCAAGAGCTTCTGTGCCTCAAAGGACTTTGTCCAAAAGGTGAAGAGGCAACCAGTGTAATGGGGGAAAATATTTGGAAACCACATATCAGGTAAAGGCTTGATATCCTCTGTAGGTAAAGAAATCATACAGCTCAACTATAAAAGATCAAAGAACCCAATTATAAAATGGGCAGAGGATAGAAATAGACACTTTTCTAATGAGCAAAATACAGGTGGCTAAAAAGCACATCAAGAGATGCTCATTTTCATTAGCTATAAGGGAAATACAAATTAAGACGACAATGGGATACCACCTCACACCTATGAGAGTGGCTGCTATAAAACAGACAACTATAAATGTTGGAGAGGATGTGGGGAAATTGGAACACTTACTCACTGTTGGTGGGAGTGTAAAATGGTTCAGCCACTGTGGAAGTCAGTTTGGACGGTCTTCAGAAAACTAAATATTGAGTTTCCCTGTGACCCGGCAATACCAATACTTGGTATATACTGAGAACAGCTGAAGGTAACGACACAAATAGACATTTGCACATTGAAGTTCATAGCAGCACTATTCACAATTGCCAAAAGATGGAAACAATTCCAAATGCCCATCAACAGACGAATGGATAAACAAAATGTGGTATATACATATTGTTCTAGTTTGCTAGCTGCCAGAATGTAACACACCAGAGATGGATTGACTTTTAATAAAAGGGGATTTATTTCATTAGTTCTTCAGAGGAAAGGCAGCTAACTTTCCACTGAGGCTCTTTCTTTCGTGGAAGGCACAGAGCAATCTCTGGTGGCCTTTTCTCCAGGCCTCTGGGTTCCAACAACTTTCCCCGGGGTGATTTCTTTCTGCATCTCCAAGGCCTGGCCTGAGCTGCGAGTGCTGAGATGAGATATGCTGAGCTGCTTTGGCTGTGCTACATTGAGCTCTCTCATTTAAGCATCAGCCAATTAAATCAAACATCATTCATTGCAGCAGGCATGCCTCCTAGCTGACTGCAGATGTAATCAGAGACAGATGAGGTTCACATGCCAATGGTTCATGTCCACAGCAACAGAACTAGGCACCTTCACCTGGCCTAGCTGACACCTCAGTCTAACTACCACATATGCGATGGAATATTATGCAGCAGTAAAAGGAAATGAGGTCCTTAAAGCACATGACAAGATGGATAAGCCTTGAGGTCATAATGCTGAGTGAAATAAGCCAGACAGAAAAGGACAGATACCGTAGGGTTTCATAATTATGACTCTGGTAAAGACCAATGAAAATTGTCTAAAATTGAGAATGTTGCTGATGTTACAACCACAAGGACACTGTAAGACATGGTCTGTTTATTTTGGACATTATCCGTGATGCCCAATAAATGGATGGAGCCGAAGGGTGCAGTGAGTGAGAAGCAGAATGACTAATGGTGATACATTTATATGATGGAATATGGTGCAGTTACAAAAAGGAAGGCAGTCAAGAGGCACATAAGGAACTGAAGAAACACCGGGGACAATGTGGTGTGCAAAATAAGCCAGAAAAAAAGAACATAGATGCTAAAATCTCTTTCAGAAAATATAAGAAAATTGGAGCCTAGATGGTAAGCCGTTATAGCAGGCACACTTAGTCCAAGGTTGTAAGTGTATTTCTAGATTCTGAGATATGTGTCTCAACTGGTGTTTCCCTGGGACTCTGAATAACTCTGTGACACCTGGGACCCAGAGATGGGTCCTGAAGGTTAGCATAGTTATGTATAATAAGAGTTAAAGCAACTGAAGGAGCAGTCAGGGCTCAACTAGAGTTAAAAGCGAAACCAGTCTGGCTGGGTCTAAGGTAAATGGGAATGCAGGGTAAAAGGTGGTAGTGCCCGTACTCTGGACCCTCACCTACTATGTGAGACCAAAAGCAAACAGATTTATTACGTCTAGAACCCAAATTTTCTAGAACACATAATCTAAAGCAACCCGTCTGGAGAACTCATTTGAATGACACAAACTCCAGGGTGGGAATGAGACCTTGTAATTCTCTGCAGCTTGGTGCAATGCCAGCATACATTTCAGACTGTGCTGGGCTGACAACTGGATGGTGTTGGTAGAGTCCCCTGAAGGTCCAAAGGAAAAAATACATATATATATGGAACTCTGAACTTTCCTATCTGGGAAGCCCCAAGTACCCTCTCAACTCCTGGGGACTCCCAGGCAAATGGGCCAGGCCCTTTGGACTTTGAAGCTTGCCCTTATGAAACTTGTTTCTGTAGAAGAGAAGCTAAGACTGCTGATGGTGAGACCTAAGAGTTGCTTGCAGGAAAACTCTTTGTTTCCCAGATGTGTCCTCTTTCTCTCTCTAGGCCCAACTCTGCAAAGAAAGTCATTGCCCTTTCCCTCTGCGTGGGACATAACATTCAGGGGTGAAGGTCTCCTGGATGGCGAGGGACAGGGCCCCCAGGGATGAGTCTGGCCCCGGCACCATGGGATCTACAATACCGTCTGGACCAAGGTGGGGGGAACAAGGCATTAAAAGATGCCTAATAAAATAATGCATCGGTGGCCAAGAGAGATTAAGTGGAGTCAAGAGGTTATTTTGGAGGGAATTCTTACCCAAGCTTCAGTTAGCCATGGTTGCTAAACTCCAACCAACGTCACTCCAGTTGACTCCTGAGAACACCTAGGGCTCAAACCGAGACTCTATAAAGGTTTCATGAGGTAAATTTACTTTCCTGGAACCTAAAATGCCTGGAGGGTTCCTAGGTCAGATAAATCCTGAAATCCAGAGAGACCAGCCTCTCCAAGATTATCAGCTAATTACATCCCTCTGTCCTTCGGTGTGGACACCCTTCTCAACATGAAAAAGTCAGAATGGGTTTTGCCCAGGAATCCCTATGGACTCGGAGAGGGATCAGGGGAGAAGGAGGAGGTGTAACAGAGAAAACAGGATCTAACAAACAAGTGTGACTGTATTAACATTCCATCTAACCTCCAGAATTTAAGAGCAGCTAGAAGGAAAGATCTGAGATGGTGGAATGGTAACCCACAACAAACTCTGGAATCTGTTCTGTTAATATTTGTTGAAGTGTGCTTTGAAAATTATTGGTATTTTCTTTCTTTGCTTTGTATATATGTTTTATTTTACAATAAAAAAATTAACAACAACAAAAAAGAAATAGATAAAGAAAAAAAATCTAGAAGGCTATTCACCAATCTGTTACAGTGATAATCTCAGAACAGAGGGGAAGGACAACAGCGGGAGCTTTTCGCCATCGACTTTGTGTAATCTGGACTGTTTATGTTTCCTAAAAAACAAGTACACCTTTTAAAACCAGATACAATTTTCAAAACTTCAAGCCTTTGCTTATCATGAATGAGAAGAGTTTATTCCAATGCGTGCAAGGTTTTTAAACTTGCAAAGATCAAATGTAATGCATCAAATTAACAGATAAAAGGGGAAAACCAAATGGTCATTTCAATAGACACAGAAAAGGCATATGACTAAGTTCAAACCCAGACATGTTAAAAACTTTTCAGTGAACTATGAACAAAAGGGAACTTCCTCGGCCTAATAAAAGGCATCTATAAAACACCTGATGCTAACATCATAATTAGTGGTGAAATAGCGAACAATTCCCTCCTAGGACTGGGAACAGGGCAGGGCTTCCCTCTCTCACCACTTCCCTTTGAATCTGCGGTGGAGGTGCTAACCTCTGCAAAAAGGCAGGAGAAAGAAATAAAGAGGATAACGAACAGAAAGGAAGAAGTAAAACCATATAAACATGATTGCATATGTGCAAAATTTCCCGACATCTACAAAATGACTATGCCAATTTGAAATGAATTTAACAATGTCACAGTATAGAAGGTTAGTACGCAAAAAATCAATTATATTTTTATAGACCAGGAGCAAACAACTGGAAAATGAAACTTTTAAAAGCCCATGTAAAAATGGCACCAATACAGGGAATACTTAGGAATGTTTAAAATATGTGCAAGACTTGTTCAATGTGAACTAAATAAATAGAAAGAAGTTCCGTGTACAGGGATTCCGGCGATTAAGATGACAATTATCCCCAAATTTATCTTTAGATTCAGTGCAATCACAACCAAAATCCCAGAAGGTTTTTGGAAACTGATACATTGATTCTAAACTATATACAGCAAGGCAAAGGACCTAGAATGGCCCAAAATATTTTACAAAAGAATTAAACTGGAGCGCTTACCCAATCTGAGCTCAAGGCTTACTACAAAAGTCACAGTAAATAAGACAGTGTAGTACTGGTAAAAGGCTGGAGATACAGATCACAGGACAAAACAGAGAGACTCTAGAAATAAACCACAAATCCTCGTTCAGCTGACTTTTTTTAAAGGTGCCCCGGCAATTCGATGGGGGAAGCACAGTCTTTTCAATAAATGAGCATCCACGTGGTGCTTCTCTCCTTGTGGCACCTGGAGGGATGCGCTTCCTTGTCAATGCATGACGTCATCTGGGGTTGGTCTGGGGCTTGCACCCAGCGGGTGTCAACTACCAACTAGGGAAGTTGAGGTTGAGTGTAGCGTGTGGGAAGTGCTTATTAGACCCCGCCAGGTCTCCTGTGACCCACCCAGCCACCCGGGAGGTGACGATTAGCTCCACTTCACAGGGGGGCAACGCACAAGGATGGCCAGGGGTGCTGCCTCTTCATTTCATTGTGTGTGTGTGTGTGTTTATGAAGCAAAGATCTTTGTTTTCTTCCCTCTCTTATACCCTGTCATTTAACATAGCAGTGCTAACCTGACATCACAGAATTTAGGTATCATTAACTTTAGACATGGTATTTAATGCGAAATACCACGTCTAAACCAGGATAGCCTGGAGAAGAACCAAGGACTCGCCTTCTCTGCTGGGGAAGGGTTGGTGCGTTTTTAGTTGCATGAGGGTCAGTGCATCATGTAGGGTGAAAGTCTGACGTGGTTACTGTCTTTATTTGGAGATCCAGGAGGGTTTGAGAAGACGGGTCTGAGTGCCAGCATGACACGGGCGGGACTATGACGGTTAATTCTAGGGGCCACTTAGCTGGACCACAGTGTCCGCATTTAAGCACACACCCACCTCGAGGCTGCTGAGAAGGCTCTCCCGTGGGTGCGGTTAACATCTGTAATCAGTTGACTTTCAGCAAAGGAGATTTTCCCTCAGGAATGGGGGTGGGCCTCAGCCAATCAGTCGAAGACTTCAGGAGCATAAAGTGAAATTTCCCAGAGAAAAGGAAAGCCTGCCTCAAGAAGACAGCATCAAATCCTGCTGAGTTTCCAGCCTCCCGGACTGCCCTGAGTTCCAGGCTTGGAACTCACGTGAGCCCATTCCTTACATAAATCTCATCTACTCAGACATATACGTGCATTATCTACACATACATACCCACATCCATACACATGCACCCTTCTGCTTCTGCCTCCCTGGGGAATGCTGACTGATCCAGAGCTCCTCGCTACACTGAGGAGACCCAGACTAGAAATGCATGGGTCCTGCCCAAAGCCATCAGCAGGTGGGCAGGAGCACTGGGCTTCGACCCCTCACCAGCCGACTGCAAGCCCTCTGCACTTCCCACTTCACCAGCCGCTCCTTACGAGCTGCCCGTCTTCCCAGATTGAACGGGAGCTCTCTGCTATTTTTGACTCAAGATGGAAGGTGTGATGAGCTCATACACCATGTCACTGGCTCTGCTGCTTCCTTCTTAGGCATCCTTGGCATTCTCACCTGCAAAATGGGCACGGCGCCACCTGTCTGCCTTCCCACTTTTCTTTCTCTTTGTCCCGTCTCCGTTTGTCCTTCCTTCTTTCCTTCCTTCCTCCCTGCCACTCTCCCTCCTTCTACTTCGGCAAATGTGCCAAACCACCACACCAGGCTGGGGGGGGAGGAACCAAATGCGGAACGGCCCCCCACCCTTTGAAGCACCCTGTCCCGTGGGAGTCGGGGATGTACTGTGGAGCATGGCCGTGGATGCCACGGAGGGAGACACCAGCGTTGTGAGGGCCCAGCTGGGGCATCAGGGATGGCTTCCTGGAGGAGGAGGTGCTGGAGCAGAGCCCTGAAAGCTCAGTAGGGATCACTGATGGTGGAAAGGAGCGTGCCCAGGCAAGGGCCGAGCAGACAGCCCAGCCACGGAGGGCAGAGGCGGAGGGCAGGGACGACCCCCAGGCAGAAGCCCCTCTGCAAGGCCCTCAACCAGCCGCCACGAGAGACCCACCCGAGTCAAGGAAATCTGGAAGGTTATTTCGCTTGTCTCTTGACTAACTCACACCTTCGAAGAACCAGCTGGTAAAACCAGGAGGCAGGAGGGGTGGAACATTCTGCCGAGGCCAGAAGGAGCCACTCTGGGCTAATTGGAAGCACCGAGCAGTGGGAGGAGACAGCGCAGACTTCAATTACCGCACGCCGCGGGAAGGCGCCCCCCACCATCTGCGGGGCGGTGACACTCCGCAGGGACCGAGACCAAAGCAAGGCTGGCCTGCACCAGCGCTGCTCCGCGCAACCTCAGGGAGGAAAAGCGTCCAGCTTTAGGGAAGGAACAACCAGCAAGAGCCACACTCGGGCCTTTTCCTCCACTCCTCCTTCCCACCTCCTCCCTCCACATATTTCCTCTGATTAATGAAAGAAAAAGAAGGAAATGAGATTGCACGGGCGTGATGGTCTACGACAAATGTGGGAACGGCAGGGGAGGAGAGCAGAGACGGCCGCCGGGAGGGCCCGGCTGGCAGCGCCCGGGCACGCTGGCATCCCCTGCGTTTGGGGCCTGTCCCTCTAACGTGGGTGTGCAGCCCTCGAGGGGGGGAAACGGGGCGCCACACACTTGACGGGGACACACCCTGCCCTTGCCCTGGTCACTGTCACGGAGGAAAGGAGCCCTGGACAGCACCTGGCTCTCCTCCCAAGCCTGCCACCTCCCCTGGGGCCATCCCTCGGGGCTCGGTCTGGCCGTCTGAAAGTGGGTGTGTCAGGAGGCCCAAGGCCCAAGATTCTGCAAGTCCAGCACATCCCAGCTTGCCCGGGGCCTGGGGTGGCCAGGTAACATTCAAGATGACCGGTTAAATTTGCATTTCAAGTAAACAATCAATACCTTTTCATATAAGTCTATCCCAAATAATGCCCGGGACATATTTACACTAAAAAGAAAAGATCCATTTTTTGAAACTTAAATTTAACTGGGCATCCTGTATTTTTATTTGCTAGACCTGGTCCACGCTGCAGGGACATAGCCTACTTTCATCAGACAGAGCAGTAAATTTCAACGGGGGGGGGGGGGAGGGGGAGGGGTGGGTGGGAGTGGAAGGAGGTGGGGGATGAGAGGTGGGGTGTGTGGGCATCCCAGCAGAATCTCTCAAGACTAAAACCCTCAGCGGAGAATAGCTGAGCCTGGAGACGCTGAACCCCTGCACCCGAAGTTGTAAAATGCAGCTCCTACAGAGGTGCCCAGCTCCTGACCCCATGTGTCACCCCGTGTGGGTCTCACGACAGCCCCAGGGGCAGGTGCTGCCAGTCCTACTGCAGAGATGAGGAAGGCGAGACCCCGAGGTGTTGGGGGACTGGCTGGCTGCGGAGTGCCCACGCCTGCCCCAGGCAAGCAACCCCCATGTCCCAGGAGCCCGGCCCCCCTGTATACCCACAGGGACCCCCAGTCTGAGCTCAAGGCTCTGAGCCACCTGCCTCTGCACCCCTCCCAACCGGCCCTTCCGTGGTCCCACTTCAGCTCCGCTCAACTCGGCTTCAACTGACCGTCTGGAAGCCCACCAGGCACCAGTCAAGGACAGGCGGCTGCGACTTTCACCCCACCCCCAGAACATATGACGGTTCTTAGGACTGATTGAGCTCAGTGCCAGGCACTGGTTAGGGATTTACAGGCCTCATGTCACTCATCCTCTCACCCTCCCCCCACCACCCTGTACGGTCCATCTGTATTAAACCCACTTGTCAGATGGGGCAGCAGGGGCTCAGAGAGGTCAAGTAACTCAGCTAGGGAGCAGAGCTGGGATCAAAGCCCACCGTGGTTCCGTGGCTGCACTCCACCCCTGCAGGAGAGGCTCCAAGTTTCTCTCCCCTGGGGGAATCTGCATCCCTTGAAGGGGCATCACCGAGGTTCCCCAGCTCAATGGAGAGGATGGACTGGTGGAGGGAGCGTGCTGGGCTCCATACAAGCCTCAGGGGAGCACCTTTGGGAAAGGGGTTTCTTTGAGGGACCCCATTCACATGTGATCCCCCAAGGCCTGGCTGCAGAGAAGTGCAAACTCCTGGAGTACAGCATGTACCCACTCACCCCACCCCAGGGCCTGGCGAGGGGCTGGTGTGCAGACGGCACTCTGTAAGTGCATGTTGAGCTGATTCTTCCACGCCCAGGGAAGCAGCTTGGTGCAGATGCCTCCACCGCACCCTCTAATGCTCAGGCCCACCTGTGCAGTAGCTACCATGCATGAACCTCCCCTTTGTACAGAAGAAGAAAACCAAGCAAATGGTGTTAAGGGGGTCTCCCAAGGCCACAGGGCTCATGGGCAGAAGAGCTGGGGTTCAGCCGGCTCAGGGCGACCCTACAGCCCCTTCCCACCACCTCCTGCCTCTGCCTGGAGCACGCTCAGAACTGGCTCCTAGCAGGTACACTGCAGGGGGGCGGATGAATGAATAATGAACAAAGGAATGAGAACTAGCAAGGGAAGAGGGATGAACGAGTGCCACAGGGAAGATAAGCCCTCCCTTTGAGATCCAGAGGCACACAAAGAGGATCCCCAATTTAATGACAGGGAGGGACCCCAGCGCGGCCCCAGGCCGAGCAGAACCCAAACCCTTTCATTACTTTCATTACTGCTGATGGCTTCCTGGGCCCTCCACGGTGACCCCCATTCTGGGGGGTGATTAGATGGGGGAGGGACTGGGGCCCCCGCCCCATCTGGGAAGCAATGGATCTAGAATCCAGATGCTGACATGAGAACATCACGAAAATCTCATTTGCGAACCCAAATGAGTGCTGCCGTGGTGATCATATAAAAGAAAGATGGGCCCGTAAAGCGGGCCAAGGACAAGCGTGGCCACGGGTGACAGTGTCACTGAGGGGCCACGGCAGCCCACAACAGAGGTTTTCCTCCCCAAGACCCCTTTGGTGACTTAGGCTTTCAGTTCAAGTCTCTGTTGTGTGTCCCTTTTCCCCTGGTTTATCTACTCACATCTTCATTAATAATACAGAGCTTTTGATAAAGACAGAAAGGGATACTCAGGAAAGACACAACCACGATCATAAAACTTTGCATCTATCAAGGACTTGGCCTAAGCTGGGCCTTATTTTGAGCATATTATGAGTATTAAAATATTTACTTCCGAGCAACTTAAGACATTCTTGCATTTCCACTGTCATCTGGTTTGCCTGTCCGACTGCAGCTGCCGACCTTACTCATCAAATCAATTCCCCTCCAGCCCCGGCCAGAGTGAGGCACAGCCCAGCTGGGACAGCACATCCATGACCCTGGGACATGAGGCGGGGATGTCATTTTGTCTCTCACAACCCACTATTATTTTATGCATTGCATACCTTAAAAATAAAAAAGTAAAATGGGGGTTAGAGCGTAGGGAGTTAAGGCTTAAAAGGTGCAGAGTTTCTGTTTGGGATGACAGAAACATTTCTGCAGACGATGGTGGCGGCAGCGGTCATGATTGTCACTTATAGCTCTGAATTATCTGAGTATGGTTAAGAGGAAATTTTAGGTTGCATATATATTACTAGTATAAAAATATTTAAAATATTCATGGAACTGCACAGCATAGTGAACCCTAAATTAAACCAAGGACTATATGTAAGAGTACAGCTATATAAAAGGTGCTTTCATCAATTATAACAAATGCACCACAGCAACATAAGGTGTTAATAATAGGGTGGTATACTGGAATCCTCTATTTTAGGCAAGATTGTTCTGGAAACCCACAACTTCTCTAACAAAAATAAATACAAAGTAAAATAAAATGCTGGGTGGGCCATGGTGGCTCAGCAGGCAGAGCTCTTGCCTGCCGTGCCAGAGACCCGGCTTCATTTCCCAGTGCCTGCCCATGAGAAAAAAAATAAAATAAAACGCCAACACCCATCTCACTTCTTCATCCTTACTGTCAAACACGAATGCCTCCCTAATTCCTGCAATTTGTGACTATGACCTTATCTGGTAAAAGGGTCTTTGCAAATGGAATTAAGTTAAGGAACTTGAGATGAGATTATCCTGGGTTATCCGGGAGGACCCCAAATCCAATGACTAATGTCCTTGGAAGATACACCCAGAGAGAGACTCGGAAAGGGGGGGAGACAGCCAGGTGCTGACCGAGCCGATGCTGCCACGAGCTCAGACAGCCAAGGCTGGACAGCACCCACCAGGAGCCGTTAAAGGCAGGGCAGTCCCCTCCCCTAGGGCCTTCCAAAGGACCACACCCTGATTTCAGCCTTGTGGCCTCCAGAACCCCAGAACGATGCATTTCTGTTGTTTTAAGCCCCCACCCCCACCCCACCCCCAGTTTGCGGACACCTGCTACAGGAGCCCTGGGAAACTAAGACGCTGCTGAACAGAAATGAATGTTGATGGTGCGTTTAAGATTAAACTTGAACAATCCCAAAGCAGGTCAAATCCATTCCAACAGATGACCCCAGGACAGAAACCAAAGCCGTGGAGGACAGCTGCACCGTCCCGCAGCCGCTGAGGAGCCGCGAGCCGCATGTGGCTTATAGCCACGTTTTATGTTATCAGCATAAAATCCACACCAGATTTCAAAGGTTTAGTATGGAAACAGACTAACCATCTCAATAATTTTTATATTGATTGTATGTTGGAATGGTAACATATTGGATATATAAATTATTAAAATTAGTTATTTGTACAACGTGGCTGCTAGAAAATTTCAAATTACACCTGGGGCTCCATGGCACATTTTCTTTTGGACCGTGCTGATGCAGAGAATGCTGGAAACATGATAAATAATTATTGGAAATTTAAAAATTACATTGCATGTGTTCTTTGGTTGGTTAAGAAACTATTTAAATGCCAGCAATATGGCAGGAGACTAGAATCCCCAAAAGGATGCAAGAGCATCTAAAGGCACTGTATCCTCCCCCTCACCACAAACCCCCTCCACGGCAGCTGCCAGCAGCCCAGGAGAAGCCAGGGTTCTTCCCCACGCGAGCACACCCCCCTGTTGCCCTCAGCTGATTGGGTCACGGGGTACACACCCCCCTCTATAGGGAGCCAATGAATGATCAGGCTGCCCAGGAAAGCTGAGCCAATCGCGTTTCTCTCCCAGGAATGTGGGATAAGGGAGCAGGAAAGGAAAGGAGTAGGTGAGGTTGCTGGATAGGGGAAACTGAGGGGAGGAGGCAGGTCACACCAAACAGGGGAGTGGAGTGCATGACAGTTACAGCACTGCTGCCTCTGGCTGAGAATTCAGATTCCTTGGCCCTGCCCCCAAGAAGTCTGGATGAGGGCTGGGAATCTAGTTTAAATAAGCCCCTGAGTGTGTTTGCAAGTCACACTCTGAGAAGCCCTAAGTGCAAAAGAATGCAGAGGTCTGTGAGAAGAGAGGGGAGGGCAGGACAGGGTGCAAGGACCCCCTGGGGCTGAGATTTCATCTTGGTCCCTGAGCCTCTTTCTTCCTCCCTCGCCAGTCAGTGGCAATGTCACGTTACATCTCCTGCACGAGGACCAGGTGTGGCTGTGTTGGGTCCAGTTCAGTAGGCCACAGCCAACCCAGAGTCACCGAGATGACTCCGAGTTGCCTTTGTCACAAAGCCCCCATCCGGTGTGGCCCCAGGGAGCTTTCTGGAAGACGGGCCAGTGGGTGTGGGCACTGGGCCTGGGCTGCCCTGAGAAGTGCCTGAGCCATGAGGAGAACTGGGCAGGGGGTCATCTGGAGCCAGGTGAGGGGAGCATCACCTACAGCCAGGTAAAGAGGGGCATTACCTGGAGCCAGGTAAGGGGGGGGTGTCACTCGGAGCCAGGGAAGGAGGGTCTGCCTGCAGGAGATGTTACGTG
The DNA here is from genome assembly GCF_023851605.1 of Tamandua tetradactyla. Classification (NCBI taxonomy): domain Eukaryota; kingdom Metazoa; phylum Chordata; class Mammalia; order Pilosa; family Myrmecophagidae; genus Tamandua; species Tamandua tetradactyla. The sequence continues at coordinate 6,512,066 of NC_135345.1, read as the reverse complement.
ACATTGCCACTGACTAGCGAGTAAGGGAGAGAGAGGCTCAGGGACCAAGACAAAATCTCAGCCCCAGGGGGTCCAAGGCAGGGTGAGGGAAGGGAATTCACTCCAGGTCATGGACGCAGTTGGTGGTGAAGCCAGGAGAAGAACCCAAATCTCTGGCTTCCCCAAACGGCCCCTCTCCCCCAAGCACGTGGTGTCCTCTCATCATCCAAGCCCTTGTCCATGCCGCACCCCTGCTGGGACACCCTCCTCTCTTTCTTTCTGAGAAAAGCTCCATTTTTACCACCACCTGAGGCCTTCCCGGGTCTTGGGAGTTTGGGGAAATTTGGGGGGAAGAAGTGTTTCAAGCAAGCCTTGAAGGATGGGCAGGAGATGGCCTGGGACCCCCCCTAAACCTCACACCATGTCCCTCAGATGCCGGTAACTGACCAGGGGGTCCCAGTTCCACATGCCAGCTGGCACGGGACAGCCACACCTGCCCAGGAGGGCCTCTCACATCTCAGATGCACTTTGCTGGTACCCAGAGTCGGGGGCCCTCCTGGCAGACTCAGCGAGCTAATGAAGCCACGTGCGCTGTAATTACACCAGCTCCCAAGCCCTGCTCAGGCTATTGGGAGCCGCCAGGCGCACCATTCACGCAGGGCCTAATGAAGCGTTGCGTGTTCTACAAACCTCGCTGCGTGGTTTAATTAACCCTCCGCTCCAGGTCTGCCTCAGCTACCCATCGTCGACAAAGGAGACTGCCCAACCCTGACGCAGGCAGTGGAGGCAATAATCTGGTCTGCCCTAGAAGAAGATCTGGTATTCAGAGAGAACTCCTGCACCAGCGAGTGGGGACTTGGGATTTGGGTTGGGATTCAGATGGAAGGTAAAATTCAGAGAGGGGAAAAGAGAATGGGATCGGGGTGGGGGTGGCAGAGCGGCATGCTGGGGGGCAGGTATTCTGTGGGAAAAGGTGCAGTGGCAGGAAACCATCTAGGATGGAAAGCAGCCAGTGACAGGACCCTTCTGGCTGGTCCAGACAGGGCATGTGGCAGTGTGGCATAGCAGAGAGACAGGGCCCCACGGCAGGCAACCTGAGGAAGTCTGGGCAAGCCACCCTGTTTTAGAAACACCTAATGCAGTTCCTCAGTCCTTCACCAATATGGATCTCACTTGGTTCTCCAGCACCCTCTGGAGCTGGGACTCTTACCATTCGCTTTTACTGGCAAAGAGACTAAGGGGGGAAACAGAGAGGGTGAGCCAGGTTCCCACAGTCACACAGCAGGAGGTATAAGGGCCGGGCTGTCGGCGCTCCTTCCTGCCTCAGAGCAATGCTGCCCTTATGGCCTGCGGTGGAAGTTATAGGAGGTGGCATGGGGCGCCTGGCACAGGGCCTGGCACACAGCGAGTTCTCCACAAAGGAGGGGCTCTGCTTCTGACCCCCTTCCCTCTTCTCCCCATCACCCCCCTTCTGAAGCCTCTGCTCCCCACAAATGCCATTTCTCCCCAAACCAACTGCACTCTTTTTGTGCCTCTCTTTGATGTTTTCAGACTGCCTCTCCTCACCACCCTGGACTTTTCTAACTCTACATCCTATGGCTCTGCCACTTACTCCAGGAAAGCTAACGAATGTCCCAGCCTCAGTTTCTTCACCTGTAAAATGGGGAGACTGTATCTCGCGGGCTTGTTTTGAGGATTGAGTATTTGAAAAACTTTTTAGAACTGTGGGTGGCAAACAGTAAGCGCTATTCAGGCGCTTATTGAATATAATAAAAGTTGCTGGTTCCCTTCTCTTCCTCAGCCCTTCCAGCTGGTGGGGGGTGGGGGTTCCAGGCCCTTCCATCAGAGTAGAGACACCAGGTATGGAGGTGAGGCCTTGGCAGAAGTGGGTGCATGTGCCAGCCTAGCTGGCATGGGAGTGCTCAGTGGGTCTGGCCCAATAAGAAATGAATAAGGACCAAGGTACCAACCCTGAGCATTCTGTGCTAGGAGCATCTGGGCACTTTACTTAGCTGCTCTCCCTCCTTCAGTTCCCCAGAGTGACCTATGAAGTAAGTGTGAATGCTATTCCCACTCTGCAGGTGAGGAAGCCTGACCACCCCCGGGGGACACTGCTGGGGTGCACCTCCCATGGGGCAGAGGTTGTTTTGTCTTGGAACAGTCACCAGGGCAGAGATACAGGCCCTGCTGGGCACAAAGAGCCAGCTGGCTTCTCACCTACGTTATTTCAGTTACAACCAGGGTGAAAGTCAGCACTCGCCATGTCTCCACTGAGGGCAGGGCTGTAACTCGCATTTTTATGTCTGGATGCCTCAGCTAATCCTCTCGTTTGGAGGTGGAGAAATGGAAGCTCTGAGAAGTGGAGTATCTGGCCCCAGCTCACAGAGCCGGCACAGGGCAAGGCAGGATTCCCACTGTTCTAGTTTGCTAGCTGCCAGAATGCAATATTCCAGAAACGGAATGGATTTTAAAAAAGGGAATCTAGTAAGTTGTTAGTTTACAGTTCTAAGGCTGAGAAAATGTCCCAGTTAAAGCAAGTCTATAGAAATGTCCAATCAAAGGCATCCAGGGAAAGATACCTTGGTTCAAGAAGGCTGATGAAGTTCAGGGTTTCTCTCTCAAGAGGAAGGGCACATGGTGAACACAGCCAGGGTTCCGCTCTCATCCGGAAGGGCACATGGTGAACACGGCATCATCTGCTAGTTTTCTCTCCTGGCTTCTGGTTTCATGAAGCTCCCCGGGAGGTGTTTTCCTTCTTCATCTCCAGAGGTTGCTGGCTGGTGGACTCTGCCTTGTGGTGCTGCAGCATTCTCTGCTCTCTCCGAATCTCCTCCATTCTCCAAAATGTTTCCTCTTTTATAGGACTCCAGAAACTAATCAAGACCCACCCAAATGGGTGGAGACACAGTTCCCCCAATCCAGCTTAACAACCACTCTTGACTGGGTTACATTTCCAGGGAGATGATCTGATTACAGTCTCTAACACACGGTATTGAATAGGGATTGTTCTACCTTTATGAAATGGGCTTTAGATTAAAACATGGCTTTTCTAGGGGACATACATCCTTCCAAACCAGCACCCCCCCCAGGGCCACCCAGCTCTGAGACGGGTAAGCTGCCCCCCCACAGCCTACTGCAATCCCCCTAAAGCCTCGGCTCGCTGTCCTCTGGCCCTGATGTGCTTCATCAGAATGAGAACCTAGCTGATGGCTGTGCCGTGTCACCAGTCAACGGCTAAAACCAGATCACCATGGCCCAAATCCACAGACAGAATTATGCTCTGGATGGTGATGTAAATTATGTGTGTAAACATGTGGACGTGTGTGCACTGGTATGTGTTCATGTACATGCTCAGTATATTTGCGTGCATGTGTGCATTTAGCACGTGCGTCTTACCAGATTAATACTCAGAGAAACAAAATCCTGCCTACCCATTCTTTCCCCGACTGCAGTTGCCTGGAGCTGGAGCTGGTTCGAGGCAGGGCAGACAGAGGATTTCTTGAGAGAACTTGGATCATTTTCTGCCCATGTGAAAGGAAACAGCTCTCCGGAGACCTGGAGCTCAGTGTGTGGACAATGCTGCGTGGGCACGCGGGATGCAGGGGAAAGCTAACGAGAGAGCCTTCATTTGCAGGCAACTGCACTCACTGCTGCAGGGAGGATAGTGGGGCCAGAAGCAGGAGGCCGGTGGAGGTGTGTCCCCCCAAATTCATGTCCACATGGAACCTCAGGACGTGACCTTATTTGGAAACAGAGTTTAGACAGATGTTATTTGACTAAAGCTGAGGTCATGCTATGTTAGTACAGACCCTAAATCCAATAGCTAGAGTCCTAAAAAGAGAAGAGACACCCACGCACAGGGGAGAGTGAAGACACGCGGCTGCAAGCCAAGGAGCACCAACGATTGTTAGGAGCCCCCAGAAACTAGGAGAGGGGCGTGGGACAGATCTTCCCCCAAGGCCTCCAAAAGGAACCAACCCCACCCACACATTGATTTCAGACTTGGGGTCTCTGAACGGCAAGAGAACACACAGTGCTGTGGTTTTCAGCACCCCGCAGGATGTGGTCATTTTCACTGCAGCCCCAGTGACAAAGAGATGCTACCAGAACAAATATCAACCTCCCACTCAGGAGCAGTACTCAACGGTTTACAAAGAGCCTGTATTTGGCTCTCATGTCACCCTTGCAAAGAGCTTCGCAAGACGGCCAAGGCTCTCATTATACCCTCGATTCATGGGGAAATCGAGGCTCAGAGAAGCAAGGGGGAGAGGGAAAGCAACTCTTATTGAGATCCTAATGTATACATGAGGCCCTGTGCTGGGTAAAACCTAAAGTGAGAAACAGAGAACAGGCCCAGGAGGAAACCACCACTCCACAGCTGCTTCCTGGCTGGGCCACCTCAGGCCAATGTCCCAACCCCTCTGAGCCACAGGGCCTCCACCTGAAAGCCCTGAGGGGAATATCCCACACCCGGGGCTGTTTGCATGAGCGCGGGACACGCTCCTAGCTTTCCTTGACTCTGTGAGCTGAGGGTCCTCTCCCAGGGGTTGGGAGAACCAAGGCTCGAGCAGGGAAGGATCTCGCTCACACTGGTTCTGGAATCAGGAATGCCTGCAAGGCATCTGCACGGGTCGGGGACAAGGAGCCCCTGTGCTGCCACATTGCTGGTGAAGCCCAGCCTCGCTCCCTCTGTCCTCAAGTTCAAGCACCAGCTGCATCTGCCTGGCCCCGAAGTGACAATCTGGGGCGCCTTCCAACAGGCATAACCCCACCAGTGGCAGCATGTCCGCCCTGGAGGCAGCATCCTCTCCGCAGCCACCAGCCACCCACACCCAATATCAGCCCTCCAGCTGTTTAAGCCCAGTGGTAGACACTCAGCAACTTATTTTAAGGGAAAATTGGTGCCTGCTTTACTGTCTGACTTTGTTCATGTTACATGACCTCTCTGAACCTCAATTTCCTCCTCTATAAAATGGGGACACTCCCTGCTGTGGGGTTATTATGTGCACAGAAGGCATCGAGCTCAGGGCCACATGAACAGCCTGTTAATGGCAGCGCCCTTGGCAGTATACCGTGGTAAGGGAGGTGCGGGAGAGAGGGGCGTTGAGGCTGACCCCAGCTTTCTGGGTGACTGATAGGTGGATGGGTGATGGAGGAGGAGTGGGTTTTTTGGGAAAGTTGGTGGGCCCAGTCCCAGACATGGGCGAGATATCCCTGGCAGGACCTGGGCCTCCAACTCGCTCTCCAGCCCAGGACCTCAGCGAGGGCAGGCAGCAGGTCCTACTGCTTCCGGGGCTTTGGCCCCTAGCCAGGGACAAGCCCTTAGAAAGTGTTGGGGGTGGGGAGGCACTTCTTCTGGAACTCCCCCACCCCGACTCCTCCCAGGGGAAGGGGAGAGACTTATTCCAATGGGTGTATTTGGGAGGCAGAGCTGGCAAAGGAGCAGGGCCTTCCTTGTGGGGATGACATGCACCCCAGCAGCATGTCTTCGCCGTCCCCTCCAGGCCTGCTGGGAAGGCTACAGTAGCCAAGCCCTGGGGGTGGTGTTTGGACTCCCCCCTCTCCCTTGACCAACACGCCTAGGCCAGCCCCTCCACCATCAGTAGCACCAGGGACAAAAATGATATTCGGCTTGTCTACTCACGGCTTTTCTTGTCCACAGCTCAGGGGCATCAGACCTGGGCCAGGGAAGAGGGGACCCATTTTCGAGACCCCCCTTGCAGTAAGGCAGAGAGGCCAGCGGAGCTGCAGGCACTGGCCGAGGCCTTCTCAAAGGACAGTGGGCCAAAACCCCAACCAGGACCATTCCAGACGATCCTAAAGAACACCTAGGGCAATACATAAGATTCCGCAACAGTTCCAGGCACTAGAGTAACTTTCCAGAAACCTACAACCTCCAGATGGGTCCCTGGTCCAGATAAGTCCTGAAACCTAGCCCAGCCTCTCCAGAACATCAGATACTTCCATCTCCCTATCCCATATTAGTGACAGACCCTTCCAATATGAAAAAGTTAGAATGGTCACAGCCCAAACACCCCTAAAGAGAGGGATGGAAAGATCAAAGGTGACGGTGGAGTTATACAGTGAAGATAGGATTTATCAAATGAATATACTGCTGAATTATTAAATTGATATCTCTTTTAGTCTCCAGTATCTTAAAGCAGCTAGAAATAAAAACCTAAAAATTGTGGAATTGTAATCCATGTCAAACTTTGAAATATGTTCAACTAATTGTGTGCTGTGCTTTGAAATTTATTGCTTTTTTTGTATATATGTTATTTTTCACCAAAAAAAAAGAAGAAAAAAGTCTATTGTGATGATAAGAAAATATTTAAGCCTTCTAGCCTCCTGTATTTTGGAGCAACTAGAAGGAAATTGTCTGGTAGCCCACGACAAACTCTGGGATCTGTCCTGTAACTACTTGTTGAATAGTGCTTTGAAAACTATTACTTTTTTATTTCTTGCTTTGTATATATGTTATACTATACAATAAAAAATGGGGGAAAAAAAAAAAAGGACAATGGGCTGGGGCCAGGAATAAGGGACAAAGCAGATGCGCCCAGATGCCCCTGGGTTTCCTCGAGCATCCTCCTCGCATTTGTTAGGGGTGCAGCCTTGCCCCAGTCCCAGCCCTGCTGCCCCAGGCCTTCACACAAGGCCGCCCTGTCTGCAGGAGCTGCGTCTCCCCCGGGCCTGGCTCAGCCACCATCCCTGACGGCGCCCATCCCCCTGTCTGCAAGACTCTAAGCTCGAGCTTGGGCTCCACGCATCCCCAGGGCATCTCTGTCTCCACTGGGGCGTTTCCAGGGCATCCCCCGACACCCCACCCAGCTCCCCACTGGTGCTGCTCCAGCTTCTGCGTAAACACCTGCTCCTGACATGGCTCCAGGGTCCCCGGGGACCACAGTCCCTGGGTATTGACTTGCCGGCAGTGATGCAAAGATGCCTCCTGGTCGGGTGGGATCCGGGTTGTGTCTGCATGTGAGGGGAGGGGCAGGGAGGAGAGGGGAGGGGAGGGCAAGCAGCGGCAGGCTCTTCCCAAAAGTTTGTTCCAAATACCGAGCGCCCACCAGGGTGGAGCTAGCACTGTCACCCCCTCACACGCGTAGGACGTGGCCGTGCTCTGGCTGGCCCTCGGTGGTTCCGTCTAGCTGACCGAGATGACAGAAGGCTCCCTAAATGCAGGCTGGGCCAATGCCTGCAGCAGGCAATGACCTGAGAGGGTTACAGGGCAGGAGACGGGGTGGGGTCCCAGCTCTGACCCACGCCTTGCCTTGTGGCCTTGGGTGAGCCACCTACCGCGATGGCCCTCTGTTTCTTCCTCAGTACAGTGGGGTGCCCACGTAGCCCTCAGGCACGCCCAGGAAGGACCCAAGGGGTGGGGATAGCGACCTGCTCTGGAAGGAGTGAGGGCTTTGAAGAAATGCGCAGAGCTGTTGCCTGGAGCCACCTAACGTGCCATGACGGGGCCACCGTGTACCCGCATGCCCTACGTAGTGTCCCACTACGCCCCCCCATGATGAAGCTGGCAGGGAGGGACACGGCGCCCTCCTGGGGAGGAGGCTGAGGCCCAGCAGTCCACGCCATGCAGGGCCACGTGCCAGTCGGCAAAGCCGATTCCAACCCAGGCCTGGCCGAATCCAAAAGCCACACTCCCCCCACCAGCTCCCTCTCCTCTAAACTTCTGCGTCTACAGGACTAAGCCCTGCAGCCAGTACTTCTCCCTGAGCTAGGCGTGGGGGAGAGGGGGTACACTTTTCCCCACTGGCCTGGACACCAGCCAGGGGCACCCTGCTTTGGCTGAGTTGAGGTGCCCTCTAGCATCCAAGCCTGTCCTGGGCTTGCATCACCCAGGGATGACTCAGCCCGAGTCCCTGCCCTCCCAAAGGGGCAAACAGTGATACCAGGGGGAGGTCACTGCAAGGACAGAGGGAGCACAAGGACTGCTGGAGCTCAGGGAGGCTCTGGAAAAGGTCCCTTCATTCTCTGAGCAAACGTCCTCTGAGCACTGGGGAGCGGCATGAGGCCAAGGCACATGGCTCAGGGCCTGGGGACCAGGACAGGGTGCAGCCACAGCCTTGCCCCCGCTTGCTGCTAGCCCCCCTGGACCTCTGCTCCCACCTGGCAGCCGAGAAAACGGACCTCTGGGCATCCAGGATCACGTCTCCATTCTCCTGGGGTCCTCCAGGCAGAAGCTACGCCTGATTCGGCCCCATAATGTCCTGCGCATGTCTTAGGGGTTCCCCAAAGGCTACACCAAAGACCCCCAGTCCAGGGTCCTGTGGCTAAGAATGCGCATTCATATTTTTAAAAAGATGTAAAACAAGCAACAAAACAAACAGAAGCATCTGCAACAGAGCCCACAAGAGCTGGCAAAGTCTGAACAACTCCCTCCCTGACCAGCTGTGGGTTCAAGTGTGTCCCCCAAATGAGAGGCTGCAGCCTCGCCCCCCGAAACTGTGACAGTGACCCTATTTGGAATCAGGGTCTCTGTAGTTGGATCCAAGTTAAAATGAGCTCACACTGGAGAGGGTGGGCCCTGCCCTCATAAGAGGAGAAGAGTAAGACAGACAGACATGAGGCAGAAGGAGACACACGGGGAAGAAGAGGCAGAGACTAGAGGGACATGGCACAAGACAAGGAGCTCCAAGGACTACAGAGAACCTGTGAAGCCAGGAGAGAGGCACGGAACGGAATCTTCCCTACAGACTTCAGAGGAGCCCAGCCCTGCCGACAGCTCGATTTGAGACTTCTGGCCTCCAGAACCATAAGACAATGCGACCCTGTTGTCTTAAGCCACCCAGTTCATGGTCATTTGTTCCGGCATACCGAGGAGACCAGGACAGGGAAAGTTTGCCAAGCTCTGCTCTCGTCCAACACCCTCATTTTGCAGATGAAGAAAACTGGAGGCGGAAAGCGAGTGGCTGAACCGGGCCTGAGAGCCCCGATTTTGGGGAACGCGTTCTGGCAGACGCGGCCACCTCCCCCTCTCACACACTCACACTCACACGCGCTGCTCCGCGTGACTGGCGGGCGGCCCTCCAAGGGCAGGTGGTGAGGACGCTCCGCAGGCTGGCACGCAGCCACGACAGCACAAGCTTCTTGCCAAACCCCACCGCCAAGGTCTCCTTCCGTCAGAAAGCAGCGCCAGCGAGCAAAGTGAGAATAAGCTCATCCGCTGCACGTGAGTCCAAAGCGCCCTCCCTTCCATCAGCAGCCAGGGTCTCCCTGGGCCCAGCCACACGCCGACTTGGGGTCCCAGGGACAGATGTGCTGGTCTCGACCTGGCCTTGTGAGACGGGGGTCCCCCACGGCTCCTCCCCACCCCCACTTCTCAATCCCCTGCCTTAGCTGAGCCCTGACCATCTGCTGGGGCCATCCCACCCATGGCTTCAACCCCTTGCTCCTGAGCCCGCCCTGGTGGAGGCAGGGCCTGCGGGTGGAGGCGGCCACTTCTAGGGCCTTGTGCCAGTTCGAAAGGCTGTATGTCCCCTAGGAAAGCCATGTTTTAATCAAAATCCCATTTCATAAAGGTAGAATAATCCCTATTCAATACTGTATGTTTGAATCTGTAATCAGATCATCTCCCTGGAGATGTAACCCAATCAAGAGAGAATGCTAAACTGGATTAGGTAGAGGCATGTCTCCATCCATTTGGGTGGGTCTTGATTAGTTTCTGGAGTCCTATAAAAGAGGAAACATTTTGGAGAACGAAGAGATTCAGAGAGAGCAGAACGATGTAGCCATGAGAAGCAGAGAGTCCACCAGCCAGCAATCTTTGGAGATGAAGAAGGAAAATGCCTCCCGGGGAGCTTCATGAAACAGGAAGCCAGGAGAAGAAGCTTGCAGATGATGCTGCGTTCACCATGTGCCCTTCCAGATGAGAGAGGAACCCTTGAACCAAGGTATCTTTTCCTGGATGCCTTTGACTGGACATTTCTATAGACTGGGACATCTTCTTGGCCTTAGCACTATGAACTAGCAACTTATTAAATTCCCCCTTTTAAAAACCATTCCGTTCCTGGTACATTGCATTCCGACAGCTAACAGCCTAGAGCAGGCCCTTTCAATGGGAGTGAAAGTGGAAAGCCCAGTGCCCGGCGGGAACAGGCTGCTTCGGTTCAGGATGGCACAGCTGTACAGCCAAGGGCCAGATGTCATGGCACTGGCTCATGTGACAACTGCATGCAGAACGATGGGCCCCCAGGCATGTGCATGCACACAGTAGGTACTCACTAAGTACTTGCTGAGTGTTACTGAAGCTTTGGGGTGGCTTGCCGTCATCTAAGCCTCCCCTGCCATGCTGCACCATCCGGGCCCCATAGCAGGTAGATGCTGCCTGGGGGCAACGGGAGCTCCCTGGTGGTCCCGAGGAAGGTGCCACAGAAGAATTAAGGGGATCCCAGGGGGAGGGCGTGCTCAGCTCATAGGCTCGGGGGCCACAATCCCACCCACGGGGACGGCAAGGAAACGGGATAAGATTCTCAACTCCAGCAGCTCTCCAGCCGGACCTCCTCTCGGTCTCCCTCTGCTGCAGCACACTGCTGGGCACCCAGAGGGGGTGCTGGGCTTCAGTGCTCCTTTGGCTGCTCTCTGTGCACCCCCCTCTACTTGGAGTGAACCTGCACATGGGGGAGGTTCACAGAAGCGGAGAGGGCCAGGTCCTCCTCTCAACCCCCACCCAGCCAGACACAGGCATGGGACCTGGGCTCAGCCAGTCAGGTACCACTTCCTGGTTGGCACGCGACCCACACAGGCCGATGAGATGCTCCCCCCGGACCTCTGCAGGAACCCCGAAAGGAAGCCAAGGCTTGAATTCGGTTACGGCCACCGTGACCAGATCCTGGAGGAAACAGTGGGGTAAGGCAGCTGGCCTGTCCCACCGAAAGACAGTCAGGGGCTTCTGGCTTCCTGGCCTCCGGGATTCCAATTTCGAAGCTCTGTCTCTTCTTCCCCCCTGGGGTCTGTGAGCCCCAGATTCCCTTCCAATGAACTCTTTTGCTGGAGGAAGACAGGCTTTGTTTCCACGGCTGGCCATTCAGGCACGCCCATGGTAGGTATGCATTTAATGAGCGATGCTAGATCCGTTGGGTGGGTCGGAGCCCTGTGAAAACAAGGCTGGCAGGCTACAACCCAGCAAACCCAGGAGGTGATTCCAGAATGCAGGGAAGGCTGAGAATGGCAGAAGGGGACCCCACGGCCAAGCTGGGATGGGCGGAAACGCTTTTTTTTTCACAAGTCCCAAATTCTGAGAAATGACTTTCCTGGCCATCCAATCTCCAGGGCTCTCGTGAGAGTCCAGTGAGGTACAGGTGGAAAGGGGCTTCATAGACAGACCCACACGCATCCTACAAGATTATCATCGTTTTACTTCCACCCCTAATAACCAAATGCCTTCTACATGCTGAGCACAACGCTAGGTGCTAAGCCGACCGGAAAAAAAAGAAAAGAAAACTATGTCCCATCATGTTCCAGGAATACCTATCAGCTGCAGAGACCCAGGGAGGCCCCAAGAAGGCTGCAGCCCAGCTCTCACCTTCAAGGAACTTGTGTTAATTTTAAAACTAGAGTCCGGGGTAGTAAAATCTCTGTCCCATTAATACTCGACAAGCCAGAGACACATCCTAAAAGAGGGAACTCGTGAGGTGGACAAGTCTGCTTACAAATTCCTGTCACTGCAAAGCTTCCACCAGTCAATAACAAGACGCCCAGATCAAAGGACATCACCCGCGCGAGAGACTAAGTCAGCTGTCCAGAGAAATGGGCGTTCCAGGGTTTTGCGTGCCAACCCTGCACTTAGCAGCAAGGAGTGTGACCTCAGGTCACCTCTAAGGGCCTAAGCTTACTCATTTTTTTTTTTTTTTTTTTTTAAAGGAAAGACAGAGAGAAGGAAGGAAGGAAGGAAGAAAGGGAAACATTTTTAAACATTTTCTTGTTTTATTGTATTCTGTTTCTCCGTTTTTGTTACATGGGTTGGGGCCGGGAATCGAACCGAGGTCCTCCGGCATAGCAGGCAAGCACTTTGCCCGCTGAGCCACCGCGGCCCGCCCCTAAGCTTACTCATTTTGAAAAATTAGGAAAATAATTTCCATAGAGAGGTTGGATAATCAAATTAGGTGACATGTGGAAAGGCTAGCACAGAGTAGCATCTCTAAAATAATGTCACACTCACTTGACTGGGTCATTTTTTCTTTTTCTTGAGAAATCTTCACACACACACAGTCCATACATGGTGTACAATCAGTGGCTCACAATCTCATCACAGAGTTGTGTATTCATCACCATGATCATTTTTAGAACATTTGCATCACTCCAGAAAAAGAAATAAAAAGAAAGAACTCATATACTACCCATCTGCTCGCCTGGGGCAGTGGCTCCAGCCGTTCATTCTCCTACCAGACCTGGGGGCCAGAGGAAGTGCCTGGCAGGGGCTGCCGAGGAAGGGACTCAGCCCAGGGGTCAGGGAAGGAGGTGTGCAGCTTCCTAGGCAAGGTTTCATGTTACTCTCCTGTCCCCGGAGGGTGAATTAGGGTCCCCCCAAGACAGCCCCTGACTGTGCAAATTCCTTGTTCCTCCAGCCTCAAACCGTGCAGTCTCAGATGCTCACATCTTCCCAACTGACCCAGGATACCAGCCAAGGGGCTGCCCCTCAGGGTCCCCCACTCAGGTCAGTGGACACGATGACCCGTGTCTGGGCATGGAGGGGAGTGGTGACCCAGCCCCATGCCACAGGAGGGACACAAGCCTACACGGGGGACCCAGCTCCAGCAGCCGGGGAGGGAGCCAGGGAAGGGGGGTGCCTTGTGCTGGCTCCTGAGGCACTATGGAATTTTAATCATGGGGAACAGGCACTGTAGGCAGAAGGGACGGGTGAGCAGAGGGTTCCAATAGGGAGGGTGGCATGAGGATGAGATGGGGACAGCGGCAGAAGCCCCCTCTGGGGTGCCCCTACTGCAGCCCATGCCCCCACCCCACACCATAAAGAATTGTCCACCCGTCTAGCCTCCCAAGGGCAGGTGCTCAGCCACACCCCGCCAGGCCCACCAAGCGCAAGCTGCTGCCTAAGCCCCACCCCCAGCTTCACTCACTGTGTGTCCGCGCACCTGTGTAAGACCTCTCTGATCACAGCTGCCTTGGGAGAACAGGCAAGGGTCAGCCCAGGCCTATAGGCATCACTGCCCAATGAGCAGGGGCTTTGGCGGGGCTCAGGGCAGACATGAGGTTGCAAGAGTGCATATGGGGCGGGGGCACTGCTTGTCCACCTCAGAAACTTGTCCATCCGTGCAAACGTGCCTTTGGGTTTCCGAGCGGAGCGAACCCCCTCAGCCTATCTGCAGGAACGTGCCCAGGGATCGGGGAGCAGCCAGGTCCCATGGGGCACACACAGGAACCAATCTCAGCAGCATAGCCCACATGTCTGCACCCACCCTTTGGAGCAGGGGAGAGCTGGTGTGCCCGGAGCATAGAGCCCTGAAATCAATGCTTGGGGGGTGGGCTCCCTCATCAGGACCCGGCTCAGAGGCGAGGTGGGCCTCCCTCGGGCCCATCCGCGCATCCACCCCCAACATCTGTTGCTATGGCGCCCGCTGGGCTGCGGCCAGTCACCTCCCCAACCCTGGGCCTGCTCAGTCCTGGGCCCCAACTTGTCTTTCCACCAAGCTTTGGAGAGTCAGGAAGCGCTACTGGGTCAGCCCACGACCCACAGCCCTTACAGAACACGCCGTCACCTGGCAGCCCCGCGGTGCAGTTTCCTGCTGCAATCGTTGACGAGAACTCCCAGCCATACGGAAAGCCTGCCATTCCCAGGGGCATATATCAAAAAAAACAAAAACACTGTTTCCTGCACATTTACTGTGTGCCAGGCTCTGGGTTGAGGACGGGGTGAGTGCAGAGAAGCAAGATGGGGGCCTGCCCCCAAGGTCCACTGGACAGGTCAGCGAGACAGGCCCCGAGGGGAGACTCAGGCCAGGACGCACAGACGTCCTCGAAGAGCTGGGGTCCCGGAACGGGGAGCGGCCGGCTGGGTCTGCTCAGAAAGGTGCATTTTGCCTGGGGCGATGGACCCCCCGTGTGCCAAGTGCAGTCCTCACATTTCAGGGACAAGGACAAGCGCGATGTCAGTGAAGCCGATACCACGTCCACTTCACTCTGCAGGCCTGCCTGCATCCGGGAATTCTCAGTCAGCGTCCGACCACGGTGGAACCTTCCACTGCAGACCTGAATTGGGGTCCCAGGGACATCACGTCCAGCCCCCTCTCTTTCTGGATAGAGATGCGGGGCAGGCTGCAAAAGGCTGGGTCACTCATCCAAGGTCACCTTGGGGACAGGTACAGAGCAGGAGTCACGCCCAAATTAGATCATTAGCCCACGCTCTTCCCACCGCCACAGGCCACGCCCACTGGCTCTTTGGCCCTGAACATGGCTCTCTGCCAATAAGATCCCCCAGGTGGGTCTGGCCTGGTCCCCAAGCCACGGAGGCAGGGGCTGGGCTCTGCTGCCCAACACTTGAGCCAGCCCTGGCCACCCTGGTGTGCAGCTGTCCCACTGATGGGTCTCTGAGACAGGGAGGAGACGATTTCAACTCTTAATTTTAAAAATGCCTGGCAGGCACCGTGGAGGATTCATCCAAAGGGATGCTGGCAGCCCCAGGCAGAGCTGCTGCAACAGGCGATGGGAGGGCGGGCTGTAGGTGTGCACCCCCTGATCCTGTCTGTCCCTCCACCCCAGCAGGGACAGAGCAGCGCCACGCCCCAAGGAGAGCTGGAAACCCCCTGTGCCAGTATGGAAAGCAGGGAGGGTAACACTCACAGTCTGCACCAGATCCACCTGCTCTCTGGGCTAGGAGGGCTGGGTCAGGTCTCGGGGGTCCCTGCTGTAGACCTGGTGTCTAGAGCAGTGCCTGGCACACAGCAGGCACTCAGTGAATAGACTGAGGAATGAATAAAGGAACTGAGCTAGAGAACCAAGGAAAAGCTCAAAGATCAAGTGAAGAGCTGGAAAATCCTGGCAGGGTGATTCCTTCCAACTATTTCAACACCTACTTTCTTGCCCCTGCCACCTGCAGCCAGGCCAGGGGCTTTGTACTGCCTTCCCCGAGGCGCACATCACCTCCTTATCTCCCTTTTTCTCAGCTCCACCCACATACGTGCAGCATCGCAGCTGTGCCTTGGGGCTTTGCACAGCCTGGTCCTTCTGCCTGACCATCCGCCAAAACCTCCACCCCGCCTCCTCTGTAAAGCCTTTCCAGACGCCCGGAGCAAACAGCTGCCCCTTTTCTGCACAGCACATCGCAAGATGCTCTGTACCATATCTGCTCCCTCCTCTCCTGCCAGACGCTGAACCCCTGCATGGCTTAGGACACTTTTAGCAACAAGTAACAGAACCTCAACTAAGGATGCAACCAGAAGGAAATTATTATCTCACAGAATAAGAGCTCTAGAGGTATAAGGTTCCAGGCGTCAGCCCCAAAGCAGCCAGAGACTGATGTAAATGAGTGGGCATGGCTGTGTTCCAATAACCTTTTATTTCCAAGAACAGGCAGTGGGCTGGATTTGGCCCTCAAGCCACAGTTTGCTGACCTCTGTTCTACACCACATACAGCACAGAGGCAGCCTTAAATTCTGCCGGCAACATTACCTTTTTCTAACTTTAGCCCCACATTTCTGTTTTCACCTCTAAGGTTGTTTTACACATCCCTTAAAAAATTAGATGCATGGCTCAAATCAGATCATCAATACTCAATTAACAGTAAGTCTCCAGCCCTGGCAGCTGGTGGAAAGACAATAGTGAAAACCAAAAGCCCTTGCTAAGAAGCGTTTTCATTCAAGCTCATGAAGAAGAAAATCCATTAAAAAATCCAACCCAAATTTGAAAGGAAACCCAAAAGTAAGCAGTCGAGAGTCATAAAATTAATTTCGGCGTAGTCGAACCAGAATCATAACTGAACGTGGCTACAAACAACACGAGACCCCTGCCTGCTGTGCTCAATTAAATACTCTGCACAATATTCTGTGCCACTCCTTCGTACTTCTCATTGTCTGTAATAAGAAAGCTCTGGCAGGGAGGAAAAGCCAAACTTATGACCCGTCTCATTCTGTTTAATCAGCTCCTTGGGATTTATCGGCTGCTGGCCTGGTGGCCATCAACTCATGATCGAACTGAGTTTGCCATCACGGGATAAACAAATGCCCAGTCAGACGCTTCGAGAAGAAAGGTTCTGAGACCACATGAGGGTCCTCACAAAAGCAGGGCGCAGGAGGGGGCAGGCTGCACCCACACAGCGTCCGAGGGAGTCGGTGCGGGAGAGGAGCCTCTCTGGAGATGGCCCGCTGCCTCGGGCCCAGTGAGCGGCTGAGAACCCAGATGCCCAGAGAGGCCAAGTGCCAAGCCCGAGGTTATGGAGTCCTTCGGCAGCGCCCGGCGCCACCCCACTCCAGGCTCTGGTGTTGTAATCGTAGAATGCATTTGTGCCAAGCCCCCAGGCAGGCATGCTCAGGTCCACCCCTCAGGCCTGGGGATGGGAACCCGTCTGTAAACAGGACCTTGGAAGAGAAGACCCTGTGAGTTGAGGGCATTGGAGAGGAGGGCTTCATCCAAAGTGGCTGGAGTCCAAGTAAGCAGAGGAAAGTGGGACACAGTGGGAGTTAGACGGGGAGAGAGATGACCCGTGACGGAGGCAGAGACTGAGGCAGGCGTGCAGCAAGCCATGTGGCCAGAACCCCACAGAGTTCAGAAAGTACAATCCGCCGACTCCCTGATTGTGGAATTCCAGACTCCAAAGATCCGAGCCAATCCATCCCCATGGTTTCAGCCAGCTGGCCTGTGCTATTTGTTACAGCAGCACCAGTAGACTAAGGTGCTGTCATCCCACCTGGCCTCTGGGCCAAGATCAAACTTGGGGAAAGGAGAGCCCCCCGAGGAGTGGCCATCTGCACCCATTCCCCCTTCCCATATAAGGAGCTGCATTATCCCTGCACCGACATCAACAAAAGTAGCAGGATGGTGTCTCACGGGCTCTCCCCCACCATCCCAGCTGGGCCCCCACAGAACCCTGGGAGCTCCCTGAGGTCCACCCCATTTCCCTGAAAGAAGCTGAGGCCCAGAGAGGGGAAGTGACTTGCCCCGGGTCACACAGCAGGCCCCAGCAGTCTGGCTCCTGAATCCTGCCTCCTCTGCCCCACTGCTACTGCCCCATCTCAGGCAGTGCCTTTCAGGGTTTCAGAGGAAATGCCCAGAGCTAGTGGTTCCCAAATGGGCGACGCTGAAGATGCCCCACCTCAAAGGAGGGGTAACACCTGCCAAGACGGGATGGAACCCCAGCGTTGCTGCCAGCAGGAAATGTCTCTCGTGTTCACTTTGAAAAGTTTAGACCAATTTTGTAACCGAGTCATTCCTTCCACCAACTAAGAGCATCCTGGCAGGTGCTTACCCACATTTGTAATCACCAGAGTTCGACTCCCAGATGCTCATGTACATCTCTGCCCTCCCAGATCCCTGGGCACCCTGCCATGTACCCGCTTTGAGAAGCAGGATGGTGAGGTGCCCAGTAGCAGGGGACGGGAGGTCCAGAGGAGATTCTGGATGGCGGGTAATTACTCTCTTTCCAACCTGGAAGCCCGCAGGAGGAGGAAGTCAGTGGCCAGTGATGAGTCAGGAAATGTGAACCACTGCCCGGGGCTGGGGAGGCCCGCGCTGGGTGTGTGCCAGTGTCTGTGGTGTGAACACTCCTACCAATGCTGCTTTCAAAGTACCCACACCCAACCAGCCCGCTCACAAGCTTCCTGAAAATTTAACCATCGGCTTCAGAAGCTAATCCAAGCGGGCTCCAGAAGAGCCTTGGATGAGGGCCGCCCCTGGAATCAAATAAGAGGCAGGAACACAGGGGCTGCCGGGACCCTCTCAGGTCCTTCATGGCTTCAGGGCTGAAGCAGTGGCCCCAGGAACCTGTGGAACCCAGGAGCAAGGCCACATCCACTGCAGCTCCCATGACCCTGCCCCCAACCAGAACCCAGGGCTGAGGCCACGCCCACTGCAGCTGTGACCCCTCCCCCAACCAGAACCCAGGAGTGAGGCCACGCCCACTGCGGCTCCCATGACCCTGCCCCCAACCAGAACCCAGGAGTGAGGCCACACCCACCATAGCTTCTCTCTGACCCCACCCCCAATCTGTACCCAGAGGTGAGGCCACGCCCATGATGACTCCTCCCTAACCCCCATCCCCAATTCGGTCAGGGTCCCCGAGCCACTCTGTTTAAGACCTGGGGTGGGGGGCATGTGTCAGGTCCTTGGAGGCCTCTGTGCCCCCTTCCTGCCTCTCTGTGCTCTCCCGCCTCTCCACCTCCCCCGGGGCTCTCTTAGGAAGATCCTCAGGCTCCTGTGCCCACACCAGAGGGAGGGAAGTGCCCGGGCGGGATGAAAGCCCTGCTCCCTGCCCCAAGCCAGGCCACGCTCCGAGCACAGCTCACCCTCCAGAGCTCCCCTGCGGGGTCACACCCTGCCCTGCCTCCCCTGCTCCCTTCCCGGCCCCTCCTGGGAGCGCATCCCTAAAAATCCCTCGCCCATTAACCCTCATCTCAGGGTCTGTTTCTGGGGACCTCAGCCCAGCGGATCCCCAAAATCTGATCCCTGCCTGGGTCACCGATTCTGTCCAGCCGTGTGGCCTCAGGGAGCTGGGGGACCAGGCCCTAATGAGAGCCACCCACGACAGCCAGCCTGACCGTGAATGCTCCGCTCCTACCCCTTAAGGGCCCCCCCATGCCACCCAACTCCAGAGGTCACCGCCCTGCCTGCCAGGGGCTCGGGGTGAACCGGAAGCTGCGAAACTGACTCAGCAAAGGTTTCGAGCCCCAGGTACCAGGCAGGGGGTGTGCGGGAAGCCCCACCGCCCCCTCCCAGCCCAGCCCCCTCCCTCCCGGAGCTCCTGGGGCCCGCGGGGTCCTCAGTCACTCACCCAGACACGTGGGCTGGATGTGTTCCAGGACACAGAATTTTTCAGAGCAGAATCTGGGACAGCACTCATAATCAAACACATTTATATTTCTTTGGCCAAAACGTTTGAAAATTCACGCTAAGGGGATAAATAAAGGCTATAAATAGCTTCACATAATTTGGGTCAGATTTAGCTGCCAAACAAGTTAAGAAAAATGTTTCGGCTTTCAGAGCCTTTGGGTTTTCGAATACTGTAGAAGGGGTGCGTTTCTTTGTGCACAGCTGCCTGAGTTCTACCTTATTTAATCAGAAGTGGCGTGTGTGTGTGTGTGTGTGTGTGTGTGTGTGTGTGTGTGTGTTAAATCTTACCCACCTCTAAGACTCCCAGATATCAGCAATTTACTCTCCAGCTGGCTTGCTCCCATTCGCCCTCCCCGTGGCAGGGTAGGTGTGTCTCCAGTTCTCCACCTTCTCCCTCCACTTGGTATCATGAGACTTCAAGGGGTCTGCAGATTTTTGGGGAGTGAAATGGCACCCCTCATTTCCCGGTTTATTCCTTAGGGTCCAACAAACATTGCCTTCGCTGGACCCCCAGGTTGAGGTACTAGCCCCCCATACCCCCCGCCTCCAAGCACCCATCTTCAGGCCTCTTACTGCCAGGCTGAAGCTGCTGTTACCAGGTCTGCTTCTAACACTGTGCAAAGAAGCTTAATGGGCTCAGAATACAGAATCTGGCTTCATATATGGACCCAGTAATTACAATAGCTAATTTTACTGGGTCCTTATTATGTGCCAGGCTCTGACCTAATTGTTTTATGGGAGTGAACTCAAGTTAATGCTCAACAACCCTATGAGGTAAGTTCTAGTGCTATCTCCATTCTTTGGTTGAGGCCCAGAGAGGTGAAGCAACTTGCCCAAGATCACACAGCTAGTGGGCAGCCCAGATGGGATCTGAAATCAGGCAGCTGACTCCCGAGCTTATGGCCATATCCTCTCTAAGCTGTGTAGCCTGTGGTACAAAACGCAAATGCACAAGAGAGCTCATGGTGAAAATGAGGCTCTCTTATACCTCTCTCCTTGCCATCCAGCTCTCTTGCCTCAGGGCAACCCCTGTGAACTGTTTCAAGTGCCTCACCATACCGGAAATATTCTAGACAAGCAATCATTAAGTGTCATAGTTTAATTAAAAAACTGGTGTCACAGATCACCCACTATTCTTCCCCCTTGCACACTTCCTGTATGAGCACACTGACCTGGCTCATACTTGTCACTGCTGTTTGGCGCCATACACTGCAGGAATTTATTTAACAACGCCCCATTAATGGGCACAAAGGACATTCCCTTCTTTTTGCATTATCAGCAACAGTACAATGAATTTACTGGCCAATGCTCAATTGAGTAAGCGTTGCTTGAGTAAGCGTTATCAGATAATGATCAGAAGTGGAATTGATGAGTCAAAACTCATCAATTTTAATTTTCATAGATCTCACCACCCTGCCTTCCAGAGAAATCGCACTGGTGTAAAAGCCACACAAACAACATATGAAAGTTCCTGCTTCCCCCAACACCCTCACTTATCACGGTGTCATCAAAGGTTTTGTCCTTGTCTACAGGATGGATGAAAATTTTAATTTTCAATTTTCTTATTCTGAGTGAGGTTGAGTGTCTCTTCCTTATTTAAGAGACATCTGTATTTCCTTTCAAGTGAACTGTCCCTTTGTTTCTTTTATCTATTTTTCTATTGAATTGTTTTTTCTTATTTACTTATTAGCAAATTAGTCCTTTCTCTGTAATGTCTTTGTGTTAACCTTACGTATCAATACTTCCTCTCAATCTAAAAATTCAAACATTTTTTAGAACATTTTCTTGAACTGTACCTTAAAGTACATTTTTTATTTAACTATTTCCGTTCTCATTGTCAAGGACACCCATTAGGTATGTGTTGGCCTCTCTTGTCTGTCTTCTGTATCACTTTCTCTCTAATCCTTTGCATCTCTTTCTTTATAATAATGTCTCTTGCTTTTCCCAATCACATCTCCCATGCCCCTTACTGTGTTTTCTGTATCTTGTATTGTGCAAATTTCATTTGGGACTTCATTGTTTCAGATTTTTAAAAAAATCATTTTCCTAAGCTTCATTATATCAGGTTTCAAAATATCCTCTCTTTTGTATCACCATTTCTCTTGAATTCTTGTAGCCCAACTCTGTACTCTTGTATTATTATAGGTGTGACTGCCCCAATATAACTTCCTTAATTCATTGCATTATGTTTAACTGCAGTTTTCATCACCTTGTGCAACTTTTCCCTTGTGCATATCCTTCATCTGTTACTTAGATTTGCTATGCTTTCTTATTTTTAGGGTATTTTGATATAGAGCCCGTACTGGTTCTTACCGTCACTCAGCTGTGAGTGATGAGCTCCACCTGAACCACCCACTTATACAAAACTCCAGGAGCAAAGAGTTCAAAAGAGTGTACTGCTGCTCTCCTAGTGGCCCAGGTCTGTGAGTGAGGGTGAGTCCTTGTGCCCTTCTTTCCTGTCCAAGGCCAGAGACCACAGACCTGACCCAGTGCAGAGTTGCCCTTCTCCACTCTGACTCACAAGTAGGCTGCTTTCTGAAAGGAGGGCTCGTCCACGTGAAAACCTGCCAAGCCCAGACCTCTCTACTTTCACCTTGTGCAAAACTAGATCTGGGAAGGCTCCCGCACAAGCCGATACACTCACTGAACTACCGTTTGTCTTCTTCTGAGAGCACCGCATGGGGAGACAGAATGCAGCTCAGCTGCTTCTGGCTGAGCTCTGCAGCCCTGGGCATGCTCTCCTCAGCTGGAGTCCTCTACACATGCAACCTTTACGGCACCTCCTCATGCACGAGCTGCCAGATGCTATGCTTTCATCAAAGAAGGCATGGACATTTCTGTTCTGTGTTCCTTTTGTAAGTTTGGGATAATTTCCAAAAAAAGAAAAGGGAAACAACTGTCTTTACTCCGTTGTTTAAAGCTAGAGTCTCTGAGCCAGGCTGTGAGCTCTGGTCATTGTGAATGTCTCCTGCTGCTCTGCAGACTCCCTGACACAGACCAGGGGTTAGCAAAGCTCTCTCTGCAGCAGGCCAGACACTATTCTCGGTTTTGTATCCATAGGTTTGCCACACCTACTCAGTTCTGCTGTTATAATGCAAAAGCAGCCATATACGTTATATAAACAAACAGGTGGGGTTGTGTTCCAATAAAATTTTACCTCCAAAAACAGGTGACAGGCCACATCTGGACCATGCTGGCCAACCTCTACCTTTAACGCAGACACAAAAGCAGAGGTTGCAAATGGGGCACCTTCGGGCGGACTTGTCCGACAATCGTGCTTCGGCCCAAATGATGTTTAAAAAGTCCTGAGTTGAACGTTTAAAAATGGAAAGATCTAACATACAAAACTGCATTTCTCATTTCTCTTTGGAAACACAAGGGCTGGTCACATCAGAGCATGTCAAGGCTCCGCCCTCCAGCAGGCCGCTGTCCCCAGCACGCCCGGACTCCTGGACGGAATGTCACTGGCCACTCTAGCATCACGCTGCACTGCTGCCTCCCCCAACCCACCTACCTTCTTTGAGCATCCAAAGTTTTAGGACAACCAAAGTGAAGGAGCAAGGTCTTGCCCATTTCCTCAACAAAGCCTGGCAAAGAGCTAGCATGAACACACCTCTCAAGTAACACAACTGTAACAGATCTGAAGCAAGTGTAATCTGGCTCAGGCCATTCCTGCATCCTGCCTGCCATGAGGGTCCTGAGACATGAGGCCTTCTGCAGACATCTGGGTCAACCTCTACATTCTCAAGACGGTGGGAATGGCTCCCAGGGAGTGGCAGTGACTCAACCAAAGTCCCATAACACTGAGAGAGGAACATCCCCTGACCTAGTGGCTCTGCCACTTAAAAATTCTCCAAAACTGAAATCAATCTAGGCAAAGAGGAATAGCAGAAAGAAGCGGGCTCTCTTATCATCTGTTCTCTGGTTTTACTAAAATGTGCTTTCCAAGATGCATATCCGCATCCAGGAACTTCATGCACAGAGGTACAAGCTGGCCGCTGGCTTCCCCTGAGTCTCCCTGTTGGAATGGCAGGTGTTGTCCCTCGCATCATGCAAGAGAATCATCAGCACCCTTGTCACCACGATGACACCCACCACCAGCCCTGTTTGCTCTACTCTGGGCTGTTACATCCCTTGAGCCTTCATTTTTATGGGCGAGGGTCACTTCTTGTTTTTATCATCAAGTTTTCTCACCACAACACAACTACAGATCCCTGGAAGGGAGGGAATACAAATATGTCAGCCAGTTTTTCTTTATTCCATCTTCTAGATCCATTCCCAAGTACTGCTGCTGTTGGCTTAGCTGCAAATTGACCAGGTGTTCTCAGGGCAAATCAGAGTGCATTTCGTAGGTCTCTGCCAGGGTTCCTGCCAGGGTGCTTCTTCCTGGGCCATGAGCACGACACCCGGACTCACAGCCTAGGTACAACAGCATCTACTTGTTTTTCCTAATGTCGCTTGCAGTGGTCCTGCCAGTTCTGCTGTGACTGCTGTTTCTGAAAAGCAAATTACATCCTCTGTGACTAGCAAGCAGGAGAATGATGTCAGTATAATGTGAAAATCGAGTTGGGTCAAACATAATGGTTCTCGCTGTGCTAATACTTTCTGCCAAGGAGCTGAACGCAAAACACACTAACATGGCTGAATACAGCAAGCCACAAAGGAACACAGCCTGGCGACACAGCCCACATCCCTCCACGGCCTCAGCTGGGAAATGCCTGGTGGGAGTCTCCCCTCCCCTCCGGACTGGGCCCTGGTCTCCAGAGTTCAGCAGAGTCTCCGCCCTTCCCTGCAGCCCCTTCCATCCAATGACCTTCACCTTTTGTTTCCCTTTTTTTTTTTTTTTGAGATAAAGTTGATAATTGCTGGGATATGTATTTATTAGGAATGCAGCATGTACATTCTTGAACAGTACTAGATTTGAATGGGATTGCTACTACTTGTGCCAATGCTCTGGTTAAACAGCATCGGGTTGAGGGGTCCGTCTCCAGCTCACTCTGGGCTGAAGCCCTGTGTCGTTGGTGGGTGACTTTGCAGAACAAGAGGCTTCTCAGAAATGTATCTGTCCCTAAGAGCAGGAACACCTGCGCTGAGCTTTCCCGTCACTTTCTACCTGGGGCCCGATGTGCTGCTTTCCGTTTATGATGGAGGCCGATGAACAGCTTAACAATGTGACCGGTGCACAGGCGGGGCTGGCCCAACTTGAGTCTGGAAGGTGGAGGCCAGGCACAGAGTGTGGCACAGGACGCCGCACGTGACACCCAGCACGTGGCACAGGACACCGCACGTGACACCCAGAGCGTGGCACAGGACACCGCACGTGACACCCAGAGCGTGGCACAGGACGCCACACATGACACCCAGCACATGACAGGAGGCCGCACGTGACACCAGGAGCATGGCACAGGACATCACACATGACACCCGGCACATGGCACAGGACACCACACATGACACCCGGCACATGGCACAGGACACCACACATGACACCCAGCACATGGCACAGGACACCACACGTGACACCAGGAGCGTGGCACAGGACACCACACATGACACCAGGAGCATGGCACAAGACACCACACATGACACCAGGAGCGTGGCACAGGACACCACACATGACACCAGGAGCGTGGCACAGGGCACCACACATGACACCAGGAGCGTGGCACAGGGCACCACACATGACACCAGGAGCGTGGCACAGGACACCACACATGACACCAGGAGTGTGGCACAGGACACCACACATGACACCAGGAGCGTGGCACAAGACACCACACATGACACCAGGAGCGTGGCACAGGACACCACACATGACACCCAGCACATGGCACAGGACACCACACATGACACCAGGAGCGTGGCACAGGACACCACACATGACACCAGGAGCATGGCACAGGACACCACACATGACACCAGGAGCGTGGCACAGGGCACCACACATGACACCAGGAGCGTGGCACAGGGCACCACACATGACACCAGGAGCGTGGCACAGGGCACCACACATGAATCCAGGAGCGTGGCACAGGACACCACACGTGACACCCAGCACATGGCACAGGACACCACACATGACACCAGGAGCGTGGTACAGGGTGCTGCACATAAGGATGTGGCACATGGCACAGGACATCACATGTGATGACCTGGCAGGTAGCACAGGACACAGCACATGATGACCCAGCACCCAAACTGGGCCCTGGTCGTACGTGATGACATTAAACAAAGGACCCCAGAACACTCGAAGGCTGATTCTGTTTGGACCAAGGACCTTCTGTCAAGGAATTCCTGAACAGTGCAGGTGCCACAAGCGCCACACACATGACTTGATACAGGAACGACCACTCCTCCTTCCAGAAGAGGCAAGAAGGAACCTCACAGGGTCTCCCTCTCCCCCAGACACAGGCAGGAGAGCCAGGGCAATGCCCACCAGTAAAGCAAAAGCAGTTCAACTAAACATGCTCTCCATTAACCTTGCACAGGCAGGCGCGCTCCACTATCATCAGAGATGACTAATTACTCTAGTCTAAACCCTACAAAGATAAAGAATTAGATTTATTATGAATGCAAGGCTTTGCACTCTTACAGAAATGACTTGTTGTGATGTGCACTGATTTATGGCACCACATTCACAGGCCAAAAGCTTTTCTCGCTTTCTGATGCTCTAAATCAGACGTGGATTAAAAAGAAAATTAGAAATCTAACTTTAGCGTTGTTCAAAATAGCTCATTTCCATCCCAGAAGAGACAGAAATGAAAAGTTTCTTTCTTCTCCTCTTCTTCTAAATTGGGGAGACACAGTCTGGGCTGACGGCCGGCCTCGGTCGGGACCTTTTACAACCAGGCCCCGCGGCCAGCCCTGTCGCCTCCCGCTGGACAGCCCCAGGAGCCTCCATCCCACCTGCTCTCCCTGCCACATCCGAGAGGTCATCGCCAATTGCATACCTGACCACATCGCACTCAGGATCAAATACCCCTGCTGGTGACCACAACTCAGGCCACGTCCCAAGGCTCTCACGTGACCCTTCATTGGGCTTTGTGCACCAGCCCCAAATCCACATGTCCAGCCCCGCCTTGACCACCCTGAGCTGAAACCACACCTTCCTGTTCACCTTTTCATGACACCGGAGCTTTTCAGGAGCCGACCTCTCCTCCCTGGAAAAACCTCGCCAATCTCTTAAGACCAGCTCAAGGAATGCCTCCTCCGGGACTTTCTAGATACTTCCCACCCCGTTCCCCGGCCCCCCATCACCACGCAGGGCCCTCACAATCCCTGTGGTCACTTTGCTCCTAGAACCTGTCTACTGTCCGTCTCTCCACAGCTGGTTCCCCAAGGCATGGCCACGTCTTAGCCACCACTAGGTCCCGTGCTTAGGGTCAACAAACAGGTGGATGGGTGGAGAGATGGACAGGTGAATTAATTTCCTGCCAAGTTATCAGATGAGGGCATGTATCTTCAGAGCTTCATGCCAGAGGCTCACGGCCTCTCTCCTGACAAACTCAAGCCAGAATCCCAATCACATGAGCAGGAAAAGTAGAAACAGGGAAACACAAAGTCTCTTCCAACCCTGTCCCCCTGGGCAAATGGCTGGCCAGACAGGTGTGGCCAGGAAATCCCCAAGAGAGGTCCAGCCCCTCTGGGGCACCATGGCACTGGCCGGAGGCAGGACAAGGGTGGGCCTGAATGGAGAACATGCAGAGCTCAGCAATAGGAAGCAGACTGGGTGTAAAATGTGTGGTTCTTTCAACCAATGGGGAGACCCAGGGAAGGAACCCATCGCGTCCTTGTCCATGGTGCTGACCCCTGGCAACCCCAGCCCCTGATGCAGTCTGCGGCCTTGGCACCACCTCCCGCCTCTCAGGCTCCGATCCTGATGGTGGGCCCTGGCCTGAGCTCAGGTCTCTCCTCTCATGGTATTTCACCAGAACTTTCTTTTGAACTAGAGCCTCGGCCTCTAGGCTGCACTGCATTGGGTGAGTTTACATCAGTGGGCCCCACAATAAGGATTTGCATGAAAGTGATCCAGTAGAAAGTGCACCAGAGAAAACTGGGAACAGGGCAGGCAAGTATGGGCAGATGTCTGTGTGCTAAGACGCAAAGGTGCAGTGCCATGGGAGGTGGGGACAGCCACACCCACGTGGGAGGGCCAGCCTCACCTGGCACCTCTGGACCCCGAGACCTTCACCTGCATCCCGGGGGCCAGCAAACTAAGTGTCTGGTGCAGGTCTGCGCTCCTCACCGCCCCCAGGGCTGGCCCTGGCCTCAGGTGAACCCCAATAGGGGAAGAGGATTGAGGGACCCTCAGGTGGCCAAGGCCTCCACTCAGTCAGATTCATCCTGATTTCCCTGTTGGATCCTCGAGTGGCTGAGTGCACGCTACCACATTCTGATGTGAGCCGGATGCTAAGACAGGAGGCAACTCGGCACCTAAGACAGTGGCCTGAGGATGCGGGGCAGCCAGGACAGGGGCTCGAGCTCTGAACGCGCTGCCTCCCCACGTGGGCTTCCAGCACCCATGCTGCCGTGTCCACCTCTGCCCCTCGGAGCCACGGGCTGTAGATGACTGTCCTGGCTGGTGGGTGGAAGGGTCAGTCCCCGCCTGCTCTCAGCAGGGAGTTGGGCGAGTAGGCAGAGGTATCCCCACTCAGGACCAATCTCCTTGGACACACAGGAAAGGGACCTGCTGCAGCGCCAGCGCCACCAAGCTGTGATTCTAAAGCCCGGTCAGCCATTTAGTCCCACGTTGGGGCCGTCGGGCCCTACTGCGCCTGCCAACCCTGTGGCCCTGCAGGCTGGGGAGGGGACACGCGCCAAGGACAAGGCCCGTGGCAAAAATCACAGGCACCCACATCTCCAGGGCACTCGCCGGGCACCAGGCTCTTGCTAACTGTTTTATGTGCACAGCAACCCAAGGAGAGTGGTAGAGTTTGGGGTTGTTTTTAAATTTAAACTTTTTGTTGTGGGATCATATATACATCTCAACATTTCCAACATTATCTACTGTCAGATACACAATTCAGTGGCATTAATCACAGTCACAGTTTTGTGTCACCATCACCACCATCCATTATCAAAATTTTTCTATCACTCCAAACAGAAACTCTATACCAACTATTTAACTCCCCATTCCCCATCTTTACCCAGCCCCCGGTAAACTGAAGTCTAGTTTTGAGCTCTGTGAATTTTGTATATTTTAATTATTAACATAAGTGAAATCGTACAATATCTGTCCCTTTGTGTCTGGCTTCTTTCACATCCTCAAGGTTCATCTATGTTGTAGCATGCATCCGAGCTTCATTTTTCATGACTGAATAATATTCCATTGTCACCTGTACCACATTTTGTCTATTCATTCATCTGCAGATGGAGACTTGGATTGCTTCCACATTTTGGTTTTGGTCAATAATGCTGCCAAAGAGGGCACACATTTCTGTTCAAGCCCCTGCTTTCCATAGTTTGGGGTATATGCCCAGAAGTGAGAATGTCACATTGTTTTGTCATTTTATGTTAAACTTTCTGAGGAGTTGCAAAGTGACTTCCACAGTCAATACCACCGACAATATAGAAGGATTCCAACTTTTCTGAATCCTTGTCAACATTTGTATGTGCTTTTGATTTTAAATAACATCCATCCTAGTGCGTGTGAAGTGATATCTCATGGTTTTGATTTGCATTTCTCTGATGACCAATGATGTAGAGCATCTTTTCATGTCCTTATTGGCCATCTGTATATCTTCTTTGGAGAAATGTCTGTTGAAGCCCTTTGTCCATTTTTCAATTCGATTATTTGTCTTTGTTGTTGAATAGTAGGAGTTCTTTCTATATTATGGATATTAAACTCTTTTCAGATATATGATTAGCAATTATTTTCTCCATTGTGTAAGTTTTCTTCTCACTTTCTTGATTGTATCCTTTGACATATAAAGTTTTAAATTTTGATGAAGTTCATCTCATCTCTTTTTTCTTTTGTTGCATGTGCTGTTGGCATCATATCTAAGACATTCTACCAAATCCAGGTTGTGAAAGTTTCTCTCTGGGTTTTCTTCAAGAGTTTTGTTTTTTTATTTTAGCCCTTATATTTATGTCCTTGACCCTTTTAGAGTTAATTTTTGTGTACAGTGTGAGGTAGGGGTCCGACTTCATTCTTTTGCAGTTTCTCCCAGCACTATTTGTTAAAATGACCATTCTTTCCCCAATTATTATATTTGGCACCCTTGTCAAAAATCAGTTTGCCTAGAGGTATGGGTGTTTTCCTGAACTCTTTTTTGTAGTCCATTGGTCTATATGTCTCATGCCAGCACCACACTATTTCACTTCTGTAGCTCTTTAGGAAATTTAGAAATCAGGAAGTGCGAGACCTCAAACTTTGTTCTTATTTTTCATCACTGATTTGGCTATTCAAGGCCCCTTGTGATTCCATACGAATTTGAGGATCAGCTTTTCAATTTCTGCAAACAGGCTAATGATATTTTAATAGACATTGCCTTGAATCTGTTGATTGATTTGGATAGTACTGACATCTTAACAATATTGAATCTCCCTAACCATTAACATGGGATACCCTGTCTTCTATGTAGAACTTCTTTAATTTTGTTCATCAATGTTTTATAGTTCAGTACACAACTGTTTCACCTCCTTATTTAAATTTATTTCCAGGTATTTTTTCTTTTAGGAACTACTGCAAATATAATTGTTTAATTAATTTCCATTTCAGAATATTCTTTGCTGGTATATGGAAACAGAATTGACTTTTTTTTTTTTTTTTTTAGAGAAAGGGAGGAAGGGAAGGAAAGACAGAGAGAAGGAAGGAAGAAAGGGAAACATCTTTAAACATTTTCTTGTTTTATTGTATTTTGTTTGTTTGTTTGTTTTTTACATGGGCTGGGGCCGGGAATCGAACCGAGGTCCTCCGGCATGGCAGGCAAGCACTTTGCCCGCTGAGCCACCGCGGCCCGCCCAGAATTGACTTTTTGCATGTTACGCTTGTAGCCTACAACTTTGCTGAATTCGTTTTTTAGCTCTAAGAGCTTCCTTGTAGATATCTGGAGATTTTTCTAAATAATCATGTCATCTGTGACTAGAGAACATTTTTTCCCTTCTAGTGTGGATACCTTTTATTTCTTTTATTTCCTCTCCATGCCTAATTGCTCTGGCATGGAATGTGGTACAGTTTTATCATTCCCACTTACGGATGAGGAAACCAAGGAACAGAGAGGTTGAGCAACTCAGCCCAGACCACAGAGCTGGTAAGGGGAGGAGTCAGACTTGTAACGTATGCAGCCTGACTCCAGGGTCTACACTCCCAGCCTGGCTCACAGAGCAGCTGCCAGCTGCAAGGAGGGCTCACCACTCTGCATGATGAGTTCTGGGTCGCCGGAGTCCCCCAGGGGACATATTGTTATCCTCCCATGAGAGTCGAGGAGACCGAGGCTCAGAGAACATGTATGATAACCCTGAGGTCACCCAGAGGACTTGGCCTTATCGGGTTCCAAAACGTGTCCTAAGCCCTTAGGCCTCGATGCCTCCCAGGTCACCACCTCCCATTCCCCATTAACACGCACTGTGGGAAACCCCAAGGCCCTACGGTGACCCCAGTTTTTCAAACTTCCAGAAGAGATGAGGACCCTACCTTTTTCCACGTCGGTGCTGCTCCCATGAGAATCCCTGCCAGACCTCCCAGCAGCCGCCTGCAGGACCGAGCCCGCGCCCACCGCATCCAGGCCGCGCTCGCTGCGACCTGGCAACCTCAACAGAGATGACTGGCACCATCTCCGGAAACTGAATTTGGCTTCCCCATTTTCCACTAATTGTATCAGAAAGATTTTATGAGCAGAGTATGTCATCATTCACACAGGACGGTCTCCAGACCAAGCCACCCCACCTGGCCATCCGATGGCGCCACGGGGCGCAGTCGGATCTGGGGGCTTGTTGGGCACAGGGTGGCTCCAGGATCCTTGAAGGAGGAGGCGGATGTGCCAGCTCGCCCGCGTGAGTCACCCTGAACTGTGGACGGTCCCCACAAGCCGCTCCACTGTGCACGCGGCCAGGACGACAGTGAGAACCTCAGCAGAGCCCGGGGAGGGAGGAGCCAGGGAACACGAGCCCTGGGTTCAAGTCCCAGCTTTGCCACTCGCTGGCCACGTGACCTTTG
Organism: Tamandua tetradactyla; assembly: GCF_023851605.1. NCBI lineage: Eukaryota > Metazoa > Chordata > Mammalia > Pilosa > Myrmecophagidae > Tamandua > Tamandua tetradactyla. Next base: position 6,480,922 of record NC_135345.1, on the reverse strand, counting down.
CAGTGACTTACCTCCAGGCTGCATTTCCTGGTCTGAGAGCACAGGGAGGCTGCGCCCGGCTCAGAGGGCTGTCGGAGGCTCTGTAAGACCGCTGCTTGGGAGATGCGGGGTCAGCACAGCCCCTCCCTGCCCCTCGCCCCAGAGGGCCAGCAGTCCAGTTCAAGGGCTGCCCAGGTGGTGCCTGGGCATCTGGCTGCCTTGTTGGGCTCCTGCTGGGCAGGTCCAAGACGGCGGCAGCATGTGCAGCTCAGCCCGAGCCTGGGAGAGGGGTGTCGGCTGAGTAACTGTCCACAGCCTGATCCCAGGAACACGTGGACAGAGCTTTATATGGCAAAAGGGACGTGTGCTCAAGGTAAGGGTTTTGAGATGGGGCTAATCTGATTGGGCCCGATGGCATCACAATGGATGGTCCTAAAAGAGGGAGGCAGGGCAGTCAGAGCGGGGAGAAGGCGGAGTGAGGATGGGGGCAGGGGTTGCAGGGGTGCCCTTTGAAGATGCAGGAAGGGGCCCCGCGCCCAGGAATACAGGGGCCAAGAGGCCCGGAGAAAGCGGACGCTCCCCTCTGAGCCCCCAGACGGATCCAGCCCACAAGGCTGATAGTAGAGTTCTGGCCTCCTGGATGGCAAGAGAATAAACTCAGGTTGTTTTAAGTCGCAAATATTGTGGTAATTTGTTCCAGCAGCCACAGGACACGACCTCAGCGGTCACGCACCAAAACAGCCGATGACTGTGTCGGCCGCCCCAACGCGGCCCAGCGCCTCCCCCGTGACAGGTCAGGGGTCTCAGCCCAGGACTGCCTGCTGCCAAGGCTGATGCTATGAGACCTGCCGTGTGCCCCACACAGGTGGGGACACCCCCAGGGGTGGAGACCAGCATGACACACGTTCTAGTTTCCTTGGCTGCTCAAGCCAACACCGTGCAATGGGTTGGCTCAAACAACGGGAACTGATTTGCTCACAGAGTTGCTACTAAAAGAAGAGCCAAACCCAGGAGTCACCACGGTGATGCTTTTCCCCCAGTGACTGGTGCTCCGGACCGGCTGCTGGTGGCCTCTCTGCCCTCTCCCTTCTCCTCCGGGTCCCGCTGACCTTCAGCTTCCGGCCGCTCCCTCTGCGGCTCTCCCTCTCTCCGGGTCTGTCTGAATTTCATTCTCTTATAAAGACATCCAATAATAGGATTAAGACCCATCCTGACTGGAGGGGTCACACCTCACCTGAAGTATCCCCATCCAAAGGCCCTCCTTACAATGGGTGCACACCCCCACGAACGGGTTAGATTTAAGAACCTTTTCTTCTGGGGTGCACACAGTTCCGAACCAGCACAATACACGAAACAAGCAGAAAGGGAACCCGGAGCTCTCACCCAGGCACTGCTCACAGGGGGTCTGCAGCACCAGAGGCCAGGGGCTGGGGGAGAGGGGCGGGCATGACAGCCATTTTCCCACCATTTTCTTTCTCAGTTTTTCTAACACCAAGGCCTCGTCACACTTCCCATTTTACAGATGTGAAGGCTGAGGCTTGGAGCATAAAGGTAACACAACATGCCCCAGGTCACCGGACGGTAAGTAGGGAAGCCGGGTAGACTGGGAATCCCAAATGCACCCTGCCACTCTCGGGGAGCCTCCCAAGTGCAAATTTCCTCCCAAAGTTTCTCAAAATTATCTGACCCCTTCTGTCTCTTCTCCCTGCCCCACCAAGACAGTGACTGCATGTCTCATACGCTGCCAAGGGGACTCTACTGTGTTTCTTTTGACATGGGAAGCCACATATGGAAGGAGAGAGGAGGTGCAGAGACACGAAATGCCTCCCTGTTCCCAGGGATAACCAGTAGGCAGGTGGTTCTGAGCCCTTCACATTTCACTCTGACATCATTGCACTGACCCTGCATAGAGCAGAGAACGTCTCCTAACACATAAGCAGGCTACAGGAGCATTTCTGTGATGCATCCTTGCAGCTACTGCCTTCTGTGCTAGTTGATATACAGAGAGGGGATGCGGGGAGAGGGAGAGAGATTGAGATCATAAAATGTGCCAGTTTGAAAGTATTATGAACCCCAGAAAAGCCGTGTTTTAATCCTGATCCGTTCTCATGGGAGCGGCCCTTTCTTTTAATCCTGATTCAAAGCTGTAGATTGGGAAGTTTTTATTAGATTGTCTCCATAGAGATGTGACAAACCCAGTTGTGAGTGTGACCTTTTGATTAGATGGAGATGTGACTCCACCCATTTCAAGTGGGTCTTGAATAGTTTAGTGGAGTCCTTTAAAAAAGGAAACATATTGGAGAGAGTCAGAAACGACAGAGCCAACAGGAACTTCGGAGCAGAGCTGACAGGCAGGGAATAGAGACACGATGTTCGGAGATTCTTGGAGCTCAGCAGACGTTGCTATGAGATGTGAAGTAAGCCAACACCTGGAGAGAGCCAAGGGAAACCAAGAGACAAAAGCCAGCCCCAGAGAAGAAAAGTGAGGAACCCCCACAGGGACAGAGGCTAAAAGCAATGGAGCCCAGGAGCAAGGGACAAGTAAATGCCAGACACATTACTCTTCAGTTGACAGAGGTGTTCTAAACCCATGAGCCTTCCTTGAATTAAGGTATCTTTTCCTGGATGCCTTAGTTTGGACATTTTCATAGGCTTAAAACTGTACACTTATTACTTGTTAAATTCCCTTTATAAAAGCTGTTTCAATTCCAGTATACTGCATTCCAGCAGCTTTCAAATGAGAACATAAGGGATTAATTCATGTGACCAAGAAGGCTGGCAAGACCAAATTCTATAGGGCAAGCCACAAGCTAGAAACTCCCATGAAGAGGATACTGAAGTTGAGTCCATTCCTCCAAGGAAGTTGGAAGCCCGAAGTTGAGGCAAAAATTCTTTCTGATTTCTGAAATCCTCAGTTCTGGCTTTTAAGAGCTACACCTGATTGGATGAGGAGAGCCCCACATTGCTGAGAGTAATCTCCTTTGTTGACTGTAGATGCAGTTAGTCATAGATGCAATCAACTGACTATAGATGCAAATCCATTTATGAAACACCCTCACAGCAACTATCAGGACAGTGCCTGCTTGGCCAAACCACTGGACATCATAACCTCATCAGGCTGACACATGAACTTCACCATCATATCCAGTAACATCAAAAACCTCTGAAGGACTTTTGAGGACAATTTCCGTGAATCACTCTGCAACAACTAAAAATAATCCAGACCCCGTGTTCACTGCCCCATGCTCAGGTAAGACATGACATGCTAGAATCATTTGCACACATGGAACAGCGGCTGTGCATTTAATTAATCCAACTGAAACCAATTTAAAGCAATTTAATTAACTGAGCTTGCAAAAAGGCTGGCTGTCAGAGGGAGTTCAGGCTATTCACCTGTTAATCAAAAATTCAAAGAACGAGTGACAGAGACGAGTGTTACCTTGCCCGAGAACAGAGCTTCATAAACAGAGGGAAGAGATTTTAAAGTCCCAGCTTTAAGAAAAAGGAAGCTTCGAATGTACAACTTTCACTAATCCAAGTGACTGGCGAGGCCTGTCTGGGGGCCGAGGTCCCGGCTGGCTGTGATCATCCTCCCAGCGGTGTGAAGGTCTGAGCAGGCACCAGGTCCCTCTGCCCCGCAGCCCCGAGCCTAGGGCAGGGTTTCCCACCTGCAGGGCCTGGGCTGGATGCTCCCCGGGAACCAGACGCATGACCCTGGTTGCTGGTGTCTCCAGGGGCGCACGGGTGTGGACTGTGCAGGCAGAAGAACAGGGTTCAAATCCCGGCTCTGCCACGCCCTGGCTGAGGGACTTGGGGGCCCATCACCCAAGCTCTCTGTGCCTCAGTGGCCTCATCTGTAAAACACCCGTGACACGGAACCTCCACTGCAGAGTCACGCTGAGGATTCACGTGAAGGCACAGAACATCCGTTGACCCACACGGGGTGCCCAGAGACAACAGTTTTTATCCTCAGGATCTCAAGCACAGACGGTTCCCCTGCAATGGCTTCAAAATCTCCCCTGAACAAAGGACTGAGACCCCCCACCCACCCACACACCACCAGCCTGGAAGAGCGCTGGACATTCCTTCTCCCCCCACTCCCACACGCTGCCCCGCCTTCTGAGGCTCGGTTTCCCCACAGGAATCTCACCCCCACTGCCAAATGCCAGTGCAGCCGGGGCCCCTGGAGGCAAATGGACACTTGCCAAGGGCACTGGGGCTGAGGTCAGGCTTGGGCAAAGACCCCTTGGCCCCCTGAGCCTCAGTTTCCCCTTCAGCAAAGGGGAGATTAGCACCACCCACCTCGCGGAAACAGCTTCAGGATCAGCTTAAGCCACAGATGTGAAAGCCCCATGTTTCCACCCTCGTGCAGCCTCCTTCCCGAGACCCCAGGTGCTCGTTCAGCGGCCCCGGAAATACTGGATACCTGCGCCACTGTCCCCCTGCAGCCCACCCTTCCATGTCCATCAGACCCTCACCAGCCACCTACAAGGCAGTGGGCCAGGCACCCTTGTTCCCATTGATTGGATGAGAGAATTGAGGTTTGGAAGGGGGGGTGAATAAAGTCCATGCTAGTCAGCACTCTCACTTGTTGGAGAGAATGGGAAGGTCTGAAGCCTTTGTCCTGTGACCCGGTTGCACCCTCATGTCCCAGTGACTCAGTGCTTGTCTGGTAAATAAAGATGTGAGTGGATGAATGAATGACTGAGTGAATGAACAAATGCTGCAGCAGAAAACTAAGCTACACACAGACTTAGTCAGGCAACAGCTAGGGGCTAGGTCTGCAGTGGAGTAACAGGTTCCAAAACACGTACCTGGCCAGGAGAATTTGGGGACACCTGGGATGGCTGCTATCCAAAATCTGCTGGAGATGAGGCTCCCCACAGGGGCATCCTCAGGGGGCTCAAGCTGGGTGGGGGCCGGCAGGTTGACCCTGCTGCATATGAAGACCCCTGGGGGGGGTGAGGTGGGGGGGCAGGACGAGGCCCGGGCAGCCGCCCCCGACCCCTTCACTCAGGGACCCGCAGGGCGGCGAATGCCCTCTGCTCTCCAGGCGCTGGAAGGGGCCTCCCACTCCACCGTTACCATGGGAATCCCCTGGAAATAACCATCACAGGCTGCTGCTTTTCCCTGCGGAGGAAGAACTCCGGATAGAAGGGATGGAGGCGGGGAGGTGCTCATGAGCACCCAGGAGATAGAGCGAGGCCCAGAGCCCGCCCCCCCCCAGCCCACCCACCCACTCCCGCCAGGGAGATGAGGGTCTCGGGCTGGACTTCATCTTGGCTCCCCGCACTTACGGGCAATTTAATAAAAAGGAGGAAATCGGCCGTCGCAGCAGCACCCATCTGCTTTCTCCCTAAGGGTCCCTGTAGGGGCACAGGGGGGCGGGGGAGGACTGGGGACGTGCAGGTGGACCCCAGCCTGACCCCCACTCAGGGAGGCCCCTCTCCCAGGCCCGGGCTAAGGGCAGAGGTGCAGCCAGCGCGGCACATCCCCGCACTCTGAATCTCCAGCCCCGGACTCCCTTCCCTGCAGCGGAGAGCAGGTTCTCAGTATATTCTGGAAAGTTCTCCAGCTAACTCAGTTGTTCGTGCGGCAAATATTTTCTGTGTCCCTCGTCTGGGCAGGGAGAGGGGAGGCTCCTGTGTTCCAGGGCAACTCGGACTGTCATCGGGCGCCGCTTAGGCACGAGACAATCAAGGCTCAAGGTGTCTCCAAGGCTAGGGGAGCAAGGGACCGCGTGGCCACGGCAGACGTGAGCCTTCTCTGTGGCAGGGGCACAAAGTCCTTGCTTGCCATGCATTTCTTCAGGGATTATCACGACGACACGATGGTGTAAGAACTGCTCTGACCCCTGCTTTACAGATGGGACGACTGAGGCAGCCGTGAGGGGCGGATGAGGCAGGCCCAAAGCCTTCCCGACATCGCCGTGCTTGCCTGGGCCACCCCGACCCGGGCCAGCCCCTGCCTCCGCCCACCGAGCCCAGGCCGTGGCATGTCAAGGGCCCTGCCTCAGGTTCACTAGGAACCCCAGGACACAGCCGGCCAAGACCCTGCCCTAAGTCCCTGCCCATGGGCCCCTCCAGCCCCAGCGCCGCAGCCTCCAACCGCCACCAGGTCTCCGGCCTGCGAGCCCCTACACAGAGCTGCCCATTAACCCTGATGATGACCCAGGGCAGAGGGCAACCTGGCCTGGGGCCGAGCGACCCTCCCAAAGTCCGGAACTGCCACCTCCCGGCCCCACTCAAGTGTGCCTGCCTGGCGGCCACTCTCACCCCAAACAAGAACAAGAAGCACAAGCCAACGGCTGGACCCCAAAGGGAGGGCTGCAGGAGCCGCCTGCGTGTGCAGGGAGCTGTCAGTTCATGGAAGGTCCCCATCAATAGAGCAGCCCAGCGCTGCCCCCAGCACAGAGCTCCCACCGCCCCCCAAAGATCCCACACCTGGCCCTGGTGACCAGCCAGCCAAACTCCCACCCCTGAAGGGTATCCCTGGGGACCCGACCACGCCAGGCTGAAGGCCAAGTGCACCTGAGGGCAGGAACATGGCCTCGTTCTGCCCAGCCCCACGGCACCCAGCAGTGGTGGGCACGGAGGGCCCTCAGCACAAAAAGCCACAAAACCCAGTGCTGGTGACAATGTGGGGAAACAGGCCCTTGTGGATTAAATGCATTAAAAAGCACACACCCTTTGACCCTCCCAACACCTGCCTCTGGGAATTTATCCTCAGACACTCTCGCACAGGTTTACAAAAGACATATATTCGTGTTAACCTGCATCATCATACAAAATGGGGGGTGGGGACCCCAAAACAGACCCTACGTGGAGTCCGTCTGAAGGGGACTGGTTTAATCAATGTGCTCCCTCACTACAATGAAACGTGTGCACCATTATAGAGAGAGGCTCGAGCTCTATGTGCCAACTCAGAAAGAACTGTTTTTCACAATATATCTCCGCTGTGCTTTAAATACTTTTTACTATAAGAATATGTTATTTTAATTTTTAATAATAAAATGCCATTCAATTTTTTAAACAACTATAAAAACAACTGCTAATTAAATTCAACTAAACATGCATCGGAGAGAAACAAAATACTTGCATTTCTGTTTAGATGTGAGATATAACTGCCCCACAGGCTCCAGCCAAAGGAAAGACCCACACCCTCTAGGCTGCCCCCACAGGGCCAGCTCGGGGCGGCCAGAGCCCTCTCCTTTGCTTCCAGCAGAAGCCAAGAATCGGTGGGATCTGATTTCCAGAGAAAGAGCCAGTGTTGGGCGCGGGGAACTGGCTTCTAGTGCAAAATGCCTTGGCCAGAGACAACTGAATGGAGGTCAGTCCCGACGTGCTGGCAGACATTTCCACCCTCCTTCCCATGGGGTTTCCACAAGAGATGCAAGTCCCTTTTTCCTAGAAGTGCCTCCTAATTCTCTTTCATCGAGTTGTCCTTGATAGCATCAGGGGTTGGAGTTCTCTGCAGCAGAACTGGGGGGTGCTGGGTGTGATGGAAATAGCAATTGCTTTGGAGGCAGAGGAGCCTGGGATGACTCCCAATTCCCCTACCCATGAGCTGTGTGACCCTGGGCAAGTAGCTCAACCTCTCTGAGCTTTCCCCATCCACAGAGGGGGTCAGGTACCAACCGGAGACAGGTGCTGGGGCTGGCCTGCCCACCACAATCTAACATCTGCACACCCACAAACACCAGTGCCTCCTCCACTGTCCCCCACATCTCCTCTTGTACCCCAAATTCGGAGCTTCTCACTGTCTTGTGCTAATGGTTGCCCAACTCTTCATCTAGGTCAGAGAAAACTCCAGCAACGTTTCAGCTGCCCTTACAGAGCTCTGCCAGCTGCTCAAAGGAAAACGGTGGACAAGGGGCCCCGCAGGTCAGTGTGGGAGACTCCAGCCCCTCCACGTCCTTTATGCCGTCAGAGCATAAACACTAAGGAAGGAGGGAGGCTGACTCGGGTGACTCGACACTTCGAACCATCCCGGGACACTGTCCCATCCAGGACCACTGCCCAGAAGCCCCAAGGGAGCAAGCAGGTACTGGCACACCTGTGTGAGGATTCAGGGTCTGCAGACCTGGGTTCAAATCCTGACCCACCCACTTCCAAGCCGGAAAGCCTCTGCCTTAATTTCCTCTCCTGACCCCTCACAGAGGGGAAGTGAGGCACAACCAGCCCCTGCAGGCCCTGCCTCCTGCTCTGCCTTGCTAGGCTTGCCACTTACCTTCTGGAATCTTCTTCCCTTGCATCCCTTTGACCTTGGGGCTCACTCCGGGGCATGTCTCTCATGATGTGCCCTGTATCCCCAACAGGGCAGGCCCCAATAAATACTTGCTGAATGAGCACACTTCTTCCAGGGAGCCCTCCCTGATTTCCCACCACTCAGGCTGCTCAGGCTCCAACTCTGGGCCAGCCTCCAGGTCTCCCACCTCGGTGCTGACTGCTTGTCCCTCTGGTCTGCTTGGAGAACTCCCTGGGACCTGGGCCTTGCCAGTCTTATCCACTGCCCTCTCCCCTGCTGCCAGCAAAGCAGCTGGCACTTAATATGTCTTCAACAAACTGGTGCCCTGCTCAGGCCTCTTTAGCCCTCCTTGGTGGTTACGGTTTTTGCCATGCTTTTGGCTCTTTCTTTCCCTAAATTCCCCATGCTTCCAACTAAATCCAACTTCTTATTGGGACCAATTCCACCTCAGCATGTTAAAACTCAACGTGCTCTCAACTCTGTTCCTTGCATTTTCCAAGTTTTCTGCAATGAACACCTATTACCTTTATAATTGCAAAAAAGCTAACTCTGATGGGGCAGGAGAAGGGAGAACGGGTGGGAGGAGGTAGCAGGGGTCCGGGACGGGTCCTGCCGCTTTGTTCCTTCCCTCTGAGCAGCCCTGGGGAAGGGGCCTCAGGTTATAAATCCAACCGTGTCTGGTTTATGGAGAAGGTGCCGCATGCTGATAGGCTTTTATAGCTGTGTATTTACAAAGATGGGGCATAATTAATTCCCAGCCACCTCCAGCCCTCCTGGCCGCCAGAGATGTTCCATCACGAGCCGGAGGCCCGGGGGTCTTCAGCTCTCCCCAATTCTGCTAAGTCCTCTTGTACCCTCTTCTGAGGGACCTTGTTGGGTTGTTGGGGGCCTGAAAATGACACCCCCATTCCTGGCCTTGCTAGAAACCTACTGCTGGGGAGAGGGAGTTAGCTATGGGGGCAGATCAGGGGCATCACAAGGGCCCTGCTCAGAGCCAGGCCTGAAGCCCACCCCAGGCCCCACCGCAGCCCTGCCCCGCTTTGCTCAGCAGCTTCTCCCCCACCTCTCCCTGCCCCTGGAGCAGAGGTCGGCAGGGCCAGGACGAGACGGCTGGGCACAGGTCCCCACAACAGAGAGCCCAGGAGGGGTGGGGGAGGAGGGCATGGGTGGGGAGACCCCACCTGCTTGGTGAATGCTGCTGGAAAAATGGGCACGTGCCTTCCTAAGATGGATAAATGTGTCCAGCCACCTCCTGCTGGTGGAGCCCCCAGGTTCCTCTAGGGTGACTTTTCACGTCCCCACTGGGACCCACCAAGGGCAAATGCTACAGTCTGACTCTCAGAGAACAGCGGGGATTTCCTCCCTGCCCAGCTCCGGACCGGCTCCCCTTTCACCCCTGTCTCCTCCCAGTTCTCCTCTTTTCCCCGGACTATATGGGACACACACCAGTGCCATTCCAGGTGCTGTGGCCTCAGACCTGCTAGCCATCCCTTTGTGCAGACACCCTCTCTTCCGAAGAAGACCCGGGTGGAGGGTCTCCAGAGACAGAATGCTCATTTCACAAATGGGGAAACTGAGGCCCAGAGAGACTGCATGGCTTTTCTCCTGCAGAGAGCTTGGGCCTGCAGGCTCCTGACCCCACCTGCCCTCCGCTGCACTTTCTCTCAGAGGGCACAGCTGCCCCGACCCCAACCCCAGCCCACTGCTACAGAGACTGCCCTGACTCATCACGGGGTGTCTCTCCCTCCCCAGGTGGACATTCATCTGGAGTTGGACAAGTGGCCCAGTTTGAGGTTTTGAGATTCAGGTCACACAGGAAAGGTGCATCAGCCAGGTGTGCATGGATATGAGGCTGATGCTGGGGACCCCTCCAGCTCTACCCCTCAAACAAGCAAAGTCATTCGCTGTCATCCACTTTGGGATGGAGCCCATGTGCATCCTCTGGGCCCAGCTCCATCCCCCATGTCTCTCCCAGCCTCTCCCTTGGAGACACGTCCAACTCGTGGGGTCAACACAGCAGTCAGGACCCTCCTGGGACTGCAGGTGCCCCAGGAGCCTGCAGGGCTGGGCTGGCCACGGGTCCAGGGCTTCCCCGTAGAGCTGGACCGTTCGGCCACATCTGTATCTTCCCACCCTGTGTGGATGGGCTGTGTGCCTGGGCTGCCCATGGGGCCCCTCCACCCCTGACTTCTGCTCCAGCACCCCACAAGGCACTGCAGGACACCTGCTGGCTAAAGGGCAGGAGTGGCCAGGGGAGTCAGAGCCGCACCTCCCCACGCTCTGAGCACTGAGCAGCATTTTCCCCACCCACTGGGGTGGATGGACAGATCTAGTCCGCTCCCTCCATCTGTGCTGCAAACACCACCCAGCATAAGGATGAGCATCCGCTGGGACCTGTCCTAGCCTTGTAGGGCTGCCAGGACAAAGGACCCCAGGCTGTGGGGCTTGGAGCCACAGACTTCCATCCTCTCTTAGCTGTAAAGTCCAAAATCCGGAATCAAGGTGTTAGCAGGGCCATGTTCCCTGCGAAACCAGGAGGGGAAAACCCTTCATTGCCTCTTCTTGCTTCTGCTGATGGCGTGGGGAGGGGTGGCGGGGGTGGTGGTGGGGGCTGCTACAATTTCCCCCCACCTCTCCCTCTTGCAAAACACCAAAGCCCACAGTGTGTTCTAGATTTTGTCCTCAGCGAGCGTTGGGCTTTGGAAGATCCAATCTACTCAACAAACTCCTTCCTGACTCACAAAAATTAATAAGATGTGAATAATGGCTGCTGGGCGCTTCAGCCAAACTCCAGGGACCAACGTGTCCTGTGGCCTGCTCTGTAACGGACAGAGACCCCTTCCTGCCACCCCATCAGCAAAGGAGCACAGGAGGGAAGACTTAGCCCCTCCCTCTGCACATGGGACCCCAAGCAGGCCCCTGGAGCCCGGGAACCCCCATCTGATGAAAGGGGGTGATTAATTATAGCCGCTGCCTCCGAAACTTTGGGAAACGTCGCGCCCCACGCAGGGGCAGCCTTCCCTGAGCCATGGGGTGCCTGTGGGCAGGCTGGCCAAAGCCCAGCTCACCGGCCCTGCCCTGCACCCCTTTTCCCCACAGTTGCCCTGGCATGAAAGCCAGCATAGACCCCCCGAGGCCACGTCCCCTGATGTGGGGACCCCAAGCTGCACCCGCAGAGAAGGGGGTACCCCAAGCCTGAGCCCCACTGGTACTAATAACGTCCACGTGGTGTACTCCCAGCAGGCAGGGCCACGTGAAATCTAGTCTGCCCCTAAGCAAAGCATGCACTTACCTTTTATTCCCCTGAATCTAAGTGAGTAGAAACATGGAATGCTTTTCTTATTTTTGAACGCAGAGGAAGAGACCCTCCTGTGCCTGAATGCACACGATGACAAGAGAGAGTGCATCCCAGGACAGGGCGCGGTGGCTCCCAGGTCAGGCGCGGCTGAGTTTGCATCTCAGCTCTGCCCCGCCATCATCGGGGAGATGGCCATGCCGCTGTGGCCTGTCCCAGCGCTACCCTACACCGTGGCTCTGCCTCTCCCACCAGAAAAGGAGAATCTAACTCCCTCAACACTCCGAATGTGGCATCGCCAACGTCCTGTGACTTGCATCCACCCGGCTCTCCCAGACACTCGCTCTGTCCCTGTTAAGAGGTTGTTCTAGTTTGCTAACTGTGGAATGCAACACACCAGAGAAGGATTGGCTTTCAATAAAAGGGGATTTATTTCATTAGTTCTTCAGAGGAAAGGCAGCTAACTTTCCACTGAGGTTCTTTCTTACGTGGGAAGGCACAGGGTGATCTCTGCTGGCCTTCTCTCCAGGCCTCTGGGTTCCCCAACAACTCTCCCTGGGATGATTTCTTTCTGCATCTCCAAAGGCCTGGGCTGAGCTGCAAGTGCTGAGATGAGGTGTGCTGAGCTGCTTGGGCTGTGCTATGTTGAGCTCTCTCATTTAAGCACCAGCCAATTAAGTCAAACGTCATTCATTGCAGCAGGCATGCCTCCTAGCTGACTGCAGATGTAATCAACAACAGATGAGGTTCAGGTACCATTGGCTCATGTCCACAGCAACAGAACTAGGTGCCTTCACCTGGCCTAGTTGACAACTGAATTTAACTACTACAGAAGTCCAGCCGCTCTGAACCGCCACTGCATGCCATGCTCGGGTGGCCGGTGGGTGGTCCCAGGTGAGCCCAGCCCCCAACCACCCCCACCACAGCCCCCGCCACAGGACTGGCACTGCCCTGCACCCCCAGACCAACGCATCACCAGCTCAGAAGAAGCAAGATGCTCAGCTGATGACACAAGGGGCAAAATATCCACGCCGCCAAGCCCTGCCCAAATTCCTCAGCCAAAGAAACCAGGAAATATGATAAAATAGTGGTTGTTTATGTCACCAAGATTGAGAGGAGTTGATTTTGCAGCCGTCATAACCACAGCACTGAAGGTGAGCTCTTGGATGGGGTGTGGCTTAACCTCTCTGAGGCTCTAAATGGAAAGGGGGACCACTGGGAGCCAGTGAGCAAATGTGCCACTGCACAGCAGCAGGGGACAAGCTCCCCTCATCCTTGCCATCACCAGGAGTATTTTACCATAAAGACAAGTCGGGAGACAGGCATTTTTCACAAGATGCTACTCCAGCACAGCCAAATCCCATCACCCATCAGACAACCATCAAGAGATAATGAACCCAGCCCTAAGTGGCCATGTGCCTGAGCTGAAATCGATCCTTTAAAATAAATTAATTAAGCAAGAGGGACAGAGACTGATGACCCCAGAGCTGCTGTCTACACATGGCCTCATGCCTCTGAAAAGCACCTGAGCAAAAAGTTTAATTTTGGTTTAGTAGAAAATATGATATTCAAATCTCTATTCAAGCCCTCAAAACCACCCGTACCCTTTCATCTGGAAATCGCATTCCTAGAAATCCAGATCGGAGAACCATGTGAAATACCTGAAAACGTCCGTTCACGAAGACGCTCACCGCATCCCAATGAAAAGCACCAAATGCTGGGGACAGCTGGTGTCCAGCAGCCGGGGAGGGGTCTCTACCTGCCACCCTGAGTCTCTGCTGTCACCTACACCTACCAGCTTGTGGCCACGCGCTCAGGTCCACCAGGGACCACGAAAGGTGGCTCAGCCGCCCCTCCCCCACCACGCCAGGGGCCTCCCCTCCTCCCAGGACGGCCACCCCAGCCCTGCAACCTCTGTCCCCTTCCACTGCAAGGCCGGCACCTCACTGGGGGCGTTTCATCTCTCCTGGAAATGACCCTGTCTCCCCAGACGCGGTGCTGGACCTGCTGTTTCTCCACCCTACCCTCAGCCTCTCTGTCCACCTGGTCCCAGGGAGACAAGGGTCCCCCTTGGGGCTGCCCCCGGCCTCCCAGCTCCCATCACACGACATCATGATGACTTGTTTATGTCCTTGTCCCTGGTCCATGGAACTCTCGAAGGCAGAGGCTGTGTCCGAGCCCCTTGCCCGCATTGTCCCACACCCACGCCCCTTCCCCACAACACGGGGACATGCCACGGGCGATTGATCCTAGTCTGACAAAGGAATCTGTTTATCTTTACTGAGTGAATAACCATAGCCACATGATAGAATATTATGCAACCATTAAAACTTGTTTGCTCACAGTCTGTAATAACATGGGGGAATGCTTACAGCGCGTTCAGTTTTTTCAAAGATACAAAACTGTATTTATATTACAATTCACAGGGGTGGGGGAAGTTAAATGGAAACACAATTAAATGTGAATTATGTTTCTGGGGTAGTGAAATCAATGAGGTTATTTTTTTTTTATTTTTGCACGAGCAGGCACTGGAAATCAAACCCGGGTCTCCGGCACAGCAGGGGAGAATTCTGCCACCGAGCCACCTTCGCACCACCCAACAACATTATTCCTCCTTCATTATTCTACTTTCTGCATTTTCCAACATTTCCCTAATGAGACAAAATGCACAGAGAAATAAAACTGGAATGTCCGCACAAGGAGCATCTTAGCATATGCCCAGCGTCACGCCCAGAAGCTGACAACACGGAGCGCATTACAATGCTGGATTAGATTTTCACAGCTTCAATAAAGAGCCTCATCTCTCCTTTGGGCCATAAAATATTCAGGGTTGTTTTTATCACCTTACACTCTGAAAGCCCGTGTGGGAAGCACACGTGTGCAGCCGCTGATTTCTCCGGTCAGCTCATTCCATGATGGACTGTTCCCGAAGCAGGCGGGCTGGAGGTCTGCAAGGCCGCGGGAGGGCACGAGCCCCTTGCACCATGATGGCTGGGCTGCCTGACCACTCTGCAGCGAGGAATTTGGGTTCTCTAATATTCTCGAGCCGTCAGCTTTAATAAGGAGTCTGACAGCACTTCGCCCTGGCCAGCGTTTAAATCATCGTCACAGCCCTCCCGTGGGGCTGGGCCATGCAGCGTGCACGCTGCCCATGTGGAACGAGGACAGGCAGTCTGCTTTGCACAGGACCTCAAAAATGACCGTGCAAGCTAAAGCTGTTCCCCCAAAAGACATGTCCAAGACCTGATCCGTGGTACCTTGAATGTGGCTTTATCGGAAAACAGGGTCTCTGCGGATGGAACCGAGTTTAGAGGAGATCATACACAGTCAGGTGGGCACTAAATCCAGGGGCTGGTGTCCTCAGAAGAAGAGGAGGGGACACAGTGAGACAAAGAACAGTAAAGCTAACACTTTATAATACACTGTAACTTGAAACATTAGAAACATTGAGAATTCAAGGGTTCATTTCTTTGTAAAAAATGTTATGGAGACTGTTTAACAACTAATTGTTGCGATGTGATTTGAAATTTATTGCTTTTTTGTATATATGTTATTTTTCACACCAAAAAAAGTTGATTGTGATGATAAATGCACAGCTATATGATGATATTATGACCCATTAAGAACATAATTTTAAAAGAAATGTACGGAGAGGAATGGGATCGGTGCTGCCTCCTGTTTGGGCTTACCATACGGAACAAGCATCTCTTCTCTACCTTGGCGAATTGTCCTGGGCCTTCCTGAGGGTGGGTCAGCCTCGGACACTCTGTCCTCTGCACTTTCAACGTCATGACTTAGCTCCAAGACGGCTGCTCAGGTGCAGCGTGTTGCCAGCATCACTTCCTGCGCGTCTTCATCCTCTCCATCGCAGCCACCTTCCCCCTAGGTTGATAAATCCACCTTCACTGTTTTCCTCGGGCTGCAGAGGGTAGGAGCAGCTACCCTGCCTGATCAGCTTTTTCTCCTGCAGCTCCCTAACATTCAATTCAAATTTCCCAACCAGCAACATCACTTTTCACTTTTTCCTGCACTTTCAACTTTCTTGCCCATTTCCCCCTCTCATGATCCATTTTTGCAAAATGTTGCTTGGGTGTCTCACTGGGAGACAAGGAGGCAACACATCTGCATGTCCTGCTGCCTGTGAGTGAGCTGACAGAGGCCCGGTAACCAGTTACGGACCGGCTCTGAAAAAGTGACTGGTTGTGATGTGCGTTTGTTACTTATGCAGTGATGTGTGGACCGAGGGTGTACTTCATACAATTACTCACACGTACTATACCGTGGGAACCAAAATGCACACATGCTGGCAGGCTGGGGTTATTTAATTAAACTGTGGTGTGTTAGTTTGAAAGCTGCCGGAAGGCAGTATACCAGAAATGGAATGGCTTTATAAAGGGGAATTTCTAAGTTACAAGTTTACAGTTCTAAGGAAGTGAAAGTGTCCAAATTAAGGCACCCACAAGAGGTTACCTTCACTCAAGAAAGGCCGATGGGTCAGGAACTCCTCTGTCAGCTGTGCAGGCACGTGGCTGGCATCTGCTGGTCCCTTGCTCCTGGGCTCCATTGCTTTCAGTCTCTGTGGCTGTGGGGGCTCCTCACTTTGCTTCTCCAGGGCTGGCTTTCATCTCCTGGCTTCCCTTGGCTCTCTCCAGGTTCTGGCTTGCTTAACACCTCATGGCAATGTCCGCTGGGCTCCAAGCATCCGTGCCTCTCTTCTCCATGTGCCCACAACTGTGTCCGCTGCGCTGTGATGATTCTGTTGGCTCTGAAACTTTCACTGTTTCTGATTCTCTCCAAAGTGTTTCCTCTTTTAAAGAATTCCAGTAAATGAATCAAGACCCACCTCGAACAGGTGGTGTCACGTTTCCATGGAGATAATCTAATCAAAAGATTCTAATCCATAGTATTGAATCAAGATTAAAAGAAACAGTTGTCTCCATAAGATTGAATCAGGATTAAAACGTGGAATTTCTGGGGTACATAATATTTTCAAACCAGCACATGTGATAATTGAAATTCATGTATACTGGAACAGTGCAAAGTAAAAACTGCCTACACTCTGGGGGGTTGGCCAGGGGAAGGTGTATATTTGGTACAAACAAGCGAGCAATCAAACTAAAAAAACACCTGGACCACTCTGAGGTCAGATTTGAAGGTGTGTCATTTGTTCACTCACTCAGTCATTCAGACATTTACCAAGCACATTGCAGGTTACAGGTGCTGAGCTGGGTCAGAGGGAGCTGAGAAAACCAAGACACGGCATCTGCTGACATGCCACATGCCAGGACCCTGCACGGAGGGGGAGAAAGGCTAGCGCTCCAGTCCTGTCTTGTCACCTGAGCTGAGTCGCCTCTCTTCCCCAGGTCATGAGCCAGTCTCTTCACTGGGGATGGGTTCCCTCTTCTGCCACTTAGAGTTCTCTGGTTAAAGTAACAGAAATCGACTCAGTTTAATTTACATAAAAAAAAGAATAAAAAAAGGAAGTTACTGGGCAGCTCTGAGGGAGGCACGGAATCAAGGAGAGAGTACGACAGCTGGACACGTGGGCTCAGAAGAGGCAGGCAGGACTGGGAACTCAATATTAGGAATCCAGGGCCATTCCAGCTGGCTACTGCTGTGTAATAAAAAAGACAAATGGTTTAGCAAAATAAGCCACAGGACAAATATTATATGATATCCCTGTTATATAAATTAACTAGAATGTGCAAATTCATAGAGACAGAGAGTAGATTGCAGGGTAGTGGAGAATGGGAAATGGAGCGTTCCTATTTAATGGGAACAGACTTTCTGTCTGGGTGGCAGAAAAGTTTTGGTAAGGGATGGTGGTGGCAGGAGCAGGACATTGTGAATGTAACTGACACCACCAAGTTTTGTATATTTGGAAGTGGTTAAAATGGGAAATTTTATGTTACATAATGTTACCACAATAAAAACTTGAACACAGAAATCAGAGAGCCAACACAGTGTGTATATTATGGACTTTGCTTAATTACATAATTTTGATAATATTACAGCTGTAACAAATACCACATTTGTTGTACTAATCATGCAAAATGTTAATAATAGGGAAAACTGTGGGGGTGGTGTATGGGAACTCGGTCCCTTTTGCCTCCTTTTTCTGTAAACCTACAACTGCTCCAAAAAATAAAGTCTATTTTAAGAAACCCTAATGGCTTAACACAGAAACCATTTATTTTGCTCTGCAACTTGGGCAGGTCTCAGAGGGTGGTGGTCTCTGTGCACATCGGATGGCCTGGGCCGGGGCTGGAGGGTCTGTTTTAGATGGCACACGCCCACGCGGGCAAGGCGGTGTTGGCTGTGGGCTGGCAGCTCAGCAGAGAGCCAGGGGCCCTCACCTCTCTGCACAGTGAGAGAGCTGGGTTCCAATCCCAGGCATCCTGAGCAAGCAGGGCAGGAGTGCACGGCACGTTTTGACTCAAGTCTCCAAATCTGCCCCATGTCACCTCCACCTTATTCTACTGGTTCTTTTCATAGTCACGGAATGGGGCACCCCATACTGGGCAGGACGACAGAGTCATGGATACAAGAGGGCAAAAAGCTACTGTCCAACCGCGAAAAATTAAACACAACCAGAGACAGATAGCAAACCAAAGGGATAACACAGATACAACACAGGGGACAGATGATGGCAGAAAGTGGGCAAAGAATATGCCCCCAAACTTACAACTGAACAAATATAATGGGTCAATAAATACGACAGGCAGCTCAATGTCACAGACGTGATTCGAAGGAACACAGCATGTGAACTACCATATTTGCAAATACACATTGATTCTAGACACTCCTGGCAAGGATTTGGGGAAAGAGGGTCTTGGACACCGCGGGAGGTAGTTTAGGCGTGACAACCTTGCTGGAGGAAAAGCCTGACAACCAGATGAGAATGATTTAGAAGAACACACTCTTAGAAGCAGCCATTCCAATTCCAGAAACTCATCCTAGGGAAATGACCAAATTTACACACAAAGATATACAGACAAGGAAACCCTTTCACAACATTGTTCGTGATATTGAACAAATGGAAATTTCCTCACTACCCACTAGGATGAGATCGATTAAAATATACGAGATGCCTTTGGCAAATACTGCCCATGATGGCAAGAAAATCTACTAGATTACAAAATAGTGAGAGCACATAGTAGGTGCTCAGTAAACATTTTTTGAGTGGATGAATGTGGGAATGTTTCTTCCCAGAGAGTTTGGTACATACATGCAAATAAAAAATATACCAAAATGTTTTCAGAGGTAGGGCTTTCTGTTTCTCCTCTTATTTTTCTACATTTTCTGAACTTTTAGCAATGAGTTTTGTAGTAAGACAATAAGCCAATAGCAATAAAAATACTTTAAACAAAGAAAATCAACTCTTCATGATTCCTCAATGTCAACAAGATAAAATCCAAACTCCTTGCCATGGCATTCAATGCCTTCCCTGATGGCACAGCCTTCCCATCTGCCCCCTGCTCTGGCAATCCCTTCTTCCCTGCCTCTACCCTCTCAACACAGCCCCAAGGACACACTGGCCCATTTGCATACCTTACAAAGGATGCCCCCAGTCCAAGATGCCAGTCTTTACCCCTGTATGGTGGGTTTATAGGGCCAGGCAATGCTTTGCTTGCTAAAGCTGCCAGAATGCAATATACCAGAAATGGGTTAGCTTTTACAAAGCGGATGTATTAGGTCACAAGTCTACAGTTCTAAGGCCATGAAAGTGTCCTAATTAAGGCATCAACAAGAGGATACCTTCACTCAAGAAGGCTGACTGCATCCAGGTTCCTCTGTCACAGGGAAGGCACACGACAACATCCGCTGTCCTTTTCTCCCAGCTTCTGGGTTCCAACAGCTCTCTCAGTCCGTTCTGCAGCTCCAGGCATCTGTGTCTTAGTTTCATCTCTCTGCTGTGTCAGCTCTGAGCTCCCTGTTTCCTGCTCTTTATTCTCTTTATACAGGGCTCCAGTAAAAGGATTAAGACCCACCTGGAATGCAGGGCCACATCGCCATCTAATCAAAGGTCCCACCCACAACTGGGTGGGTCACACCTCCATGGAAACAACCTAATCAAAAGGTCCCACCCAAACAACAGGCCTGCCTCACAAGATTGGGTTAGGATTAAAGGAACGTGCCTTTTCTGGGATATATGAACAGTATCGAACCAATAGAGCTGGCAAAATAGCTAACTGTCCACCATGATCCACACTTCTGTTCCACAGGTGCAGCTGTCACATCTCCATCAAATCAAAGGTCACACCCAGTACTGGGCTGTGCAGATAATCTAATCCCGAGTTTCCACACTACAATATTGAATCAGGATTAAAAGAAACAGCTGCACCCGCAAGAACAGATCAAGACTAAGACATGTTTTTCCTGGGGTACATAACACTTTTAAACTGGCACATTTCAGACCCCTGAACAGACCTGTGGAAGAGACCACCAACCTGCAGGGGTCACCCGTGACGGACTGACGGCGCCATAACTAGAAACCGTGTGTGGGACTAAACCACTGAACTTTGGGGGTTTCTTTGTGACTGGTGGTAATTAGAGTAATCCTAAGAGCTATAACAAACTGTGCTCGGCAGCCAAATCTCCTCCCGGACCTGCCTCTCCCACACAAAGCCTGCACTCCTGTCTCCCCAAGGAGGGTGGACGTTGTGAGGGCTGGGGGAGGCTGCCTCTTTGTCGTGGGGGGGCAGTGGGAAAGGGTATAGAAGAAAGCAGAGTAAGATGGAGAGGGCAGCTCCCAGGCACGGAGCCAGGCCCGGGGAACCCGCTCAGGGTGCTAGCTCATCCAACACTTGCACAGACCCACCAGGAAGGTACTGCCATTGAGCTCTCGTTCTCAGATGTGAACACCCAGGCCCGGCTGGCTGAAGCTTCTGCCCAAGCACACTCTGAGGATGGTGCAGAAGTGGGACCTGGCACCACTCTCTGTAGAGTGGTCCTGGGAGAAGGACCCACCATCGGCCTTTGGAAAATGGGGATCCAGGTACGGATTAGGGACAGCGGGCTGAACCAGCATCCCTTAGCATCATACTGAATGTCTCCCTCTGGGCAGAGGCCTGGAAAGGGGAGGAAAGACGGGCCTAGTTAGGGAAGACCTAAGAGATAGAACAATCACAAGTTACCTGCAGAGGCTTCGGAAACTGGTTCGAATCTAGTAACTCTGAAAAGACTTTTTGGACAACAGGTGATGTGGTCAATACCGACCAGAACTTAGATGACAAGGAAAGAGGATTCATTTTGCTCAGCGACATAATGGCACTGGGTCTTTAACTTTTGGAGAAACCTACTGATGTAGGGTGAAATGACAGGAACCTTAGATTCACTTAAAAATTCTTCAGCAAAAACAGGGGCAAGGGAAGGATATGGGGGAGTATGGCAAAAACCTTGGCTGCATGGGCAGGCCACAGTGGCTCAGCAGGCAAGGACGCTTGCCTGTCATGCCAGAGGACCCAGGTTTGATTCCCGATGCCTGCCCATGTAAAAAAAAAAAAAAAAAAACTTGGCTGCAGTTGAAGCAAAGGGGTGAATTTGGGACAATTCAATATACTATGTTCTCTACTTTTGTACATAGTTGAAAGTCCGCAAAAACTTTTTTGAAGTATTGCAAAAACTCCAATGCGAGTAAATAAGAATAAAAGAAGCTCTCTTATTGAGATTTACGTCCACTACAGACACGATTTCATTCAATGCCCATAAAAAGCCTAAGTGCTTGGAAGCTCTCCCTCTCCCTGCCAAATGCCCAGAGCCCAATCAGGCTCCCGGCCCCAGCAGCCGCAGCAGAGGGCAGGGGCCTGGGGGGAGAGAGCACGCCCACAGGAGGCCCCTTGTCCGCAGTTGGAGAGCCCAGCCCTGCTCAGCAGCCCAGCACCCCGGCCGGGCCCCTCTGAGCAGCCTTTGTTCTGCCTCCCTGAGCGGTCAGCCCAGGCTTCTGGAGGACAATGGACCCCACTGTGCAAGGAGGGCAGTGTCCACCCCGGGCAGCACAGCGGCCCCCAGGTGTGCCCTGTCACCCAGCAGCCTGGAAACTGCTTCCTGAGACTCAGGCAGAGGAGTCTGGGTGCAGTCAGGGGACAAGCATTACCTCTTCTCCCAAGCAGCATGTCCCTTCGTACATGCCATTCCTACTGCTTAGAAGGCACTAGAACACCGCGTCCCAGTCACCATCACTCCTCTCCCTGGAGAAGCACTCAGTGCCCGCCACCTGTCCTTGGTAGAGCTGTGACCACCCTCCACCCACCCATGCAGGACGGGGGCTCCTCTCTACCACTGACCTGTCTCAACGTCCTTTAATTGCATACACACCTGTGACAAATGCATACCTGCACATACCTGAGCGCTGAGCTGGGAAGCCCTGGGTTCAAACCCAAAACCCTCTTAAGCTTGGTATTTAATCATTACCTAATGGACCACTGCCCCTGCCCCATTGACCCAGGCCTACACGCTGGCCATCAGGAGCGCAGGTCCTGCAGGTGGGTGGTCTGCGTTCAGACCCCAGCATTGTCCCTTCCAAACCATGTCGGGGGCAAGGACCCCAGCTTCGGCGTTCTTCTCTGTAAAATGGGGACAAGAAAACCCACAGCATGGGGGTTTGTGAGGCTCCAATAAGAGGAGGTACTTGGCATCGTGTCTAGCACCTAATTAATATGTACTCAATAAACAATTAATCCTAATAATGCCTATTACGTTTGTTTTGTAAGTACTGAATACTAAATTCCACCTGGGACATTTTGCACAAGGGCTGACCCGGGAGGTGTCTATGGTTGTAATGGTCCCCCACCCAGCCCACTCCTCTTTCTCTTAGGTCAAGTCTGTAGGTAGGACTCAGTCTAAACGCTGGACTCCAAAAGGGGGAGAAGCGCGGTACCCGCCTCCCTGGAGCAGCCCCGGGGTGAGGCCCAGAGGTGCAAGCGTGGAGCTGGGAGCCATCAGGGACCTTTAACTCTCCCACCCCGCCCACAGGGGAAAGCTGCCCGATGGTTGGCAGGCGTCCATCACTTCCACCAATCACGAAAGCCAAGAGAGTGGGAGGCGGGGCCAAAGATTCTGCCTCACAGGGTTCCAGCCCTTCTCCTGCAACAAGGGGGGAGAGGAGGGGGGAGCGGGGGTGGGGGGGGGAGGCGGGGCTTCACAATTCTTCTGCCTGGTGCACAGTGAAAACACAGGGCCCCTGGGGCAAAGAGCAGGAGGAAAGTGCCATCCGGGTTGGTTCATTTCTCCCTTGACTTGTCACGGTGGTTTTTATTTGCTATTTCATGTCATTCTAAACAAGGAAAGAAATAAAATTTTAAATTATGATCATGAATCTCCTCGCTTGTGGTTGCACCGTGCAACTCCAGATTTAAATGCAACCATAGAGCAGGGTCACCAAAGCACACAGTTCAAACCTCAGAGCTCGTATACAGAGGAAACACTGCATTAAAGCAACTCGGCTGCTCTTGGGGAAAGGCTAAAAGGGACAGGAACTCTGACTGCCCTATCTTCCCCTTTCCTTCTATTCAGCGAAGGAAGAAGAGGAGCAAAGGATATGACAGGGCTCCTTGGAACGCCACTGCCTTCCTTCGTTGGAATGAGTTCTGGTTCCCACACGAGGCGTGGCCTCTCGTGCTGGCAGCGCCCCCCGCCTGCTCCGGCCCACGCACGCCGGTGCACGAGCTCGGAATTCAGCAGAGCCCACGGCACGCGGGAGGTCAGCAAGACGCCAACACAGGGAAGCAAGGAACAGGCGGTGACACACCCGTCGGGTGTCTCTCTGCTCACGTGCATGGTACACTGTCCCGCTGGGTTTCGCGTGCAAAACACAAGTTCAAAAATAAAATTATTCAAAATTTTAAGATCGCGAGAAGCATAATGTTAAACCTAGACGGGGGTCCTTCCCAGCTTGGAACCCTGTGTAAAAACAGGGGTGACGGAGCCATGAAACCCACCCTGTTGCAAAGCACGGGAAATCTGCTTATAATCTCATGTTAAATTAGAAAAGCAGCCTTCAACATGGTTTCTATGGAGAGAGCACAGATTTTATTAAAAACAGACATGGGTATCAAAAAAAGACTGGACGGAAATACAGCAAATGGCTGAAACGGCTCATCTTTGCATGAGAGATGCAAGCTGCTTCTTCTTTCCCCGATCTGCACTGCTATCCTGTAATCTCCCCTCCATCAAGCCTCACATTTCCCACAGCTAGGCTCCTTCCCAAGACCTAAAACATTTTTTACAAAAACATTCCCTTAACTCTGTAAGTCTTGAGGATAAAACCCCAAAATTGTAGTAAGTAAGAAGCACCAGGAGATGAGGTAGGAAAAAGTTTATTAGCATTTGGTTTCCATCTCCCAAGAAAGAAAAAGAGGCAAACCCTACTCTATGCCAACCAACTCTTAAGTGAGGATTGGCTACAAATCCACCCGTGCACTGCTCACACCAGCTCGTGGGTCTGGCACGCAGGGCAGTTTGGGGAAAGTTCTAACAATCACTCTTTGCACTTTGACCTCGCAACGGCCCAAGGCAGTAAGCCATGTAGGGCCACTGAGGCTGAGAGGTGACGGATTTGACAGCGGCCACCCAAACTGAAGCCCCAGGAGAGGTTATGGAAGTCTCACTCCCAAACGGAAGGAAAAGGAACAGAGCACCCGAGCCATCCCTATCGCGGTTTTCATAAATCAAAGGCTGCTACCCCCACCTCCCCCTGGGCTGCAAGTGAGTGCCACCAAGTAATCTCCCTTCTCTTAGCCTCAGTTTCCCTGCCTGTAAAACAAGGCAGGGGTGGGAGCTGAGTTAGCCATTCTGATGGTTTCTAAGGGCTGATCCAGCTTTAACCCCTGAAGAATGGACATCATTATTTATGGGCTTGTTCACATATACAGATTCATAATGACGTGAGTTTGTAAGAAATCTAGGAGGGTTCCTTTGGAGAAACGGTGGAGAGTTCATGGAGAAGATCTTAAACATTAAGTGATGGCTCATCCCTTATTTCAAGTGAGCTAAGCAACGCTCTTTAGAAGATACAGACCCAGCCCAGACACCCGCAGAGCTGGGCTTCCCTCACCAGGCCTGGGGAGAGCCCATCCAGCCAACAGTGCGCCTTACAGGGCCAAGGAGGAGAAAGCAGAACCAGGTGGCCTTGACTCGAGTAAAAGGAAGGACATCTACACTTACCGATAAAAGAAGATTCCCACAGCAGAGTGCAAATGGACAGATTTCCCTCTTGGTGACGTGGACCTAAGGCTCAGCTGTGAGCTCCAGGTCTTCCGGAGGGACGGAATTAAAGTGACAATAAGGAGGTGTGCTGAGTCGGGTACCTGAAGCCCAGGGCGGGGCTGGTTAATCCGGGAGTGGCAGTCACCGAGGTCCCCCATTCCCGCCGCTCCTTGCCCCGCCACCAACAGCACTGGCTTAATCCTAGCAGGGGACTTCCGTGTTGCCGTCACAACAGAGAGACGAGTCAGAGTCAAGCCTCCCCTCGGCCCCCAGGAGCGGGCGGCGTGTGCAATCACAGCAGAGGATGGGATTCGGTAGGCATCAGTCAGCCCCAGCAGGAACCGAGGGCACCTATTGGAAACCAGCAGAGCTCTGCACTGGGGTGGCGGGACGGGTCAGGGCTCAGCCACGCACCCCCACGACGCTGTCCGTGTGGCTGAAGGTTAGGTGCAAACAGCTCCCCTCTCCAGTGTGGGTTAGGCCCGGGCAGAACACAGAGGCACAGCCAGGGGAAAGCACAAAAACGCTCCATGCAGTGGGGACTGACCAGGTGCTGCCCCCAGGCAGGCCCGGGACCCTCCTGACCACACCAATTCCCAAGCCGGTCACTTCACCCCTCTGAGCCCCCTGCATTTCCTCAACCATAAAATTAGGGGACCTCTGCAGGAATAAACACATTATTCTGAAACCATATGCAACACGCAAGGACGGCAAGGGTAGAGATTAGAGAAACAAAGGTATATTCTTTTCCATGGATGAAAACAGCACACGTGTAAAATAGTTTGACAGCTGAGATGTCCCAGGGAGGACAGGCCATGACCCCAAAATGCCAGAGGGCCAGGGAGAGGGGAGTGACCCCTGTTCTCCAAAGACCCTGCACTACCTTGGGCTAGCTGCTCAGCACCCACCACCTCCCTTGGGCCATGAAGCTCCCTGCAGGCAGGGATGGATCCAGCTTAGTAAGTGCAGTTCAGTGGAGTTAAATAGCCCAGCGACACCTACAGAACTCACTCTAAACCGAATCCTGGTGCCTACAGCAATGAAGAACGCAGGTGGGTAGTTCTTCCTAGACCCGTGGCCAGCTGTTGAGAGAGTCTACACAGACTTCTGGGAACCCTCCCCCATTCCCAGGGCCCCTTTCTCTTCGGGCCAGGTCTCATTTGCCTGCCACACCCACCCAAGGGCTGCTCAGCCCCCCATCTTTGTAGCTTTTCTGAGCCCCAGGTTGGCCAGCGCCCACAGTGGCCATCAGCACTCTCAAGGCAGCTGAGCTCAGCCCAAGGCTAGCAGAAAGAGACTCCAGCCAGCAGCATAAGCCATGAGGAAATGCAGGCCAACCCCAGCGAGAAGCACTCCACGCCCACAGGAACGGCTACCACGTACAAAGCTAAGGGGTGGAGAGGATGTTGAGAAACAGGAGCCCTCCTTCTGGAAATGCAAAACGGTGCAGCCGCTGTGGAAAACAGTTTGGCGGCTCCTCAGAAAGTTAAGTATAGACTTGCCATCTGCCCTGGCCATCCCACTGCTAGGAATATGCCCAAAAGAACTGGCAGCAGGGACCTGAACGATATCTGCACACTGATGTTCACTGCAGCTTTATTCACAATAGCAAAGGGTGAAAGCAACCCAAGTGTACATCAACTGATGAGTGGATAAACAAAATGCAATTCTACCATACGATGGAGTATTATTCAATCATAAAAACGGAATGAAGTGCTGAAATATGCTGTAACCCCAATGAACCCTGATGATACCATGAGTGAAATAAGCCAGACACAAAAGGACAGACATCATATGATGTCATCAATAGGAAATAATAAAAATAAGCAAATTCAAAGTCAGAAACTAGGACACAGGTTACTAGGAGACAGACTGAGGACAGGGAATGGGGAGTTAATGCTTAAAAATGAAAAATAAAAAGACCTAAGCTGTTATACTAATTCACACCAAGGTGTGAATGACTAACAAAACCTAAACACTGTGCCAGGTATCCGGGACAGTACTCAGTAACTCCAGCAGGACTCTCACTGGCAAAGACCTTGACTTGGAACTCAAGGGTTGAGAAGAGCACGTGATGGGCATTCCAGGTGGAGGTAGGAGCCAGTGCAAATGTCCTGAGGCAAGAAAGAAAATGGCCTTCTTTAAGGACCAGGAAGTAGATCAGAACCTTTGAGTGAGGGCAGCTCATTAGGCAAAATGTAGTGCAAAGGACCAGATGAAATAAGGACTTTTGCAAAATGACCCTTAGCATCCATAATTTGTTCTCAAAGCTCTTCTAGGAACAAGACTTAAATGATAAAGTGTATCCAATTCCTCCCACAGGCACTGTGGCTCTGCTGGGTGCTTTCTACATTAGCATAGTCCCTGGTCATCCCAACAACCCATTAAGAGAGATCACTATTACTTTTCCCTTTGCAAAAGGAAGAAACTTTTCCAAGGTTGCATAGCAGGTGAAGAGTCAGAAGCAGGATATCAACTCAAGTTCTGTCTGAAGTCCAGCTCTGTAATCTACTCTGTGCTCTGGGCATAAAATGCAGTCAGGGATGCAAGAGTGTTAAAGTCTGTTTTCACTTAAGGAAGCCAGAGTTTTCCTAAAATTCTAATAAGTATTATTAATTGCTTCCTCTACTAGACCCTGCCCTCCCTGAAGGCAGGAGTTCTGCCCCTGTCCCCTTGACTCTATACCTTATGCACACTGGTGCTCAGTCTGGGTGCAACTGCGTCCCCCACAAAGGCATGTTCAAGTCCCAACCCCTGTTCCTGGAGTGTGAACCCATTTGTGGGTAGGACTGGTGAAGATGCTAAGGTGAGCCCAGACTGAACAGGGGTGGGCCTTCCTCCAATGTGGCAGACGTCCTTGTAAGCAGGGGAAACTGGATATGGAAACAGAAGCCAAAGATGGAGAGAGGTCACCGCAGGATGGAAGCAGAAATGCATACACAAGCCAAGGAACCCCAAGAATGGTGGCGAGCCAGCATGAGAAAGCTACAGACGCCAGGAGGAAGTATGGCCTGGCAAGACCTCGATTTTGGACTTCTAGCCTCCAAAACAGAGCCAGTCAGTTTCTGCCATTGAAGCTACTCGAGAGTGTGGGATTTAAAGGAGCAGCCCTGGCACACTGAGACACTGAGGTTTTCCATCTAAAAATGTGGGGACAAGGGTACAGGAATGCTTGGGTGAGGCCCCAGCAGGAGTTAGCCACTCATCAGCAATCTGCAGTTCCGAGGCGGCTCCCTCACGCACCCTCTCACCTGGGAAGCTATCATTCGCTCCCATTTCACAGGCAAGAAACTGAGTACCAGTGAGAAGAGACACCCGCAAGGGCCCAGGGCTCCCTGCTAGAATATAGACTGCCTGCTCTCAGGGCTAGAACAGTGGCTTGCCACCACTGAAAAGGGATTAAAAGCCATTTCTTCTTTCTCCTATAGCTACACACTTGTCCTTGCTCTCTTCTGCCGAGCACTCGTGAAATTCTGAAATAAAATGGGGAATGGAGTAAGGGAAAAAATCAACCTTTGTAATGTCTACTAAGGGTCAGGCATGCTGCTTTTTACTTTTAATCATACACCTGGCCCTGTGCTGTCACCCCCAATGCACAGATGATAAAACGGAGGTGTCCCCGGGGAGGCGGGGCCAGGCCATGCTGGGGAACAGCTGAGCGGACCTGGCAAGTTCCCCTCTCCACCAAAGCCAGGCCGCTGGGCCCCCTGCCAGCGACCCAGAGGCCTCTTTAACCCTCTGCTGCCCACCAGGCTAGGAGCAGAGAAAGAACAACCCTGACACAGGCCCATCCTTGCTCAGCCTCACCCAGGCAGCAGACATAGGGTGGCGTTCAGCCTCCTGGGCAGCTGTGAGGGCCCCCGGTTGGGAGCAGCTCTCTCACCCAGCCCTGCAGCCCTGCCCCCTCCCCCACCACACACACACACACACACACACACACACACACACACACACGCACACGCCCATCAGCAAAGCATGACTCAGCGGTTCTCCTCAGGGAACTGGGGGCACACTCCACCCCCATCCAATGCTCCCCTGCCACCAGATCAGGAACAGGGGGGAGCCCACCTGCCGGGGCCCCGCGCTCTCCCGGCCCCACAGGGCTCCAGCCCCGGGACTCGGCCTCATTTCCGGCAGATCCAGGCATCCAGGCATCGGGCTGGCAGACGCAAACTGCCGCTGAGCCCCGCGAGCTCCCTGAGACAAGCACCCACGCACACCAACGCTGTGGGCTGCAGTGCTCAGGGCCCCTCAGTGAGCCCCTCCCCAGAGCCCTTCCCACATGGGCACCCACCAGGGGCACCCCTTGCCCAAAGCCCACCAACACTTCTGCAGCTCCTGGGAAGATGCCCACCGCCCGTGGACACGGAAGGCCTCGGGAATAATGAACCCGGCGCCCGCAGCCTCCCCACCCCCCACCCGGGGCTCACTCCGCAGCCCTCTGGCCGTGCACCGGAGGTGTCGCCGCTGTCCCCTAGGCAAGGCCCCTTGGAAGTTACTGACCTACAAAAAAGGGACGGTGACCCTCTGGATTCTTATGGCCGACTTGGGAGATTTCAAATGCAGGGCCCGTTTGGGGAGGCATGTCCCACTTTTCAGGGAAATCCTGACCGTTTCCGGCCAGCTCCTCCTGCCTCAGTATATAAATCACCAAGAATAAAAGACCAAACTCCAGCGGCCTCCTTCCCCCTCCCGCTAAGGGACCCCTGCCTCCAGAGGCCCAGGGAGGGGAGGAGGAGGGACAGCCAAGGACCCGGCAATTGGATTTTTTCTTCTGGGTCCCTCTTCGTCTCCAGGGAGTGGGCAGCCTAGAAAATTCTGCGGGTTTTGGGCAGGGCTGAAATGTCAAATTCAGGGTTTTAACCCATTACATTTCCCCCCCCCCCCCCCCGGATTCCTTCACCAGATTAGCCGAAGGGATGGCCTTTTCAGAAACGATGGCCGGGGCGGTTCAGGATGCCACCTGGCCACGGAGCGAAAAGCTGCCTCCCGCGGTGACTCCCGGAGGGCGGCGCGGAGGAGGGCATCGCCTCTCCGCCTGGCAGGGAAGGCGACCCCGCCTGGGCCCTGGCTGCTGACCCCCGGCTCCCTCCCTCCTGGGCCCGGGGCGCGTGGGGCGGGGTGGGGTGGGGTGGGGTGGGGTGGGGTGACACGACACACATCGCGCGGTCCAAACCTTCGGAGGGCATTCGGTGCGACGGCATCCCCACGCCGCGGCCGGCCGGAGGGGGTCTCAGACAACACGTACGTTACCTTCAGTCACATAGCTGTGGTCCCGCAGGAAGCTGTGGTTAATTTTCCGCGTGTCCGTGTCCTCGCCCATTGAAGGCCGTGCCCGGTGCCCTGGGCATGCCCCGCCGCCGCACACCGATGCAATCCGCAGAGGTCGCGCCGGGCGCGCGGGCCATGCCGCCGCAGCCTAGCAGGGGCGCGGGCCGCCGGGGCCCCGGGGGGCGGGCATCGCGGGCGTGGGGGGCGGCCGGGCGGGGGGCGGGGGCGCCGCGGTCAGGCGAGCGCGCGGCGGGCGGGCGGCGGCCGCGGGGTCGGGCGGGCCGGGGGCCGGGCGCGCATCCCGGCCGGCCCGTGCGCGCTGCGTCGTGCGCCCGGAGGCCGGGCTGCGGGGCGCCAGGCGGCGGCGGCGGCGGCGGCGGCGAGGGGACGCGCGCGGCGCTGCGCCGAGCGAGCCGGGGCCGAGCCGGGCTGCGCGGGCTGGGGCGGCCGCCGCCGCTGTCGCAGGCCCCTCCCTCGCGCCGCCCGCTCCTCCGCCCCCGCGCCCCGCGCCGCCGGCCCACGAGCGACCCCGCAGGTGGAACCTGCGCCAGGCCCAGGCGGCGGCTCGGGGCTCCGGCCCCGCGCGGGTGGGCACCTCGGGAGCCCGAGTGCGCCGCAGGGGAGGTTGGAAGGAAGCGGTCGGTTTGAGGGACGGGGAGCGGGTCAGCTCAGCTTTGAGGGTGCGTCTTGGTGCCCCGGTGCTCCGGGAATAGAAGAGGCGGCCGACGTTTGGGTGGATTGGGTTGTGGGGGGCCGCTGAAGAGCTGGGGCGGCGTACCTGGAGAATGGGTCACTGCGGAGGGGGTGGGAGGGCAGCGGTCCCGAGGCCGGCCCACAGCCCAAGTGGCCGGCAGGTAGAAGAGGGGGCGTGGGTCAGGTCCCTTCTAGCCCCCTCCCCCGCTCCAGGAGCGCAAAATGGGCCCCGTGAAGAAGCTGGGGCGTGGGGGCAGGGGGGCTGGAGGGTGTCAGCACAGTCCGGGACAAGCTGGGTGAGATGCTGGCTCCGTGATCACGCTTCTGCACCTAACGCACCCCTTTCCTTCCTGGTGAGCAGAAGTGGCAGGCACAGTGCCGCGTGCATGCCAAAAGCATGCAAAATGCTGTCCCCGCCCCCACGCCGTAGCGCCGTGCAGGAGCTGCCGGCCTGCCTCCCTTTAATCATGTGTCCCCCAACATCTTACACGGTGCCTAGCACATAGTAGGCCTTCAAGTATTTATTCCCTCTCTGGCGGAACCCCCAGTTCCCGGGAGCAAAGTCCCGGCCCTGTGACCCTGAGTGCTCTGCTCTGATCGCAGGGCCAGGGGGCTTCTAAATCAACCCTTGGGACCCAGTAGTCTGTCTTTGGAAAGGGACTGGGAGGCGAGGGAAGAAATGCAGTGGGTAGCCAGGGTGTCTGGTGCTTCCCCGAGATGGGGGTGGGGGTGGGGGTTCAAGCCGGCAGGAGGTGCAGTCGCTCCCACCCAATTTCCCCACTGGTTAAGCCCTCCGCTCCTTTCATCTGGTTTTGTGGGGACTCCAAGCAGCTCCCCAAATCAGCCGCAGTGAGGGCAGGAAGTTCAGAAAGGGCTGGTTAGAGGATGGGGGTTACGGGAAAGACTGGCCAGGGTGGGTGCCAGCTGTGGCGGAGGGCAGTGCCTCAGCTAGAGCTGGGCTTTCATCCAAAACAAATGCTCAGAATGGACCTGTGGGTGGTGGAGACCCCCCTCCCCCCCTCCACATAGGGAGTAAATGGACTAGACCAGGGGTGAGGTCCTGGAGGGAGCACCTCCTGGCTGAGTGACCTGGGCAAGTCCTCCAACCTGTCCCAGCACAGGTGTGCAAAGTCCATGCAAGGACCGGGTAAGGCTTCTGCCTGGGACAGCACCTGGCCTGGCACTGACGCAGCCAGCCCTCAGGTCACCTCCTACCTGACACAAAGGTGACTTTCACACTGGCTTCTTTCTCCCACCAGCCTGGGAGTGCCCAGAGGGCATAAGATCTGTTCTCCTCTCTCCGTAAGGCCTGGGCTCCTCAAATACCCGACACCTCGCTCCCTAAACCAACACCCCACTCTCCGCCTACACCCCTAGCACAACAAAACACCCAAAGCCATGGACACTGGAAGACAGATGGAGGGGGCCAAGGCATGGCCAGCCTTATCTGTGAAATGGACGCAGCCACTGGATGCGCCTCCCAGGGCTTCTGTGCTTCCCCCTCGTGCAGCTCCCATCCCTTCCTCACTGATTTTGGGGAGACCCCCACCCCCATGCCATCCTTCTGGTCTGTCAGGTCTGCTGAAAGCCCCAGACCACAATATAACAGCCCTGCCCTGGTCGTCAGCATCTCAGCCACTCTGGGCACCCCAAGTTGGGAGTTTCTAACCTCCCAGGGTCCACCAGACCCCACATCAGCCCCTGCCCCCCTGCAAGGTGGTCTCGTCTGCCGCCCTCGGGGGCTCGTCCTCCGTCTCCCGGGGCCCCTTGCCCTCATCCATCAGGGCCCAGGCCTCTGGGGCTCCTTCCACCTCTCCAGGATGCTGCCACCACCACCCCGATACCACCACTTGCACCAGCTGCCCCATCTGTGTCTGCACACCCCTTCCCCTGCCCCACCGCTCCTCACCCTGCCCCTACAGCCCCCTCCCTCCTCACCAGCTGCTCCCATTTATTCATTCATGACAAATGTTTGTTGAGTGCCCACTATGTGCAGGCAGGAGGCTTAGAGCAGGGAAAAGAACAGATAAAATCTCCAGCTCTCGTGGGGTTGACCTCATGGTAGAGCAATGCAGACAATTCCAAGTGAACATCCGATGGCCTGCCTGGTCCTTGCCCCCTCCCTTAGCTGACCTCCCACTGCAGCCACCCTGCTGGCCACCCCCACCACCTTCCCTGACCTCGGTGACACCACCTGCTGCTCTAACTCCTCTGCCTCCTTGGCTGCTTTGGAAGTTGCACGTCTTTCAATGGTCCCTGAAACGGGTCTCGGTGTTCTTCTCTTTTCCCCCCTGACTTGTTTTACCTGGAGTTACAGTACGTGTGCAGAGAAGTGCACAAAACGTAGAGTCAACTCAGCCAACTATCGTGGGGCAAACATTCATGTAACTGCCCCCAAGTCAGGAATGAGGACGTGGCCCGCCCCCTGGGGCCTCCTTCACTATCCCCTCTTGCCACCGTGGGTCCCTCCCCAGAGGCAACCACCACCTTGGCTTCTCACACTGGAGTTTTGCTTGTCTGAGAACTTTCTACAAATAGAATCATAAGGTTTGGCTGGCTTTGTATCTAGTTTCTTCTGCGCAACATGACGCTTCTGAGATTCACTCATGTTGTTCTACATATATAGCTGCAATTTGTTCATTTTTCACTGTTGTATAATATTCCATCATGGAAATTCACAATTTCTCTGTTCTACTATTGGACATTAAAAGTTTCAATTTAGAGACTATTATGAATAATGCTGCCATGTCTCAGCACATCATGCACACGCTCCTGTCAGGGAATTGTCACATTGCTGGAAGACTGGGTGTACATACAGCCTATGTATGTTCAGCTTTATGTATTAGTTAGGGTTCTCTAGAGAACAGAATCAACAGGAAGCACTTGCAAATATAAAATTTATAAAAGTGTCTCATGTAACCATGGGAACGCAGAGTCTAAAATCCACAGGGCAGGCTGTGAAGCTGACGATTCCGATCGAGGGTCTGGACAAACTCCATAGGAGAGGCTCGCCAGCCGAAGCAGGAAAAGAGCCTGTCTCTTCTGAATCCTCCTTAAAAGGCTTCCAGTGATTAGACTGAGCATCACCATTGCAGAAGACACTCCCCTTGGCTGAATATAAATGGAATCAGCTGTGGATGCAGCTGACATGATCATGATTTAATTCTATGAAATGTCCTCATCACAACAGACAGGCCAGCACTGGCCCAACCAGACAAACAGGTACCACCACCTGGCCAAGTTGACACATGAACCTGACCATCACACTTGAGTACCTGCCATTAAACAGCCTCCAAAGATGAAATGTAAGAGAGTCCCCGCCTCTGCACAGGCTCGTTAAAGAGTTTGTTGTTATTTCCTGCGAGTCTAGCCATTTGCCACACCCAGCCCTGCCTGCACTAGCTCTCATCTCCATTCCCATTTCTCAAGGCATAGGCTCCCCCTCAACTCCTCCCTCGGCGTCAACCACCAAGGCCCCAGGCCTCCACAGACAGAGCTCTCCAACCCTCCATTCCTTGTGCCAGCTGCCCTGCTAGAATCCAGGGCTTCACCCTCTGCCACGCGGACTGAAAGCCAACTGGGCCATATTCTCTAACCTGCTTAAAATGAGTTAAGACTCACAACACCTACATGCTAAAGCCTAAATTCCAAGGTTTTCAGAAGCTGTCCCTAAATGCATCTCCAGCCAATTCCCTGTGTGCCCCATTTGCTCTTCCTTGAACTTTTGCAAGCCCCTGAGCAAGGAAGGCCTCTGCAAGGCTCTACACATTTTCATCTGCTGGTCCCCCTGCCTGGAATGCCACCCCCACATCCCACTGCCTCTCTGTTGGAATCAGCCCAAGTGCCATGTTGAATGACAGCAGCTCCCTCTTACTGAGTGGCTTCCATGGTGACGGTTAGCATGGTCCCCACATATACTGCTTCTCGTCTCCTTCGCTGCACATGGTGGATTTGCACTTTCCTGTCCCTTAGAAAATTAGGTGTAGCTTAAGACTTGCTTTGCACAATCAAATATGATGGAAGAGTCTTGGATCTCTTTTGAGCTTTAAGAGCCTTTGTGTGATTTGCCAGATTTTTTTTTTCTGACTTAGGGTCATGGAAGCACCTCTGAAAATACCACCTCCATCAACCAAACTTCCTGAGTGACTACAAAGAACAGGGTCCCCATTAGACATGTAGCATGACCAAGAAATAAAGAAGTCCTGTGTTTAGTCATAAAGATTTGTGGGCTGTTTGTTATTGCAGCATAACCGCGCACCTAGGCTGACAGATACATCCCTCCATGCCAGTTGCTAGGTCAGCAAGTCACAAATGTTATTTTGTTCTGTCCTCAAAACATGAGCTGTCTGTCTCAGCCAGAATGGACTAGATTATATTACAGTAACCAGCGGTCCCCAGAGCACACTGGGTTAAAGTCTATCTCTTCTCCAGGCTACATGCCCTTGTGAGCTGGCTGCAGCTCTGATCCCTGTTTTCTTCACTCTGGGAGCCAGGCTAATGGAGCAGCTCCTGTCTTGAACATTGCTGGGCTGGTGGCAGAGGTGAAAGAGAAACATGGAGGCCATCAACTGACTATTAGAGCTTCACTGGCCCAAGAAAGTCACCTCCCACCACTCCAAGTTGTAGGGCCTGGAAGGCACTATAGGTCCCACAGATGCCTGACCTTGGGGGAGCCTGGAAGGAAAGTCCTCCCCCAAGGAGGGTTGGCAAATAATTAATGCACAATAAGAGAGTCTACCACCATACCCATTGTGGTAGTTAGGTTCAAGTGTCAACTTGGACAGGTGAAGGTGCCTAGATCTATTGCTGTGGCCATAAGCCAATGGCATGTGAACCTCATCTGTTGCTGATTACATCTGCAGTCAGCTAGGAGGCATGCCTGCTGCAATGAATGATGCTTAATTTAACTGGCTGGTGCTTAAATGAGAGAGCTCAACGTAGCACAGCCCAAGCAGCTCAGCATATCTCATCTCAGCACTCACAGCTTAGCCCACACCTTTGGAGATGCAGAAAGGAATCACCCCAGGGAAAGTTGTCGGAACCCAGAGGCCTGGAGAGAAGGCCAGCAGGGATCACCCTATGCCTTCCCACGTAAGAAAGAACCTCAGCTGAAAGTTAGCTGCCTTTCCTCTGAAGAACTAACGAAATAAACCCCCTTTTATTAAAAGCCAATCCATCTCTGGTGTGTTGCATTCCAGCAGCTAGCAAACTAGAACACCCATTTTACAGAATAGGAAAACAGAGGTACCAGGTTGCTTTTCCCAGCAACTTGGTAGAGTCACTTTTCCCAAGCAACCTGGTAGAGAGTGGCAGAGCTGAGACTTACCCAGGTCAGTGGGAATCCAAAGCACATGTAGTCAACCCATATTAGCAGCTGCTGGTGTAATTACCACCAACTGCTGCTTCTCCCCTCCCCCACCTCATGACTGTCCCTGTCCCAGGGTGGAGAGGGCTTCAAGGTGGGTTCTTGCCTCTTTCCACCACTGTGAATCACGTGTGTACACTTGGATTGATCATTTCTCCAGAGAAATGACAAAAAGCCACCCACCCTCACCACTGGTCTAAGTCATACTGCCTCTGGGAGAACATGTCCCAGGATAATGAGCTAGGTGAAGACCCATCAAATAGAAAAGAAGTCAGCATGATGGGCCCAAAGCAATCATCCAGCCAAAATACTGACAAGCGATTACTGCCCACTGAAACATAACACTGATGGTAGAAAATTTGGAAATAGAGAAAAGTAGAAAAGCTACAGTTATAATTCCAAACACAATTACTAAATCGTTTTGGAGTACATCATTCCAAGACTTTATCAAGGTAGAGTTTTTGTTGTTACATAACCATGATCGTACTTTATTTTTTTTTGTATTTTCTTTGTCTATATGAAATAATTCAAACAAACAGTGCCTACAGCATATTATTTCAAGCCCCTACTGCTCAAAAGGAACACACATCAACATTCTTATTCTCTTGAGCTCTTTCTATTTAAGAAATAAAATGTGGGGATGCTCATGAAGTTTCTTTGCCTCCTTCCCTAGTCCTGATACCACCCCCCTCTTCTCTCTCCAGAACTAACCACTAACCCAAAGCTGATGTTTTCTTCCCAGCCACACTCTATTCTTTAGCAGCTATACATGCATTATCTCATTTTGTGTAATTTAAAAATGTATATAAACATTATCACATTGATCGCACCATATTGCAAAACACTTGTTTTGCGGACATTCTGTTTTCATCTCTCCCTGGTTCCATCATTGATTCTGAGCACAGCAAGCGAATGATCGATGGTGTGCGGGAGCCTGCGCACGGCCTCTCACGAGAGCTGGCCGTACACATGTCCACCCAGCTCTATATCCAGGGACAGTCGAGCAGTGGCCAGACACTGGCCATAGTGGGAGGATTTACCTTCCAGAGATCAGTAAATACTGCAAAGTAAAGCTTCTTCCCCTTGGACAGCAGTTTGTTGAAGATGTTATCAGCATATCAATAACGACAACGTCTCCCATCTTTTCCCACCCACCTTGATGGATATTTGAGTTGTTCCAGTGTTGGGGGATACAAAACAATGTCCTTTGGCCTATTTCCTTATATCCAAGTGTAAGAGTTTCTGGAGGACAGATGCCTGGAGGAAGGATTCCTGGGTTCTTGTGTACATACATATTTAACTTTCTGAATGTTGCAAATTGTGAAACTATTTCACTCCCACCTCACTGTATTCATTCTCTCTGTAGCATGTCAGAATTGACTTAGGTGCATGTCAAGCTGATGGGGGAACCGACAGGGCGTGATTCTTCCATGTGCCTTTCCCTGATTATCAATGCGGTTAGGGATCTTTCTATATGGCCACTTGAGTTTCCTCTTCTATGAATTGCCTGTTCTTACCCTTTGCCCATTTCTTCACTGGGATACTTGACTTTTTTTTCACTGATTTCTTGGAGTTTTTATGTAATTGTATTATCTATTCTCTGTCTGAATATATATACTGAAAACTTTCTTTTCTAATATGTTGCTTTACTTTTAACTTTGTTTATGGCACTTTGGTCCTACAGAAGTCCTTAATTTTGATGTAGAGAATTCTATCAATTCTATCAATTGAAAAATGATGCTATGCCTGCCCTGTTTAAAAAATACTTCTCTACCCCTGAGCTATAAAAGTGGTCTACAAAATGTCCTCCTGAGAGTGTGAAGGTTAAGTCTATGTGTCAACTTGGCCAGGTGATAGTGTCCAGTTGTTACGGTGAGGCTATTTCATGGATTTAAATTATTAGTCAGTTGGTTGCATCTATGGCTGATTCCATCTACAATGAACAAAGGAGATTGCCTCCAATGATGGGAAATCTCCTCAATCAGTTGAAGGTACTTAATGGAGAACTAAGGATTTCAGCAATCAGAAAGAATTTCTAGCTCCACTCCAGACAGCCAGCTTCTACTGGGGAATAAATCTTCACCTTCATTGGAGTTCCCAACTTGCATCTTTTCCTGGAGAATACAACATCATCTCCATTGAGTTTCCAACTTGCAGCCTGCCGTCCAGAATTTGAACCTGACAGTCTCTGCAGTGAGGTAAACCAATTCCTGTAAAAAAATCTGTTAATATTTACATATTTGTATCCTGTGGATTCTGTTTCTCTGGAGAACCCTGACTGACACAGATCACTTAAATTTTTAAAAATATATTTAGGGCTTTAGTCCATCTGGAGAATACAGTTCTGTTTGGAGTGAGGTAGGGATTTAACTATACACTTGTTTCATATGGTGACGCTAATATCCAAATCCTGTATAGACAGTCCATCCTTGCCCCCCACCCTCCAATTTATACTGCACTTCTCTAGGTACCAAGTTCCCATTTACATGTAGTTCTCTTTCTGGGCTTTCCACTCTGGCCCACTGGACTTCCTATCTGGTCCATGTGCCAGTACTGTACTGTCTCAAATCATATAGCTGAGTTAAAAGTCAACATCCAGTAGGGCAATCTTTGATTTTCTTCAGAACTGTCTTAGCAGTACTTAAACCTTTGCTTTTCTACATAAATTTTCAGTTTTTTAGATCCCCTTTAAAAAAAAACAAAACTCGTCCCTCTTCATTGAAACAGCAACAGAGTTATAAAAAATCAGATGAAAATGTATATCGTTCTATTATTGGATATCTCCAATGTTCATCCAGATCTTTTTAAATCTCCTTGGATTACATTTTGTAATTTTCTATATACAGAAGTTGTTATA
The DNA here is from genome assembly GCF_023851605.1 of Tamandua tetradactyla. NCBI lineage: Eukaryota > Metazoa > Chordata > Mammalia > Pilosa > Myrmecophagidae > Tamandua > Tamandua tetradactyla. The sequence continues at coordinate 6,442,009 of NC_135345.1, read as the reverse complement.
TGGGAGATACTGATCTAGACACTTTACATTTAACTTAATTAATCATTCCCATTTCCCTGTGAGGTAGGTGCTATTATTATCTCCCTTTTACAAAGAACGATTGGAGAAATCAGGTAACTCACCCCAGCCAGTAAGCAGTGGGGCTGCGAGGTGTAAGCAGACAGCCTGGATTGGGAGGTCCTGCCCTTCCCCACTCAGACAAGCTATCTCCCGAAAGGTTTGGACATCTGTTGTTTGACATAATTCAGGAATCTTATAGATTTTACCGCTACTGTAAATGGGATTTGCCCCTCCTTCTTATAGGTTCTAATTAGTTACTGCTGTTCGGTGGGGATGCTATTGATTTTAGTACGTTGTCCCGTATTCAGCAATTTTGTTTGTCTGTCACATGTCTAATAGTTTGAGGGCCGTTTCCCTTGGATTTTCTCTCTAGACAATCTGAATAGAGGCAGTTTTGGCTTTTCTTTGTGTTCTTCACCTCTTTATGTCTGGCCCCTTTAGTTCTAACACGAGGCAGTTTGAGCAGCTGTGCTGGTGGAAGGATCTCTGCCTGGGTCTAGCAATACTGTTAAAGCTTAGCCATTGAAATGATGCTTGCTGCTCACTTGTGATCGATGCCCTTTCTCAGGTTGAGAAAACTCCCCCCCTTGCTCTCCAAGAGAGTGCATCAAGAACGAGTGTTAAAGCATATCTGATGTCGTTGGTTTTGCTTAGCTGATTTGTTTGTTCTGCTGTGTCTACTGATAGGATGATATGTTTTTGCCTTTATATTAATGGAGAGTGGTAAATTAACAGAGGTTCATCTTTAAACCACCCTTGCCTTCCTATGGTGTGGTGGTTTGAGCTATATGCATCTCAGAAAAGGATGTTCTTAAATCTAATCCATTCCTGTGGGTGTGAACCCATTGCAAGTAGGACAATTTGATAAAGCTACTTCAGTTAAGGTGTGGCCCGCCTAGTACTGGAGTCCTTTATAAGCAGATTGAAATTCAGACAGAGGGAGAGAAATTCAGAGGGATCAGCTAGAAACTGAAGTCAACAGAGCTTGTGTAGAGAAAGGAGAGGCCAGAAGGCGCCTCTATGTGTCCGGCCATGGAATGAGATTAGCACCAAGGACTGCCAGCAGCCAGCCCCAGAATGCCAGTCTTTGGGGAGAAAGCATCATCTTGATGACACCGAGATTGGTACTTTTATCCTAACTTCAGAAACATAAGCCATTAAATTCCCGCCATTTAAGCCAACCCATTGCCTCTACTGTTATATGTCATATGATAGAGTACCCATAAAATATATTCTTACGTATATTGCTGGATTTGTTTTGATGATATTTTTATTTGAGTTTTGTGTCTATATTTAGAGGTTAGATTGGGTAATAATTTTCTTGTGTTTTTCAATCAAGTCCATACTTACCTCTTAAAATGAGTTGAGGAACTTTCCCTTATTTTATGTTTTTATGGAATACTTTATGGATTCCTTGAAAGTTTGATAAAAATCCCCTGTAAAACCTTTTGCCCATCTTCTTCTCACCATAACTTCAATCCCTTTAATAGTCATTGGTCTATCCAAGTTTTCTACTTGTTCATTCTTTTTTCTTTTTTTATCTCTTTACCTAATCATATAAACTTCATAATGTTGGCATAAATTTTATAATATGCTTTATGATGGAAAAATCTTCTGTTATCTGCTACATAAATGCTTATCCATATCAAAAGCAGATACTGTTTATTAAGTAACTCAATCAACAAAATGCCAAAATCAGTGACATCAGTTAAACAGAATGCTTACTACGAGAGAGTAACAATGCAGGAAAATGTTAAATTAATATTTGATGCTGACCAAGTTATCATTAAGTTCTTGAAGCATTTATTCACCATTCATTAATCTAATTTAAAATTATGTGTCAGAAAAAAATAAAATTATGTTTCAGGCTTATGGCAGACACTGGAGCAAAAAGCAATGAATGACGCATATTCCTGCCCTCAAGGTCTCGAAGAGACCACAGTCCTGAGGGACAGACGGACAAGGAAACAGATGATCACAAGCAATGCTGTTGCCAAGTCCTGAAAAATGGGGTTTGGCCACCCAGAGCTCGGCATTCCAAGGAAAGAGAACAGGTCAGAGGCACAGAGTATCAGGGGCCCTGCAAGTCACAGGCCCAAGAAGGACTATGAGCCTTGGAGATAGAAGAGAACATTCCAGAACCACACACACACAGTCATGCACAATGCAAAAACGCTGGATGCATTGCCCCCTCCTCCTCCTAAAACCATGGGTAGCTTCTATTGTCTCCATTTCACAGATGGGAAGACTGAGGCCTAAAGAAATTAAGCAACCTGTGCTAGATAACACATGAGCAGTGGCTGGGACTCAAACCCATGCAGCCTGACTCCCGAGCTGAGCTCTAAACTCCCCCCACCCCCATCCTGAAGATGGGACACCACTCCATCTGAAATGGCCACCTCCAGCCCCAGCAGCCCATATTCTCCTCCTCTGCTTTATTTTTTTCTCATTGACATTTATTGCTAACATATCTATATTTTGCCACCATACCCTGTTTTCTTGTTTGTCTCCCATGCTCAAGTATCAGCTCCAAGAAGACAGAAACATTCGTCTGTGTTGTTCACTGCTGAATGTCCCCAGTCCTGGCACATGGTTGTCACTCACTTCGTGTTTGTGAGATGAATTAGTGAATGAATGGACACCTAGTGGACCTCTTGACCCTCTCCTTGATACAGGAGCCCCTCCCATGGAGCAGTGATACAGACCGGCTCCAGAGCCCAGGGGGCCTTGGAGAGCCAGGGAGCAAGTGACTGGTCACACAGGAGGGCAGCTGGAGCTGGGGGATGGTCGGGAGCCCAGGGCCATGGCTGACCTTGATGCGTGGCCTGAGTGGACCATGTCCTCGAAGACCCAGTGGTGCCAGGGACAATGAGGGGTACTGATCGGGGCTCTCTGGTCACAAGTGACAGAATGCCAGGAGGAACTGGCTGAGCTTAGAAGGGGACAGAACCCCAAGCCGTGGAAGGCAGACCCAGCCTGGGGACCAAGCAGACTCAGGCTGATGCTCCACTGGACTCTGTCCCTCTGGCCCCCTCCTCTGATCCATCCTGGGTGGATGAGGGGGGCCTCAGTCTGTTCTGCTGTAGGCTGGCTTCTCAGAGGGTGGCAGGATGGGGGTGGGGGCACCTCCAGCAGCAGCTGCAAGGTCACAGTGGAAGGAGATCTCAGAAAACTCCCAAACTGGTCACTACAGCTGGGATGGCCAGTCTTGGAGTGGCCTGTCCAGGGTCACGATACTAGAGACTGAGATGGGGGGCTGGGCCCAGCTCTGATGGCAGCTGCAGCTGCGGTGGACACTCCCGTGCATGCCCCCGGGTCTTCTGAGTTAATGGCTCACAACTGGAGTTGAATCCTTGGAGAAAGCTCCTCCTCTTACCTTTCAGGGGTCAGTTCTGGAATCTTCTGTACACTTCTCGGTGGAACAGAGCCCCTATTCCCTCCAGTACCCCGGGACGCCCCCACATAAACCACACCTGCACCCACATCCTTGCCGCAGGTGCAGCTTTCCAGGATTCCAACTAAGAGGTCGCCCAGAGAGAGCCCCTTGGAGTTTGGAGAAAAAGCAGCAAAGACGTGAGGTATGGGCCATGCAGAGGGGCAAGTGGGGCTCCAGCATCTGGGTTCCTGGTCCAGGGGGACTGGCAAGAGAGGAGAGAGTACGGGGCACTGGGCACCCCATCCGTGCACAGCTCAGGCCTGAATCAAGGTGGGCACCGTTCCCAGAACACAGAGACCCTCGGCCGTGCTTACTGCTGAACCGGGTGTGTCTGCTGTTTGCCAGGAGGGGTGCGAGGCGCTTTCCTTTTCCCAGCTACTGTGACCAGCTCGTGCCGCGGCCCGTGTGGCAGATAAGGAAGTGGTGTGTCCATGCGGTGCGAAGGGGCTGAGCTGGCTGGAAGCTGGCTCTTCCCCAGCTTCTCTCTTGCTTCTTCTCTTCCTTTGGTCTCTGCTCCAATGTCACCACATCCGAGCGGCCTTCCCTGATAGCCCATCCAATCTCTCTCCAACCTCTTACGCTGCCCCATTTTTCTGGCCGGTGTTGGCATTACATTCTAATTTATAACACAATTGTCATTATACCTGTCAATCCACTGTCTGTCTTTATCTTTAAAAATAGTTTGCGCAAGCGCAGGGCCATAAAGCTAAAACGGTGCTTGGCACTTAGTGGATGCGCGATAGTTGTTGAGAGAGTGAATGAATGAATGGTGGATGAATGAATGAATGCAGGCAGGGTTCATTCTCCTTCCACTTCCCCACAGCCCCCAGCTTCGCCCCCATCCCCTGCCTCCCCTGCATGAGGGAAGAAGGCGGAGCCCGGAAGCGGGCATGAGTGGAAGCAGACACAGGCCTCAGGGGTGCAGCTACCTGCAGAGACCCTGCCCGCCCCCCACCCTGTCTGCCCACCCCCGTCCACCCCCCCAGCCTTGTCCACCCCCCACACACACACCCTGTCCCTTCAACAAGCAGCAATGCCCAGGGTTCGCAAGGCCCATCCCAGCCAGCAGTGAGGGGGTGGCAGCTCTTCAGGAGCCCAAGGGAAAGCCCTGCACCGTCAGGGGGGGCATTGGGGGCTTCGAGGGGGTCCATATGGGGCTCAGAGGCCTCCCCAAAAGGTGTGGCACCAACACACACAGTGATGCGGGTGTCCCACGTCAGGCGAGGGAGAGATTTCGGAGGGGAATGACAGCACAAGCACAGTACCCATGTCTGCTGGGAGGGACCCCGGCACCCCAGAAGATGCATGCAGCCTGCAAAGAGCACTGCTGGGGGAGCGTGCAGTCCCCGAGGGGCAGGCTGTCCTCCCAACTCATCTTCCATCCTTCCTTGCTGGTCTCTGTGTCTGGCCCCCCTGCACCCCCACTGCCTTCCCCCTCTTCCTTCCTTCCTCCCCTTCCCCACAGCCTCCCTCCCATCATTCCCTAGTTCAACAAGATCATGAAAGGCTTCCCAGGGGAAGGGACATTTGAACCGGGCCTTAAAGAATGAGTAGGAGTTTGCCAGGAGGAAAAGGCAGGAAGTGCCTTTCAGGTTGAAGGGACAGCAGGTGCAGAGATGAGAAGGAATAACTATATAGCAAGTGTCATTTATTAAGCCATGAGCATCTTCTAGAGGCTCCATAGACCTGCTTCATGGAATCAGCATAACTTCCCTTCCAGGGAGAGCATTACTGCAGCCATTTCACAAATGAGAAGCCATCCAAGTAGGAAGGGAAGCTTCAGCCAGTTCACAGGGTGGGGGAAGTGGGGACCGGGTTGGGAGGTCAAGTCACTGCTGTTCCCCCAACAGTTTGTACAGCAAGTATGGCTCACTTCCCAGCTCTTCCAGAAGGTTCCATGGACCTCCCAACTCACATGCCTCACCCTCTCCCTCCTCCCTCCCTCTTTCCTTCCCTTTTATTCTCCCTCCTTCTCTTCCTCCCTCCCTATCACATCTCCTGAGCATCCTTTCTGTGCCAGGCATTGGGGACCCAGAGGTACATCAGACCCCATTCCGGCTCCCCAGCACTCCCAGACCAGTGGGACAGACAGACACAAAGGAGCCAGCTGTAAAGTACTGTGATAACTGCTCTTCCCTCTTCTGTCCTCTGAGCAGGAGCATTGGGCGCCAGGTCTGTTAGTGATCAGCTAGTCATGTCTGCCCTGGGTACAGAAACAATAGGGTGGAAGGGTTGGGTTCCCACACATTTGCTATCCCAGGTAAAACATATCTCAGGGCCTAAGGGAACAGAGCAAGGGGCTGGGGTAAACCAGCAGGGCCAGTGAGGAACCTCAGGCTTCCTTCCTGGTTGACAACCACTGACCTTCAGGATCACCCGTTCAGTGAATTCACACTTAATGGGAAGGGAGCAGACCCCAGTGAACGTCTGTTCTATGCCTAGTGCTGTGATCTGTGATTTCCTTTTAATAATTGCATTTATTTCTGTGTGGCAGTTATGGTTGTCTCAGTTGTATAGATCAGGGAGAAAAACGAAGTTGGGAGAGATTAAATAACTTGTCACAGGAAAGCTCTAAAAGGAGCTAGCATGCAACCCGAGCCACCTGGCTGTGATAGTGAGGTCCAGGTGTCAACTTGGCCAGGTGATGGGGCCCAGCTGATCAGTTGCTGTGGACTTAAATCGCCAGCACTTGATATTCACCTGTGGCTGATTACATCTGCAGTCAGCTAAGGGGAGAGCCTTCTGCAATGAGTGCTGCTGAGTTTAATCAGCTGGAGGCTTAAAAGGAGAAATCAGATGAGAGAGAAGCAGCCCAGCTCAGCCCAGCATTCAGAGCCGACACAGACCCAGATGCTGGGAGATGCAGAGAGGAAACACCACAGGGAAAGCCATTTGAACCCAGAAGCTGAGAGGGAAGGCCAGCACACACAGAAGTGTCCATGACAGAGGGACCCAGACGAAAGCCAGCTGCCTTTCCCCCCCCAGAACTATAAATCTACCTAAGTAAATCCCCTTTATAAAAGCCACCCCCCTGTAGGTGCACCTTAAAGCGCATGGACACACTCCTAAGCGTGACAGCCATCTGGACTAGACCCACTCCTGCTACACACCAGTAACTTCAAAGAAACACGTTCCCAATCCTGCAAATCCCGACTTGGCTCTGTGCCTTCCTTGTTCTCGGCCCACGTAACCCCTGGAAAGCCCCGGGGTGGCTCGGAGCTCTACCAGGAAGGTCCCCCCCCCCCCCCCCCCCCCCCCCGCAGGAGCAGCTCTCGGCTTTGTGTGTTCCCTAGTAAGCTGCTACTACATTGCTATGGGGAGTCGCCTACTTCATTTTTTGGTCTTCAGTGCCCACAGACATTGGTGTAACCTGTTCTGTAGGTTGACGGACAGACACTGGCTCTGGGCCCAGGCTTTCCTGCCACCCTCCAACCACCCTAGGCATCACTAGCATGGGGGTCACAGACCGCCTTCCACAGGAGCCAGCGGGGAGGGGCCTGAATCCAGGCTCAGCCATCTCTCGCCAGCCCCTCCCCCAGGTGCCTCATCCTGCTTTCCCTGCATTCCGGAGGGGTGAGTCACAGAGCTCAGGTGTACAGCTCCCCAGCACAGCACCTGCCCAGAACGGCCCAGCACCTGCCCAGAATGGCCCAGCTCCCCTCCTCACCTGAGTCTCTGGCTCCTCTGGCCACAAAGTCCCTACGGCACCATGAAGACCCCCCACCTTTTCCCCTCTCCCCATTCCTCTGCTCCCCACTCACTCCAGCCACACAGGCCTCCCTGCTCTTTCTCCAGCACAGTCCCCATCCTGCCCCAGGGCCTTTGCACCTGCCACACCTTCCTGCAGGTATCAATGAGGCTCAGATACCTGCGAGCTATCAGGCTTCCTTCAAGGCCTGACTCAGATGTCACCCTCTCAATGACACTTAACCCCGATCCCCCAATTTACGCTCTCAACTGCCCCCCTCCACAACACACCCCCACTCCTGGCCCCCTTGACCTGACTCTGCCATTTCCTTTCCCTTAGCATTTCTCACTTTTAACATAATACACAATTTGCTCGTTTGGCACAATTACTTTCTGCATGCTCCAGTCACCTCTGCGCTCCTAGCAGGGCGCACAGGAGGCACCGGTACGTGTTAGTGAGAGAACAGCACTGAGGGGGCAGCACAGTTGGTTCACAAAGGAGAAATGAACACAATTCGTCCCGACATCAAGATTTCATTCTTCAGACACTGGGTACACCAGCTATGATAGGCTACAAATCTGACATGTACTAAATCGATTTACTGCAAAATAAAAGATAAATTCACGCTAGTGAGACTGTGAAAGAGAAGCTCATGCCAGCAGCTGGCTCCAAACACGGAGGGGCCGATTCACTCGGTCTCGCTCTAATTGCTTCTAACATTTCTGGCTGCACAGAAATCCTGCCCCCAGCGCCCCCAGAACCGTCAGCCCCCAGCCCAATCAATGATGTTCCCTTTTCGTCAACTCCTTGGTCCAGAGCTTTAAAAATCACAGGCTGCTGGCCTCAGTGTACCGTTACCTAGCAACAGCCATAAATCAACAGAACATGCTGGAATGTTAAAGCAAACCTCGCTGGCTGTTAGAGGCTTTGACCTTTTTTAATCCAAACATGTTCATCTGTCCCCACGCCTCAGCGGCACCCGCTTTTGGATTTGCCTTCGCAGAGTGCTTAGTTTGGTACATTTTAAAATCACCTCCTGACCTCTCTGACTTTCCAACATGGGTCTCCGGTGACCTCTTGTGAAAATTCTCTTCCCTCTCTGGCCAGTACCCAGGCACGGTGGGCACTGCATGCCTCCATCACAGCCCCAAGTCAGGGGCCTGGGACTTGGTACACAGAGTCTGGAAGTCCCAGGGACCTCTGTCCCTTATTGCAGGTTCCCACGCAGCCCGACCACGTGGTCCCCTGTATGGATCACCCTGGACCCCGAACAGCAAGGACTGAGTGCAGCCCTGCAAGGTGCAAGCAGCACTGAGCCCCGGGCTGCTGGTCTTGGCCACACAGGGGACTGGACACGGCCGGTCACACTTGGGAAGCTGTGAGGGCCCGATGGAGGCAGTGGTAAGGGTGCAGAGTGGTCCGCAGCAGCCTTGAGGTAAGGACGTGGGGAGGAGACGGCGCCCCTGGTCCTTCCCGGAGCTGCTGCAGTTTGGGGGGAGGGGGTGGGGACTGCAGAATCGGGGGTACACTGCAGCCTGCCCTGCAGCAGGGCCGGTGCTTCCTGGGAAGGAGAGGAGGGAAGAGCCCCAGGGCTGGGTGAGCAGTGAGCAGCTCCCCGAGGACGGGGTGGGGGCCCAGAGCCCCCCACGGCCGAGCACTGCTGCCATCAGCACAAAGACCACACCGGAGATGGCGAGTGACAGCAGAGACAGCGCGGCAGCAGGGGCAGTGCTGAGCCGGCCCCTCGGGACAAGGGACAGTGCCTGGGGCAGCCCTGGGCCAGCAGAGCCCACAAGGTGCCTGGCACAAAGTGGGGGTTCGAGGCGTGAGCTATGTCCGTACCCACCCCCATGCCCTCCGGGAGGGGACAGGCCAGCTTCAGGGTGGAATCCAGGCTCAAATCCGGGGTGTGGCATGGGGTTGGGGCTGAGGGTGGGGACAGGGATGGGTGTTTTCCTAGCCTGGAGCCTCCAGGTCCCCGAGCCTTCCTCTGTGGTGAGAGCAGCCCCAGAGCCCATGTCCAGGACCTTTGCCACGTACGCTCCTCTGCTCCCGGGCTTCTCCCGCTGCCTGAGGTTTGCGAGGTGGGTTGGTGTCCTGTGGCCACCATAACAAATTTCCACTAATTCAGGGACTTAAGACAACAGAACTATATTCCTTCAGGGCTCTGGAGGCCCCAAGTCCAACTCGAGGTGTGGGAAGGTCTACTTCCCCGGAGGCTCTTGGGGGGCCGCCCTGCCCCTCCTCCAGCTCTGGGGACCCCCCGGCAGCCGCGGGCATTCCCGAGCTTACAGAGCCCTTACTGCAGTTCCTGCCTCTGCCCTCCCGCGGCCTTCTCCCCTAGGTCTCTAACCTCCTCTCCTTTGTCCTGCAAGGGCCTCAGTCCTGAGATCCAGGGCCCCCCAAAATCCAGGACAACCTCACTTTGAGATCCTTAACTGAGTCACATCAGCAAAGACCCTGTTTCCAAACGAGGTCTCGTTCAAGGGCAGACAACTGAGCATCGTCACTTGACCAGGTTGACGCCAGAACCCAACCATCACACCACGTATTTTTCTTTTATGGTTTACTCCCTTGCAAACCGTAAAGCTACGTACAAACCACAAAACATAAAGCTATTTCCAGCAGCTTGATGAAAAAGTTCGTGGAAGACTTGTATTCTTAAATCCTGCATGTCTGAAAATATCTGCATTCCCCCATATACTAATGGATAGTCTGTCAGGGCATAAAATTCTAGTTTGGGCATCATTTCCCTTCAAATAGTAGCAGGCATTGCTCCACTGACTTCTTACCTTTGGTATCAGCCCTGAAGAGTCCGGTGCCCTACTCATGGCGTCGGAAGTCTACCGGAGCTTACAGGATTTCCTTTTTGTTCCTTATGATACATGCCTTGGTGTGAGTGTTTTCATCAAGGCCCTTGGTAGGCTCCTTAAAACGAGATAGTCAAATCTTTCAGTAGTGGGAAATGTTCTTGACTTGTTCTTTGGATGATTCCTCCTTTTTGGAAGGAAAACATCCTTTTTACTTAGATGCTGAGCCTCCTGGACTGCTTCTCTAATCTCACGTCTCTTTCCCACTTTCCATCCCATCCTCTTGTTATAATTACTAAAAGATATCCCAACTTTAATCTCCCAACCCTTTTACCAGTCCCCAGAGAAAACTTGCTGAGGTGGCCCAAAGGGTGCACACCCAGATTTCAGATTTCTGAGACGCGAACAAAGGAAACTTCAGGTTCAACATTTAGCATGTAAACAATCTGATTCCCGGTCTGGGGAAGACCATCCTTTAACTGTGCCTGGTATCCCCCAGTCTGGAGACCCTCTGTTTAATTCTCTCCACGAAATGCATCCTTGGTATTTTCTTGGGATAGGTAAAAAACAGGCCTCCAATTGTTTGGAGTTGTTGGGGTGGGGAGCAGCTAACCGTTTTGTAAATAGCACTCCAAACCTCCTGGGTTCAGTCCATCTTCACCCCAGTTCTTGAGGTACCAGATACTGCATTCCTGAGTCTTTGACTGGTGGTAGTCGGGGAGGGTCATCTTAGGTGTCAGCTTTCTCAGGTCTGCATTGTCAGTTACCACTGTCATTTGTCTTCCAGTTTCCAAAGTCTTGAGGCTGTTACTTAACAAACCCCAAACCCCAAATACACCACCTTTGTTGTTTTTATTTTGTTGGTTTCTAGATTTTTTGTGGTACTAAAATAAACATTTTATTGTTGTTTTAGTGGGGATTAAGAAAGAAAAGAGATACATTACTGTGAACAATCTACAGTTCTAACTACAAGTTGCCCATGTGTAACAGTCTGGCTTATTTGACAAGCAGCCTTGTCAGGATCCAAGTCAGAGACTAGAAGCAAGATGCTCTCAGGAGGAAGATGCTTCTGCTGCCACAGCAAGGCACCCCCATACACAAGGACAAATCCAGAATGACAGACTGCATCAGCCACCTCTGCGGATACGTGACCCAACGTGCAGCCCAGCCTGGAGAACGATCCGTACGTACCTGAGAAGAATGAATATCCTGCTCTTTTGGGGTGCAATGTTCTGTGCTGTCTGTCAGGTCTAGTTTGTTTATTATATTATTCAAGTTCTCTGTGTCCTTACTGATCTTCTGTCCAGATGTTCTCTCTAGTGATAAGAATTGGGTATTGAAGTCTCCAACTACTATTGGAGAGATACTTTTTTCTCCCTTCAGTCTTGCCAGTGTTTGCCTCATGTACTTTGGGACACCAGGATTAGGTACATAAATATTTATGACTGTCATTTCTTCTTGGTGAATTGCCCCTTTTATTAATATATATAGTGTCCTTTGTCTCTTGTAACAGCTTTTGACCTATGGTCTGTTTTGTCCAGTAGTAGTAGTACAGCTACCCCAACTCTTTTTTTAATTACAATTTGCATGGAATATCTTTTTCCATCCTTTCATTTTCAGCCTGTTTGTGCATTGGGGTCTAAGGCGAGTCTTTTGTAAAAATGCTTTCTTTGTGGTTACTCTGGGGCTTATTTTACACAACTACTAATTTGAAAAGATACTAGCTTAGCTTCAGTAGCCATCTGTGGTAGTTAGATTCAGGTGTCAACTTGGCCAGGTGAAGGTGCCTAGTTCTATTGCTGTGGACATGAGCCAATGGCATGTGAACCTCATCTGTTGCTGATTACATCTGCAGTCGGCTAGGAGGCGTGCCTGCTGCAATGAATGATGTTTGATTTAATTGGCTGCTGCTTAAATGAGAGAGCTCAACGTAGCACAGCCCAAGCAGCTCAGCACACCTCATCTCAGCACTCGCAGCTCAGCCCAGGCCTTTGGAGATGCAGAAAGAAATCACCCGGGGGAAAGTTGGTGGAACCTATGGGCCTGGAGAGAAGACCAGCAGAGGCCATCCTGTGCCTTCCCATGTAAGAAAGAACCTCAGTTGAAAGTTAGCTGCTTTTCCTTTGAAGAACTATACATTAATTAAATAAGTCCCCTTTTATTAAAAGCCAATCCATCTCTGGTGTGTTGCATTCTGGCAGCTAGCAAACTAGAACACCATCATTTTCTATGCCCCCATATCCCTCAGTTTCCCCTCTTTATATTGTTTTTGCTCACTTTACCACTTAATATTTTGCACATCCATTATCAGGAAGTATGCCTTTCTCCTGTTCAACTGAATTCTGATTCTTCTAGAAAGTGAAGAGGAGAGGTATCTCCTGCCATGCTGGAGACCCGAGTTTGATTCCCAGTGCCTGTCCATGCAAAAAAAAAAAAAAAAAAAAAAGTAGAGGTGTATATTGAGGATACAGTACTATTGGATTTTGTATTTACATTTTTAATTACCCTTATCTGATAATCTTCGTTTCTTCACACTACTCCAAGCCACTCTCTCCTCATTTCCTTTTGACCTGCAGAACTCCTTTAGTTATTCTTATAGAGCAGATTTGTTGTTGATACACTCTCAGTTTCTGTTTATCTGTGGATATTTTAAACTTTCCCTCATTTCTGAAGGACAGGTTTGCCAGATAAAGATTTTCTGGCTGGCAGTTTTTCTATTTTGGCACATTAAATATATTATACCACTGCCTTCTCACATCCAGGGTTTCTGATGAGGAATCAACACTTTGGCTTATTGAGGATCCCTTCTATGTGATGAATTGCTTTTCTCTTGCTGCTTTCATAATTTTTTCTTTATCTTTTGCATTTGACATTCAGATCAGTTTGTGCCCTAGAGAAGATCTGTTCGGATTTATTCTGGACACCCAGAGTTTGCAGTACCTTGTGCTCCTTGGACATTATATCTTTCATAAATGTGGAAATTTTTCAGTCATTAGTGCCTCAAATATTCTTTCTGCCACTTTTCCCTTCTCTTCTCCTTCTGGGACACCATGATGTATATGTTTGTATGCTTTGTGCTGTCACTCAAATCCCTGAGCTACTGCTTGATTTTTTCTATTCTTTATCTGTTCTTCTAACTGTATGATTTCAATTGTCTTGCCTTCTAGTTAGTTGATTCTTTCTTCTGCCTGTTCACATCTGTTGTATGCCTCTAATGTATTTGTTATATGCAATTCCATTTACTGCTTTACAATTTAGAATTCAAAAGACTTTATGCATCACGTTTAATCAACTTATTAGTTAACACACAGAGTTTTATTAGGTCTCACAGAAAAAGAACGCGTATGGTCTTTCCCACCAAGATACTGCAATGTCCTGCTCTTTGCAGCTGGAGTTCAATTTGTTTTCTCTTCTTCAGATGGGTATTTCCCAAAGTTCCACAGCCTTGAATCTCTGTATTTATTCACCTGTAACACCTTTCTTTTTTGGTCTCTCAGAGTCATGTTTCTGCAATCTGTGCGATGCTCGCTTGGACTCCACTCCCTCCTGCTTGGCCACATGTCTGCCGAAACTTCCCAGAAATGGCTTCAGAGCCCTCCTGTCCCTTCACCTTGTAAACCACAGGGATGCCCTCAAATGCAGCAAGCTTCAACTGGTGCTTATTTTTGGTGAGCCAGACAATGAGCTGAGGGAGGGAACTCACAGGCGGCTTCTAGATGATCCTCCTGCCAACCTCTAGATAAAACCTGCCTTGAGAAGGCAGAGGTCCCTGTGAACTGACTTCCTGAAAGAGGCATTCAACCTCTGCCATCTCATACTTTTCAGCTTCCTCTCCCATCTCGCAGTCTTCTGAATCCTCAGAGAGCAAGATGTTCAAGCACCGTCTTTCTTTCACACATAAGTTGTCTTTTGATTTGAGAAGTTAATATAAGTCCTTCTTGCTTCATTCCTTTCACCTACTTTTTAATCTTTGCACAATTTTTAAAGTTCTGATCCATCTCCTCAATTTCTTCATCTTTACAGTATTCTTAGAGTGGCTTCCACTCCTCCTCTGAGTTCACATCCTCAGCTGACTTACACCCTTCTGGCCAGAGGTTCAGTGACTTTGTCTCCATGCCAGAGGGTGATTTCTGAGTCTTCCGTGAAGCCTTTTTGCAGCCAGTATGAAATTCCTCAGGTGGCACCACCCTGTGCAAGTTCTTCTTGAACAAGCTCCTATTACAAGAATCCCCCTTTATCAACACGGTGGAAACTGGCCAGCCACGTAGGTGAAAGATAGAATTTCTCAGGGGAGCCCTGGCTCCCAATTCTGGTGTCTAGCTTACTTCCCCCATCAAGGAGGAGGTCCTGGGTGAGGTACTGCAGGCACAGGTCATTAGCGGCTTCTTTATGGTGACTGAGTGGCTTCCACTCCTTGCAGCTCTCCTCAAAGAAACTCCTTGAAAGCAGATTGTGCCATACCACATTCGGTGGTATGGCTGTGCCCTCAGCCTGGCCACAGGCTGGGCCATACAGAGGGATATCATCTCTGTAGCAACTGTCTCCTTCAGAGTGGATGTCTTGATTTTTACATTTATTTTTCAGCCCGAGGATCAGTTTGGGTCTCTTTGGCTTTCATTTTCTTTCTAAAGCTGCCGCAGTGCCCAAATTTTGCTGTATGATGAAACACAGGCAATGCAGAGCTTCTGTTAACTCTGGTGAGCAGTGGAGATTGTGGCTCAAGAAAACCAGGACACTCATTCCGTGTCACTGGATATGAAAGTAGGGATTTCCATTTCTCAAGCCTACCACAGGCATGTAGAACGGTCAATGGCGCCAAGGATTCAGGAAAGGCTGAAGAGCCAAGGGATGTGAATAAAGAAAGGGTCTGATGTTGCTGCTGTCAAAACATGCGTAGTTTTGTGATGAGTTCACTTTCTAGGTGTAAAGCGTTCAAAGTCAGATAACGCTAAAAAGAAGAGAAAAATGGGGCGAGCCTGGTTAGGTCCCAAATGCTGCCTTGGGCGTTCCTTCCACGTGCAGTGAGAGCTCTGGACGAGCCCCATCAATCATGGAAGAATATCTGAGTCTGAAGTCTCCCAAGTTCGTGTAGAGTTTCATTATGGAGGCGCGATGGGTGGATTCAATGCCCACGCAGTTTAATTCAACCACCAGCCCATCCCCTCCTTAAGGTTTGGAAGGCAGAGCTCTAGTATATTTTTAATCTCTACTATTGTGCTTTCCATCCCCTTAATTTCTGTTATATTTCTTCTTATACTTTCAGATTCTTCTTTATATTCATACATTGTCCTCTTAATATCCTTTAGCTCTTTATCCACATTTTTCTTCATCTCCTTGAATTGATTTAGGAGATTTGTTTGAACATCTTTGATATTATTTGTTCCAACTTCTGAGCCTCCTCTAAATTTTTAATTTGTCCCTTGACTGGGCCATATCTTCATGTTTCTTGGGTATAACTTGTAAATTTTTGCTGATATCTGGGCATCTGATATGATGAGTTAGCTCTGAAGGTCTGTTCCTCCCTCTTGTCTAGGGTTTTATTGTTGATTGGCTTTGTATTAAGGCTCTCTTTTGATGCTTAGTCCAACTTATTCTAGACCTCTAGAGTAGCCCACGTTTAACTGTTCAGATTTTCTCAGCTCTCTTTCATCTGATTTTTTTTTTTTTTTTTTTTTTTAAAGGAAAGACAGAGAGAAGGAAGGAAGGATAGAAGGAAGGAAGGAAGGAAGAAAGGGAAACATCTTTAAACATTTTCTTGTTTTATTGTATTTTGTTTTTCCGTTTTTTGTTACATGGGCTGGGGCCGGGAATCGAACCGAGGTCCTCCGGCATAGCAGGCAAGCACTTTGCCCACTGAGCCACCGCGGCCCGCCCTCTTTCATCTGATTTTTGCCCTGGATATGCAGTGCAGTTTTTAAGGCTGTACTCTTTGTGCCAATATTTCACCTCCAGGAGAAAGCTTCCTTTCCCGTGTTCCTTCTCCAGGAATCTTACCTGCATGGTTTGTTTTTGTGCAAAATTTTCTCCCCAGCTCCTATGATTTGTTTAAATTTTTTTCCCTCACCCAATGTGCTATTTTCCTTACACTTTTTAGTTCTGGGACACATCCTATTTTATGGCAGTTCAGCTTAATCGCCCCCCTCTTTTTTATCTGTGAGGCTATTCTGCCTCCAATTTCTTCCCCATTGGGGTATCCTACCCCAGGGAGCCAGATGCAGGCAATCCATAAAGGTGGGTTAGTTTGTTAAACTGCTGGAATGCAATATACCAGAAATGGAACAGCTTTTAAATAGAAAATTTAATAAGTTGCAAGTTTATAGTTTGAAGGCAATGCAAATGTCCCAGCTAAGGCACCAACTAAAGGTTACCTTCACTCAAGAAAGGCTGATGCTGTCAAGAACACCTCTGTCAGCTGGGAAAGCAGATGGCGACATCTGCTAGCTTTCTCTCCTGTCTTCTCATTTCATAAGGCTTCCCCAGGAGCATTTTCCTTCTGCATCTCCGAAGATTTCTTGCTGTCTGGGTTCTGTCACTTACGTCTGCTCTGAAACAACTGGTCTCCAAGCATCTGCATCATCTAATGTTTCTGAGGTGTTTCCAAAGTGTTTCCCCTTTTAAAGGACTCTAGTAAACTAATCAGTACCCACCTTGAATGGGTGGAGACACATCTCCATAAAATCAAAAGGCCACACCCACAATTGGGCATGCCACATCTCTGTGGAAGTCATCTAATAAAAAGTTTCTACCTTACAATATTGAATCAAGATTAAAAGAAATGGCTGCCCCCACAAGATAGGATCAGGATTAAAATATGGCTTTTCTGGGGTACATAATACTTTCAAACCAGCACAGTGGGTCACCTCAGAAAACTGCGTTTTGCATTAGTTGTGCAGCCCACAGAAACTGGACGGAGTGAGGACACAACAGTTCTTGCCAGCAGTTCTACCTCGGTCCCCCAGCCCCATCCCGGGGCCCCTTTGCATGCAGCACTGCTCAGACGTGGGATCCGCCCTGGGTCTGGTGGACTTGAGTCCCTGCCCCTGACTATGCATGAGGTTGTAACTTGCTGCTGTGAGGGGCTCCACAGTCTTGGCCCATGACACGAGGGACCTGGACCTCTGCCTCTGGGGAGCTCCCAAGCTGCACGGGATGAGTGTGGGGGATGAGGGTGGACTAGCAGTCCAGGACAGAAACGTCCTATCTGATGGTTTCTTTTTCTTCAATTCCAGCATTTGAGAAATCCTTCTCCAGTGTGCTGGTTTGAAAAGATTATGTACTTAGAAAAGCCATATTTTAATCCTGTACGTCTTGTGAAGCCAGCCTTTTCTTTTAATCCCTATTCAGTACTGTAGGTTGGAAAATGTATTAAATTATCCACATGGAGATGTGACACACTCATTGTGGGTGTTAATCTTTGCTCAGATGGAGATGTGACTCCACCCATTCCAGGTGGGTCTTGATTAGCTTACTAGAATCCTTTAAAAGGGGAAACATTTTGGAAAAAGCTTCAGAGACACAAGAGACACAGGAACCCACACAGCCACAGACCTTTGGAGATGAAAAAGGAAAATGCCCCTGGGGGAGCTTCATGAAACAGGAAACCTAGAGAGAAAGCTAGCAGACGTCACCATGTTCACCATGTGCCTTTCCAGTTGAGAGAGGAGCCCTGAAGGTCATCAGCCTTTCTTGAATGAGGGTACCCTCTTGTTGTGCCTTATTTGGATATTTTTATAGACCTACTTTAATTGGGACATTTTCATGGGCTTAGAACTGTAAACTTGCAACCTAATAAACTCCCTCTTTTAAAAACCATTATGTTTCTGGTATTTCCATTCTGGCAGCTAGCAAACTAGAACATCCACTCTCTACCATCCTCCTGAAACATGGATTCTTGCAACAACATGAATAAATCTCATGGGCATGATGACCATAAGAAGACAGAAGAGCACATGCTACATGTTTCCATTTGAATGAAGCTCTGGAGCATCATCTCTACTGGGTTCTACTGACTACATAAAACACCAATACCTCCGCTTCCAGGGGAGGGGGTGGCTCCACCCCAGAGGTGGGAGCATGGGGCAGCATCACGCACAGGAAGAAGGAAGCTGATGGGACCACAATGGCAACCACTGGCCACATACAGGAAAGTGCTAGGGGGTCCCAGGAAGGGAAAGGAGGCCGGGGCTGCTGGTGTACAGTGAATGAGGGCGAGAGACACAAGAAATGAGCCTGGATGAAGAATGATGCATTCAGGCCAGGCAGGACCTGAAGGCCACAAGAACGAGCCAGCGTCCACTCTAAGTCTGAAGGAAAGAGGCTGGTTCCTGAGCAGATCACAGATCATAGTGGTTTAAGGATGGTGGGATGCCGGGAGAGTAATCAGGGGACTACCGAGTCTGTCCAGGCAAAGATGCCAGTGACAATGGAGATGGAAGAAATGGATGGGTTCAGAAGATATTTTTGGAGGTAGAATCCACAGAACTTGAGAATATCAGGTCTGGATTAAATGTATGGATGCTTTAGAGACCCCTTGGGAGGGCTGAACTATATGCTGCTGAAGGCTAGACCACTTTCCCTGCCTCTGAGCTAGCCTCAGAGGGTCCAACCTCAGACCACCAGCTCATTTTTAGCTGCAAAGAACTTGAAGGGAACACAGGCTTCACCGAGGATTCTGCCCTGAGAAACCCAAGGTCAGTCTTCCCCTAAACAAGGATGGCCAGTAAGCACTCTGGCCATCTAAGAAGGGAGGCAATAAATTATGAAACAGGAAAACATTAGTTCAAGCTCACGGTGCATCTCCCCTGGCTTAAAACTTTCCATAGCCACTCCCAAGAAAGAGAGAGACCAGGAGAGGGTGGGGAGAAAGCCAGGCCTTTCCTCCCAATTTACAAGCTAGCTCCCCAACAACTGGACTACCAAGAGGCAGGGTGTCAACTGGGGTGATTTATCAAGCATTCCAGGCCCATCTGGGTCAGATCCTGTGCTACCCAATTTACAACAAAGCCCATGTATGTGGTTTGAAGCTGTTTGTACCCCGGAAAAACATGTTCTTAAATCAAATCCATTACTGTGGGTGTGAATCCATTGTAAGTAGGGACCTTTGATAAGGTTATTCCAGTTAAGATGTGTCCCAGGATGGGTCTTAATCCTATTACTGGAATCCTTTATAAAAGGGACAAATACAAAGAGGGAGAAAGAAAAATCACAGGAACGGGTGAAAGCAATGAAACCTGGAAGAAAGGACGAGGCCAGCAGACGCCACCGTGGGCCTCGCCATGTGGCAGAGGAGTCCGAGGTCACCGGCAACCAGTCTTGGGGAAAGCATCGCCTCGATGATGCCTTGTCTTGGACATTTTTCTCGGCCTCAAAACTGTAAGCTAATAAATTCCCATTGTTTGAGCCCACCCATTTCACGGTCACCTGCTTTCAGCAGCCTAAGAAGCTAAAGCACTATATTATCCACCCCACGTGGAGACTGAAGCTTGAAAGGCTTTAGTAATTTGCCCAAACATATGAAATGTGGTTGCTTAACTCTTAAGCTAAAGCTCTGGGAGAGTGAGTTTCTAGACTCAAAAGTTACTCCGTCACTTAATGATCTGAAAATTTAATTTTTTTGATGATCCGTTTCTTCATTCTGATATGTGAGTTAATAAAAGATCCTGCCTCATCAGATCACTGAGGATTAAATGCGATGACCCACACACAGTGCTTGCCATGAAACCAGCACATAGTAAGCACTCAACAAATGATGGCTGCTATGATTAGATCTTTCTGATCCCAAAGCTCTAGTAATTTAAAAGATGACATGGGTCATCGTAGCTATGACTTGCTTGATTACCATGTGCCAACACTTGACATATTTATGCCATTTACCTTCAGAACAAACCTGAAGGTAGGTGCAGCATACAAATGAGGACACTGAGGCACAGAGACATGAATTAACTTGCCCGAGGTCACACAGCTTATAATCCCCCATGTGCCAGTTTGAAACTGTTACATACCCCAGAAAAGCCATGTTTTAATCCTGATCCAATTTGTGGGCACAGACCTATTGTTTAGGGTGGGAAGTTTTGACTGGATTGTTTCTACACCACGTTATGAGTATGACCTTTTGATTAGATGGAGATGTGACTCTGAACATTCAAGGTGGGCCTTGATTAGTTTACTGGAGTCCTTTAAAGAGGGAAACATTTTGGAGAAAACTCCAAGCCAACTGAGCCGACACAGGCATAAGATGTAGATACTTGGAAAACAGTTGTTTTAGAGCCCAGCAGACATCATCATGTTCCTTCCTACAAGATGCTAAGTAAGCTAGAACCGAGAGTTGTGTCCCAGAGGAGCTAAGTGAAGGCCCACAGACGCTTAGAGGGGAACCCACTGGCATTAGACGCTGGAAGCAATGGACCCAGGAACAAGGATCTGCAGACACCAGCCACAAGCCTTCCACATGACAGATATCGGCCTTTCTTGAGTCCAGGTATCGCTCTCTGGATGCTTTAGTTTGGACATTTTTTATGGCCTTAGAACTGCATGCTTGTAACTTAGTAAATTCCCTTTTTAAAAGCCATTCCATATCTGGTACACATTTCAGCAGCTTTAGCAAAACAAAACACCTTCTACGATGACATGAAAATGCCTGCCTTGAACAGACAGAACCACCTCCTGCCCGTTAGGTCTTTGTAGACCCTGAACAGGGGAAAGGCCAGCACAGAGGGTAGACAGAGCACTGTCCCAGGAGTCAGGCAGTCTTGGGTTCAAGCCATTTCAGCTGCTCACTGGTGAGCAGTTCAATCCAGGTCAGTCCCTGAGCTCCTGACATGTACCCTAAGGCACGGTGCGAGGCCCCAGAGATCTGACACAAATGACGTCAAGACAATCCCTCCCATCTTGCATGCCCTTCTGTACTGTGATTTTGCCACCCTTTCCACCACAAGGTGCGGTCTGTTTCCCCTCTGCCTGAATCTGGGTCGGCCTGTGACCAATAGATCAACTGAAAGAGGGAGAAGTGGCATGGGGTGACCTCCAGGCCTAGGCCATAAGAGGCTGTGTAGTTTCCACCCTTGCCCTCTCCAGGCCTGAACCATTACATAAGGAATTCCAGCCACTCTGACAAACTCTCCAAGTGGAGAGAGAGAAGCCCAGCCAAACCCCAGCTCTCACAACCATCCCAGCCAAGGCATTAGACATATGAAAGAGGCACCTTGGATTGCCCAAGCCCAGTGGAGCTCCAGATGACTGGTGGAGGTCACCGAGTAGCCCCAGGTGAGGCCCTCAGAAGAACTGCTCAGCTGAGCCCAGCCCAGATTGTAGATTCATGAGTAAATAGATAGTGGGTGTTTAAACCACTGAATTTTGAGTTGATTTGTTACACAGCAATAGCTAACTGATACACTAAAGAATACTCATCTATATACTTTCCAGGTCTGACACTGAACTGGATCTCCTAAAGATCAGTCCTCACCCTCTGGGTAAATCATTTTTACTTCTTTGTAAATGTTTGTGACACTGGATTTTCCTGCAATGGGAAAGGGTCATGGTAACCCTAAAACAAAGGCTAGAAACTGAGGGCCTAGACTGGCAGCCCTTCTTAGTAAGTAGTGAAGCAGCTTACATCTCACTTTTTCCCATAACCAGCCAATGACAGGGTCAGTGCAATGTGCCAAAGGTTGATGAGTTGGAAGAGAAGAGAAATTCAAGGAATAGAAATCAAAATGTCATTTAGAAATCAATATGTGAAATGAAAACATTCAAGTGAGCCTCTGGCAAAAAAAAAAAAATGAGTAAGTGGGGAGACAAACCTTTACACCAGGGGAAATGGCATGTTCAATAAACCTCCCCAGAAATCCAACCAAATTTTTTTTCGCATGGGCAGGTACCAGGAATCAAACCTGGGTCTCTGGCAGGTGAGAACCCTGCCTGCTGAGACATCGTGGCCCGCCCCCAACCAAATTAATCCACTCTTACTCCAACCCATTAAAGTGACTATGGCCGCCTCTCATCTGATGGAGCCACCTTTTCAGGGAGCTCACACCTGCCCTTGGCCCCATTTGCACAGCTGTGAGAAAAGTTTCCCCATACTCATTTATTCATTCAACAATATCTGGGCTTCGATCTGGCTCCACTACATTCCAGCTGTGTGGCCTGGGTTTTCTCTCAGTGCCTCGGTTTCCTCACTTTGTTTCTGTGGTGACAATAGTGGAATTCGAGTATCACACAAAGCCCTTGAGCAGCCCATGGTGCACGGGGTAAGGGCTGAGCAAGTGGTCACCACCAGCAGGACCTGGACCACCTTTCCTGCATCCTCCCCATTAACTCATCAGTTATTTTGTTGACCCCATCTCCACAATAGACCTCAAATTCTTCCCATTTCCTCTGACAGCATGACAACCACCATCTCTTGCTGGATGACCACAGGCATCTTCTGAATGGTCTCCCCATCCCACCTCTAATCCCTACCAACATTTTCTCTATCCGGAAGGCCAATGGCCTCTTTAAAACCTGAGGTCATGCCTTCCACCTCCTTAAAAATCCTCCAAAGCTTCCCATCGTATGCAGAGTCAACCAAACTCCTACCCACAGCATGCATGGCCCAGTCCTGCCCCCATCCCAACCCCACACCCACTGCATTCTCTCCTGCCCAGACCGTGAAAACCAGCCTTCTTTCTGGCTCCAGCACATGGTTGCTTGTGGCCATCGTGGGTCTCTGACATTTGCTGTTCCCTCTCCCTGGAGCTCTGCCTGCAGATCTTCCCCTTCATGTCCTTCCAGTCTCTGTCTGAATGTCACCTCTTCAGACATTCCTTGACCATAAGGCTTAAGGAGCCCTGCTCCTTCCCTTCTGCCCCATGCCCCTATTACAATCTCTTCATAGAAACTGTCTTTATTCATTTGTCTGTTTCTTTAATATCTGTGTTTCTGCCCCACCCCACATGCATACACATGCATGCTCGCATGCACATGTACACACACACAGGTACACTGCAATGCAGACGTCCCACCTCTGTCTTCTTAGTCCTGCCCCCTTCAGCCCCTAGAATAGTGCCTGCTACAGCGGAGGCCCTCTCAGAAAACAATGAATAAGTCCAATTGTCTGATGTGATTTCCAGCTCTGATGCCCATTAGCCGTGTATTTGAGGAAGTCCCTATATTTATCCTAATCTCAACTTCCTCTTCTGTAAAATGGAGATAATGATAATATTGCCTAACTCAAGATGTTTGGTCATGTAGCATGCTTAGAACAGTGCCTGGCACAGAGTAAGTGCTCATAAAAGTCAGCTGTTCTGGGGAAGATGGTGACACTGTGTGCAGGTGGTGATGGTGGTGATAATGCTGATGATGGTGATGATCATGAGAGTGGTGACGATGCTGATGGTGATAGTGATAAGGATGATGGTGATGCTGGTGGTAACAAGGATGGTGAGCATGTTGAAGTGATGCTGGTGGTGATGATGATGGTGAGCACGTTTGATGCTGGTGGTGATGAGGATGGTGAGCACGTTTGATGCTGGTGGTGATGAGGATGGTGAGCACGTTTGATGCTGGTGGTGATGACGATGGTGAGCATGTTTGATACTGGTCGTTGGTGAACATACTGATGACGCTGGTGATAATGATGAGAATGGTGAGTATGCTGATGGTAACTGATAAGATGTGATAAAGATAAGGCAGCACTGCCCCAGACATAGGCAGAAACAAGATCATTTGAGGGCTTGTCTGGAGCCTGTACCTTCCCCATGGGAGGGGTGAAGCCCAACTCAGGTGGCATCCCTCCCTCAAGGAATTCAGACACCAGGGCTTGATAATTTGAAGCCATTAAAACCAGCCTACAACCTCTCCTCTGTCTCCACCATGCCCCCAGCCAAGAGAGTCTGCCAGAGTTAAAGGTACCGCATCATCTTATGCTGGTGGGACCTGCAGGCGCACAAGCACCACATACTGGGAAGGATAAGAAAAACAGAGCCCAAAGACTTCACAGGAAAGTCTTTCAACCTGCTGGGTCTCACCTTCAGGGAGAACCAATGCAGGTGACTCTTTGCTCCTGTTAGGAGGCCAGTTTGGTCTGGGAAAATCCGGCTGGGGTCTATAATATCTAAGTAGACATCCTAAGTGTGTGTGTGGGGGGGAACACCATATAAGCAGGGCAAGAAACAAGAAAATAAGAACTGAAAAATTCTCCTCTGTTAAACAAAACTTAAGCTTGAGGTCCAGATAAAGCTGAACTGAATATCAAAGAACAGATAGACAACAAATTCATCCAGCAAGAAAACCCTAGGTAAAATAAGTGAAAGCAATCTCCAGAATAAACTTATTAAGGTAATTAAATGCCTAGATGCCAGCAAAAAATAACAAATCACACTAGGAAAATTGAAGATATGGCCTAGTCAAAGGAACAAACTAACAATTCAAACGAGATACAGGAGCTGAAACAATTAATTCAGAATATATGAACAGATATGGAGAACCTCATCAAAAACCAAATCAATGAATGGAGGGAGTATATAAAGAAGGCAAGGAATGAACAAAAAGCAGAAATCGGAAGTCTGAAAAAGCAAATCACAATTTATGGGAATGAAAGGCACGGTAGAAGAAATGAAAAAAATAATGGAAACCTACAATGATAGATTTCAAGAGACAGAACATAGGATTAGTGAACTGAAGGAAGGAACATCTGAAATCCGACAAGAAAAAGAAAATATAGGGAAAAAATGGAAAAATATGAGCAGGGACTCAGGGAACTGAAAGACAATATGAAGCGCACGAATATACGTGTTGTGGGTGTCCCAGAAGGAGAAGAGAAGGGAAAAGGAGGAGAAAAATTAATGGAGGAAATTATCACTGAAAATTTCCCAACTCTTATGAAAGACTTAAAATTACAGATCCAAGAAGTGCAGCATACCCCAAAGAGAATAGATCCAAATAGATGTACTCCAAGACATTTACTAATCAGAATGTCAGAGGTCAAAGAGAAAGAGAATCTTGAAAGCAGCAAGAGAAAAGCAATCCATCACTTACAAGGGAAGTCCAATAAGACTATGCATAAATCTCTCAGCAGAAACCATGGAGGTGAGAAGACAGTGGGATGATATATTTAAATTATTAAAAGAGAAAAGCTGCCAACCAAGAATCTACATCCAGCAAAACTGTCCTTCAAAAATGAGGGAGAAATTAAAACATTTTAAGACAAAAAACCACTGAGAGAATTTGTGACCAAGAGATCAGCTCTGCAATAAATACTAAAGTGAGCACTAGAGACAGATATGAAAAGACAGAAGAGAGAGGTGTGAAGAAGAGTGTAGAAAGGAAGACTATGAGTAAAGGTAAAAAGAAGGAAAATGAGAAATGATGTGTAAAATCCAGAAGGCAAAATGGTAGAAGAAAGTACCACCCATGCAGTAATAACACTAAATGTTAATGGATTAAACTCCCCAAAAGACATAGACTGGCAAAATGGATTAAAAAACAGGACCCATCTATATGTTGTCTCTACTCAAAGGATATGAGGGCAAGGACACAAATGGACATTTGCATACCAATGTTTATAGCATTATTTACAATTGCAAAGAGATGGAAACAGCCAAAATGTCCATCAACAGATGGGTGGCTAAACAAACTGTGGCATATACATACGATGGAATATTATGCAGCTGTAAGACAGAATAAAGTTATGAAGCATGTAACAACATGGATGGACCTTAAGAACATTATGCTGAGTGTGATTAGCCAGAAACAAAAGGACAAATACTGTATGGTCTCACTGATATGAACTGACATTAGTGAATAAACTTGGAATATTTCATTGGTAATAGAGACCATCAGGAGATAGAAATAGGGTAAGGAGCTGAAGGGATACAGATTGTGCAACAGGACTGAATATAAAAACTCAGAAATGGACAGCACAATACTACCTAACTGTAATACAATTATGTTAAAACACTGAATGAAGCTGCATGTGAGAATGATAGAGGGAGGAGGGCTGGGGCATAAATGAAATCACAAAGAAAGATAGATGATAAAGATTGAGATGGTATAATCTAGGAATGCCTAGAGTGTATAATGATGGTGACTAAATGTACACATTTTAAAAATGTTTTTGCATGAGGAAGAACAAAGGAATGTCATTACTGTAGGATGCTGAAAATAGATGGTAATTAGTATTTTAAAATTTCAACTTATGTGTGAGACTAAAGCAAAAAAAAATGTTTATTTGGTACAAAATTTATATTTTGACGAGTCCATCTCCTAATATAACTTATGTAGATAGTTGGTTGAATAACATAAGTACATGGAACCTTGGGTAGGACATGAGATTTTGCTGGTTTGTCTAGAGTGATGCCCCGATGAATCCCAGAGTGATTTGATCAGTGAGTGGAAAAGTATTTGCAAAGTCCCCTTTGGGGAATGGTGAGAACAGGGGAAAATTCAACCTCCCCAAGTTGAATTCTTGATATTCTCACAAGCAGTGGGGACAACCAAAGCTATAGGCTGAGCCCCCAATCTTGGGGGTTGTTCATATGAAACTTAACCCCATAAAGGATAGGTCAAGTCTACTTAAAATTAGACCTAAGAGTCACCCCCAAGAGAACCTCTTTTGTTGCTCAGATGGGGACTCTCTCTCCAGCCAACACAACAAGCAAGCTCACCACCCTCCCCCTGCCTACGTGGGACAGGACTCCCAGGGGTGTGGACCTTCCTGGCAATGTGGGACAGAAATCCCAGAATGAGCTGAGACTCAGCATCAAGGGATTGAGGAAACCTTCTTGACTGGGGTGAAGGAGAGTGAAATGAGACAAAGTGTCAATGGCTGAGAGATTCCAAACAGAGTCGGGAGGTTATCCTGAAGGTTATTCTTACGCATTAAGTAGATATCACATTGTCATCCAAGATTAATGGAGAGGCTGGAGGGAACTGCCTGAAAATGTAGAGCTGTGTCCCAGAAGCCATGTTTCTTGATTATGATTGCATAATGATAAAGCTTTCACAATGTGACTGTGTGATTGTGAAAACCTTGTGTCTGATGCTCCTTTTATCTATCTTGTCAACAAATGAGTAGAACATAGGGAATAAAAATAAATAATATGGAGAACAAATGTTAAAATAAATTTAGTTTGAAATGCTAGTGATCAATGAAAGGGAGGGGTAAGGGGTATGGTATGTAAAATTTTTTTTTTTTCCGTTTTATTTTTCTGTTGTCTTTTTATTTTTTTTCTGAATTGATGCAAATGTTCTAATGATCATGATGTTGAATATGCAACTATGTGATGATATTATGAATTACTGATTATATATGTAGAATGGAATGAGCATATATTAAGAATGTTTGTGTTTCTTTCTTGTAATTTTTTTTAATTATAAAAAATTTTTTTAAAAAAAGATGAGGCAGCACTGTGGCTCCAAATTTGATACAATGACACAGTGGATTTAAAAGTGCCTAGGATAGTGCTTGCCAAATGTTAAGTATTTAAAATTTGTAGGTATCATTGCATGTCTTTTCATTTCAAAAGCAAATGAGTCTATCACTCTAGACAAACCAAGAATATCAAGCAGCTGAAGAAAGGATAAACTTGTGAGGCATGCAACCAGGTAAATGAACCTTGAAGACATTGCACTGAGTGAAATAAACCAGGAACTAAAGGATAATATTGTATGATCTCATTAATATAAACTAACTATAAGAACAAACTGAGAATTGAATTCAAGCAAAGGTTATCAGAGGAAGGAAAACGGGCAGAGTTGGGTAATCAATGACTAAAGAATACAGAACGTTCAATAAGGCACATTGTAAGCTCTTACAGCAGTTACATCCACTCCTGACTTGTAACTGTTATTCCTAAATTCTGAGATGCTGAGCTCTTTGTGTGTAGCCTGGTCATTCCCTGGAACTTTGGGTGCCTGTGTGACAACTGAGACTCAGAGCTAGAGTTTTGCAATCCTGAAAGTAAGCATTATTCCATATAGCAACTGATAAAGAAGCTGAAAAAAAGATCAGACTCCAGTTAGAGATATAAATGAAACAGATTCAGGTTAGGATGAAGGTAAATCAGAATACAGGGTAAAGAATGATATTGTCTGTATTTTAAAACTTCAATTTCTGTGCAAGACCAAAGGAAGAGATGTTTATTTTGTCCAAAATTTAAATTTTCTGCATCACACTATTTAATTTAACCTGTCTGTTCAGTTTATTTAAACAACCTAAGTACATGAACCTAGAATAGGGAGTGAGATCTTGTTATTCTGTACACGTTAATGTAATGTAATTCTAGAGCATTTTGGGCAGAAACTTAAAAAGTACTTGCAAAGTTCTCTTAAGGGACTGGGTAAAAAATATGGAACTATTAAACTTCCCCATCTGGGGAATTCCTGATATTCTCTCAAACATTAGAGACTCCCACTTTAATAAGCAAGGCCTTCAATCTTGAGGCTTTTCCTTATGTAACTTATTTCTGAAATGGCAAAGCTAAACCTATGAATAATTATACCTAGGAGTCACACCCAGAGGACCTCTTTTGTTGCTCAGACATGGCCTCTCTCTTTAAGTCAACTCTGCAAATAAATTCACTACCCTACTCCCTACTTGGGACACGACTCCCAGTGGTGTAAATCTCCCTGGCAACGTGGGACATGACTCCCAGGGATGAGCCTGGCCCTGGCATCATGGGATTGAGAATGCCTTCTTGACCAAAAGTGGGAAAAGAAATAAAATAGAGTTTCAGTGCCTGTGAGATTTCAAATAGAATCAAGAGGTCATTCTGATGATTACTCTTATGCAAGCTTCAGCCAGATATTGCAAATTGCCACCGTATGTCAAGCCCCAACCAACAGTATTCTTGAAAACTCTAAAAAAAAAAAAACCCTGGGCTCTACCTAAGATTCTATAAAAGTTTTACTTAGTAAGTTTGTATTTCCAGAAACTTAGGCCTCCAGATTGTTCCTATACCAGATAAGCCCTGAAACCTAGAGGTACCAGTCTCTCCAACAACATCAAACAGCTTCATTCCTTTGTCCCATAAAGTTGACACCCTTTCCAGCATGAAGATTTTAAAATGGTCATTGCTGAAATGGAACTCAGAAAATGAAAACTCAGAAATCCAGATTTAACAAATGATTATGACCACTGACTCATTATATAGATATTTGTTTTTAGTTTCCAATGTAATAGTCAGAGGGAAATACCTGAACTTGCTGAACTGAAATCTACTATCCTTGATCTTTGACAATGACTGTGTAACTATACAGCTTTCATCTTGTGACCAGGTGCTTGTAAAAACCTTGTGACTGACACTCCCTTTATCCACTGTATGGTTAAATGAGTAATAAAATAAAGACATGCATGATAAAAAAGCAAATGGGTCATTGTTGTATGTTAAAACCCAATGAAATCAATGAGAGAAAATATCTGGAAACCACCTATTCAGTTAGAGTTTAATATCCAGGACGTATAAAGAGATCCTATACCTCAACAATAAAAAGACAAACAACCAACCCAATTTAAAAATGAGCAAAAGACTTGAATGGGCCTATTTCTGAAGAGGAAATACAAATGGCTGAAAAGTTCATGAAAAGATGCTCAACTAGCTGTTTAATGTCTCAGGAAATGCAATATACCAGAAATGGGTTGGCTTTTATAAAAGGGATTTATTAAGTTACAAGCTCAAGGTTCTGTGATGGTTTGAAACTGTCGTACACTGCAGAGAAACCATATTCTTTAATCCTCATTCAATATAGCTGGGTGGGATCTTTTTTTATTCTTTCTATAGAGATGTGACCCACCCAATTGTGGGTGGTAACTTTTGATTAGATGGCTTCCGTGGAATGTGTCTCCACCCATATAAGGTGGGGTTGCTTACTGGAGCCCTTTAAAAGGGAACCATTTTGGAAAAAGCTTTAGAGCTAACAGAGCCCACATAGTCAGAGATGTTTGGAGATGGAGAAGGAAAACACCCCCAGGGAAGCCATGTGGAGAAGCTGGCTGAGAAAGCCAGCAGATGTCACCCCATGTGCATTCCCAGCTGACAGACATATCCAGGAGCCAAAGACCCCAGCAGACACCAGCCAGGGGCCTCCCCTGCTGACAGAGGTGTTCAGAACGCCATCAGCCCTTCTTAAGTGAAGGAAACCTCTTGTTGATGCCTTAATTTGAACATTTTCACAGCCTTAGAACTGTAAGCTTGCAACTTCATAAATTCCCAATGGGGACAACTAATTCAATAGGCTGAGCCCTCGATCTTGGGGTTGACTTTATGGAATTTATTTCTACAAAGGAGAAGCTAACCTACTTAAAATTGTGCACAAGACTCACCCTGAGAGAACATCTTTTGTCACTCAGATGTGGTCTCTCTAAGCCAACTCAGCAGATGAACTCACTGCCTTCCTGCTATGTGGGACATGACACCCAGGGGTGTAAGTCTCCCTGGCAACATGGGACAGGACTTCTGGGATGAGCTGGAACCTGGCATCATGGGATTGAGAAAGCCTTCTTGACCAAAAGGGGGAAGATGGAAATGAGACAAAATTTATTGTGGACGACAGGTGGGCAGTTCCTCAGGAACCTGAATATAGAACTGCCATATGATCATATTCCGCTGCTAGACAAATACTCAGAACTGAAGGCAGGGACAGGAATAGACATTCACACACCCAGGTTCACAGCGGCATTATTTCCAATTGACAAAAGACAGAAGCAAGCTAGGTGTCCATGGACCGATGAGTGACTAAATAAAATATGGTGTATACATATATGGCGGCTGTAAGAAGAACTGAAGTCTTGAAGCATGTGACAACATGGGTGAATGTTGAGGACACCGAAAGCAGTAAGTCAGGGCACAAAAGGACAAATATTGTATGATCTCAGTAGTATGGGCTAGATACAACCAGCAAACTCGTGGAACTAATATCTGGAATATAGGATACCAGAAGAGAGAATGAGGGACAGAATGGGGAGCTGATGCTTGGTTTGTGCAGCATTTGTAATGAGGTTGGTTGTAAATGTTTGGAAATGGATAGAGGTGATGAGAGTACATTATAACGAGTGTAATGAACAGCAATGAAATGTGGGTGCAATTGTGATGGGAAGGGGAAGTTTAGGGTCGTGGAAGTCACTGGAAGGAAACCTGAAGATGAAACATCAGACTGTGTGACAGAGAGCCCTGCTGCAACAGTACATATATAGGAATGTTCTCCCAAGAATTAGAACAAATGTACGATACTGTTACAAGATGCTACTAATAAGGTGGTATATGGGTAAAAAATACACCTACAGCAAACTATGGACTGTAGGGAAGAGTAAATACATGAATATTCTTCCATCAATTGCAAAAAATAATAAACAGCAAAATCAGATCCCATAAAAGCATGCATTATAAAATTCTGATTCAACAGCATTAGCTGGTCCACATATCAAGATTACAGAAAGAACTTCACTACGCTTTATTGCATCTTGGGAAATTTTTTTTATAACATAGTTAATTTTGTTCTAAATGTGAGGGTTTTAAAAGGCTTGCTGCAGTTAGTATAATTTGATTAGATGTAAGAATTTTTCCAAAGGCCACCTCATTCATTCATTCACAAGTATTGAATAAGCAGCTACTCGATAAGCATTTTCAATTTTAATTAATATCAACAGAATGACAATTTCCCTGACGGGCAGCCCTCAGCTTTGGAGGCTTTCTTTTTCAATTCAGTTTAACCTACAGACCTTGGAATGAGGTGGGGTCTGTGCAAAGAGTTGGGGCAGGGATGAGGAAGGGTGCGTTTCTGCCTTCACCTCCTGAGCAGGTGAGGAGAGAGGAGGCTGTGAGCTCGGGGCTGGGGCAGAGGGAGCCACGGGGGCCGGGGCAGGGCGGGAGGGTGTTGTGGGTTAAAGCGTGGCCCCCAAAATGACCTGCTCGAGTCGTAACCTCCAGGGCCTACGAATGGAAATAGCATTTGGAAATAGGGTCTCTGCAGAGGTCATCAGTTCAGATGCAGCAGGCCCTAAATCCAGAGGCTGGAGTCCTCCTAGGAAGGAAATGTGGACACGCAGGGCAGCACGTGAAGGTGAAGGCACAGAGAGACAGGCGCGACGCCATCAGGAGAAGCACCTGGGGCCACAGCATCCCCTGGAGCCTTCAGAGGGAGCACAGCCCTGCCTTGGCTTTGGACATCTGGCCCCCAGAACTGCGAGAGAGTTTGCAAAGCCTGTTGTTGTAAGCGCCCAGTGTGGGGGGCTTTGTTACAGAGGCCACAGGGACCAAGACAAGTGGGAGGTGGGCGATGAGGAGTGAGCAAAGGCTTCCCGGGACAGGAGGCTGGGCCAGCCGCGGAGGGTGAAGCCCTGTGAGGGAGGAAGACACTCAGCCGCGCGGCCACAAAGGGCTGGAGGAACTGTGGGGGGGGGGGGGGGAGGTGGGCGTGAGCGGACAAGGAGCAGGTGTGAGTGCACATGAGGGTGGATTCCTCACAGAGAGCGAGAGCAAGCCAAGGAGCATTAGCGCATTTCTCGGTGATGCTGACTCAGGGAAGGGCTGCATACAGGAGAACATTCTGGAACATTCTGGAAGGGCTTACCTGGGGTGGAGGCTGCAGCAGACCCCATCTCCTCCCAGCATCGAAGGGAAGCACCCATTCTGTAGACCTCACCCATTCTCTCCCTGAACGGACCACTCACGGTTCAACAGAACAGGAGAATATTTTGCAAATTTCTGGAGAAAATAAATTCAATCTGCACGAATTCAGAGGCATGCTAAAAATGTTAAAATAGAGATGAGATGTATAAATCAGGCTTTGCATATTTAAGAAGCTGAAGAATGCAAAAGCATAACTATTTTAGTGACACCAAGTTCGTTTTATGTAAGGAAAAAGATACTTTGCCTCCCTTTGACCTTTTTTTTCTTTTTAGAAAGTGCAACATCTGGCATCTTTGATTTATTTTTTTCCCATGCACCTAAATAGAAAGTGAAAATATTAGGCAATTCATCTTTCTGATTTTGAGAACCTGTGATATTAACAGAAATTTAATTTCACTTATTGAATGAAGCACCCAACTGGAGGATTTGTTATTCCATTCAGTTCAATTTAAGAAGCGTTCACTGAAGACCAGGTGGGATCGGTGTGATGGTTGGGTTCTGGTGTCAACCTGGCCAAGTGATGATGCCCAGTTGTCTGGTCAGGCTAGCACTGGCCTGACCATTACTGCAAGGATATTTCGTGGCTGGTTGATAAACTGGAAGGCTGGTGTATTAAATCTTCAGACAGTTAATTGTATCTGTGGCTGGTTACATCTGCAACCAACCAAGGTGTGTCTCCCACAACGAGAGAATCCAATCCATTGAAGGCTTTTAAGGAAGAAGAGAGACCTTTTCACAGCTTCTTCACCCAGCGAGCCTCTCCTGTGGCGTTTGTCCAGACACTTCATCGGAGCCACCAGCTTCACAGCCTGCCCTGCGGATTTTGGACTCTTCCATTCCCACAGGTGCTTGAGACACCTTTATAAATCTCACATTTACAGATCTCTCCTGTTGGCTCTTTTTCTCTAGAGAACACTGACTAATGCAGTCAGGGACAGCTCAGGTATGTTCACAGCCACACACGTCTCAATGCCACGTCCTTAAACCTGCTTTCAGGGGAGATCTGACGGGGCTCACAGGTCCTTGCTGGGCCCCTGGTCTCGGTACCGGCAGGTGGTGGAACTGAGCGTTAACCATGCTCCCGGCCAACCCCGGAGTCCTCGACCTTCATAGAAGTGACACAAAGCTGTAAGGCATGCACCCTGTACTGGAAGGGGAGACCGTTCAAGTCTGGACTATTAAACTGGGGGGAGTTCCGATACCTGCATTCCAGAACATGCTGGGAAGACGTGGGGCAGTGGTTAGAGCATGAGTTGGCGAGGCAAGGCGGGGGCCACTTGGAAAGGCCTCCTGGTGGAGGTGACCATTTTAAAGGTAAAATAAAATCAGCCTTTATTTGGTAAATCGTAAGTAGTAACGTGACAGGCTCTGGCAGACTGGATTGGAAAAGTAAACCAGTTCTCTTATTTGAAAACTGAGGCCTCTTGCAGAGGGACGGCTACAGAGTCCCAGAAGCTGGGAAGGAATAAAGAGCAATGACTAGGCAAAGAGCATTTATTGAGCACCTACTACATGCCAGGTAACAGGCTGGGAGGCAGCACTGCCAAGTGCTGACAGAGAAGGCTCTGCACTCAGGCCTGCTCGGATTTGACTCTTGGCTCACCTCTTAAACTTGAGGCAAGGGACCCATCTCTCCATGCTTTGGTTTTCTCATCTGTAAAATGGGGACAAGAATGGTACTTCCCTAAAAAGCCATCGTGTGCATTAAATGAATGAACACGTCTAAGACACTTACACAGGTGTCCGGCATAGAGGAAACACGCCACAGATTTTAACGGTCATTAAATGCCTTCGCCCAGGGCCTGGTAGATGCGAGCATCCAGTAAACACTGTACCTTCAGCAACATTTGCCCCGTGCCCCCACTGTGAGCCAGCCCCGTGTTGGGCCTGGGTGATGTTTCTCCGGCAGGGGTCCTTGGATTCCATCTCGGTGTGCTGCTTTTGCCCAGCGTCCCCCACACACCACCAGAGCCCTGCCCCAGGGACCCCAGGGGCCTCCAGGACTGTCCCACACAGGCTGCCAAAGGGACAATGCCAAGGACCCTGTAGGGACAGAGAGCTTTGGAACAAATTTGGACATACTGCCTCGTCCGGTCCGCAGCCTCCTGCAAAGCGGGGCGCCCCAGCCCGGTTTGCAGAGGGGCCATCTGCACCCCCGGGAGGGACTGGCTCTCTCTGACCTCTGTATCTGCAGGACTCAGCTCCGTGCCAGGTTTCCTCATCCCAGCCTATCCATCCATCTGTCCACCCAGCCCTCCAGAAGTCGACCCAGGTGGGGGCGGCAGCTCAAAGCTCCAGCCCAGGGGCTCCCACTGCCTCCCCCAGGGACAGTTTCCAGAAAACCATGGCAGAGTGACAACACTAGGCTCCAGCAGTCAGGCTGGCAGAAAATGACATGTATTCAATTTAATGTCCTCCTTCTATATTCTGAGATTATAGCCTTTCGGCTTTTTTCGGTCTGCTAGCAGCATTTTATGAAATGATGGTGATAGGCGGTTCTGTTTGTAGAACTCCTTACTCAGCACAATAAAGAGCTGGTGATGACGCTGGTCCCTGGACTTTCTGAAGGGAGAGGTCGCCAGGTCACGAGATCCTGGCCAAACTCCCTTCCACTGGAACAGCTCAGTCTCGGGAGCAAGCGCACGGCGTAGGAAGGGCACTTCCAAGCTGTCCCAGGAGCGTCAAGAGCTCCGAGTGCGTCAGGAGGCCTATTTATAGCTAAGGCAGAGTTTTCCTTAAAAACCCCTGCTGTCGCTGGCTCCTCCCCGACTCCCCACGCTCTAGAAATAACTCCCGCGGCCTTCACGGGCCCCAGAGAATGAGAGAGAGACAGGCCCCGACGTGGGGATGCCCCCCTCCAGCAAGCCCCCAGGGAGCTCACCTGTCACTGGCTCAGAAGCAGAACGGGCCCTTCCCAATGACACCTGCTCCCAGGGCCCACCTGCCACGCACCCACCCTGCGTCCTGGGCACCAAGTGGGGCACCCAACTCACCTGACCTAGTTAATAGTAGCCAATACTAGTAGGAGTTGACTACGAGCTAACTAGCAGTTAAGAGGGTGCTGCTTGGTTCTCCAACCACTCTCAACACAGGAACCATCCTAACCTCTCTTCCTCTCGCTGGGTATGTCCCCAAGGGAGACCAGGCCTGGCCAGGGAGTGGCGGTGGGGTGGGCTTTGTTACAGGAACCCAGCAGCCTCCTAACCCACGTCCTGCCCCTCCAAGCCTCTGCACCCTGCCTGCCCCCGAGAGCTGACGTGCGTTTGTACACGGGACACTGGAAACAGAGCCCACCCCTCATCCGTGCTACCCAAGGACGGGCTGTGACTGCTGGCACTCCTTTCCCAGCACTGTGCTGCGCTCCTCTCCTGCCACCTCCTGTGTCTGCGAGACAGGGACATAATCCTATCACACGCCAAGGGACGTCGATGAGGGAGGAACCACTGTTACCCCATGTTTCAGTGAGGAAACTGAGGCAGGGGTCACGGAGGAACGGGCCACCTGCCTCCAGTCTCCCACCCTCTGTGGTGACTGCATGGCCCTCGGCGGGGATCTGCCACCCCGAGCCGGGACGGTGAGCAGCCCAGGAGCTCTGGGAACAAAATGTACAGTGCTCACGCCTCCAACCTGTGTCCTCACACAGGCGTGCTCCTCCTTGCACCCCCGCCCCTGATTTAAATCCCTCCCTCCTGCAGGTTAAAGCCCCCTCTGCTCTCCTCCCACTCGATCTCTCAGCTCCTCCGTGCTGGGGGAAAGTTCTGGGACTTTGCCCAGGAACAAAACAACAACAACACAACCTTCCCAAATGCAGGCATGGGAAGGTCAATGTCATTTGGTAACTGCTCTTGGCAACGTCCCCATCATGCCTGAGCCTCATTTCACAGGCAAGAGGCGGGGATTCCCGAGAGCCTCTTTAGTTGCTCAGATGTGGCCTCTCTCGAAGCCAGCTCAGAAGTGAACTCACCGCCCTCAACCCTAGGTAGGACTTGACTCCCAGGGGTGTAAATCTCCCTGACAATGTGGGACCCAACTCCTGGGGATGAGCTGGGACCCAGCATCATGGGGTTGAGAAAGCCTTCTGGACCAAAAGGGGGAAAAGAGAAATGAGACAAAATAAAATGCCAGTGGCTGAGAGATTTCAGAGTTGGGAGGTTATCCTGGAGGTTATTCTTACGCATTATATACATATCCCTTTTTAGTTGATGGTGTATTGGAGTGGTTAGAGAAAAGTACCTGAAACTGTAGAGCTGTATTCCAGTAGCCTTGATTCTTGAAGTTGACTGTATAAATATACAGCTTTTACAATGTTACCGTGTGCTTGTGAAAACCTTGTGTCTGATGCTCCTTTTACCCAGGGTATGGACAGATGAGTAAAAAAAAAATAATAAGGATAAAAAATAAACAAATAATAGGGAGAGATAAAGGGTAAAATTGGATAGGTTGAATACTGTGGGTCAATGAGAGGAGTAAAGAGTATGGGATGTATGAGTTCATTTTTTTTAATTTTTATTTTTTTCTGGAGTGATGCAAATGTTCTAAGAATGATCATGGTGAAGAATACACAACTATATGAGAATATTGTGGGCCACTGATTAAATGCTAAGGTTAAAATGTACATGTATGGATATTTCTGAATAAAAATATTTTTTAATAAAAGAGGCGGGAGTTCAGGACATCGACCTGCCCGAGACTGGAGGTGGAGAAGGCCTGTGTCAGGTCTCCAAAGGGCTCCCGCGTCCCACTTCCCACTCATCCGCCTCCTCTATGAACCCCTTTCCTGGTCCTGGGTTCCGGGTCCTGGGATGGCCGGGGCCGGGGTGCGGTGGGGCACAGGGGTGGAAGGCTAGCCCAGGGACGGCCGGGGTGCGGTGGGGCGCTGGGTGGAAGGCTAGCCCAGGGACGGCCGGGGTGCGGTGGGGTGCTGGGTGGAAGGCTAGTCCAGGGAGGCAGATAGGGCACTGATTCCTGCCCAACCCCATGGCCAGAGTTAGCACCGAGTGATGACAAATGGAGGAGTCGGGGGCAGCTGGGGGCACGAGTCTCGGATGCCACCAGAGCTCACAGATGAAGCCCTTCTCCATGGACATCTGGGCTCTCTCTTTGGCCCTAGGGCCTCTCGGCTGGCATCTGCCCAGCCGGATACAGCCCAGCCTGGGAGGAGACAGGCAAGCCAGGAATGTCCCCTGACAATCCCTAATGGCTTTATAAGCAATGTGTGCCCCCATCTCGCTCTCCCATTGCACAGATGAGGAAACTGAGGCTCCGGGAGGGGACACCCTGCCTCCTGACCTGCAGTGACCTCGTGAGGATGGACCCTGGACACTCAGCATCCAAGCCCAGGGCTGGCTTGGCCACAAGCGCTCATATCAAGAAGCTGTGGATGCTGCAGCAATCCTGCATCCTCCATCCACGTTTCTCAAAGTGGGGTCCGTGGTTACCAGGAAGGCCCAGCTGAGAACTGCAGTCTGTCAGGGAGAAGGGCAGGAGCCGCAGGGGAACCCACCCCCAAGCAGCCCCTCCCGGAGAGACACCCCCTACAGCCCCCGAGACAGGCCTGGCCTGGCCCAGCCACCAGTTCCCTCATATTTGAAAAGAAAGAACATAAGACCTCAGGGTCAGGCTGGCCAGGTCCACCCTCCTTCTCCTTGGGGCCTGGGGCCAGGGACACGACCCCAGGGACCCCTGTTCTCCTCCTCTATAAAGGGAATGAAGCAGAAACTTGTGCACCAACGTTCATCACAGCCAAATTATTCACAGAAGCCGAAGGTGCAAGCAACCCAAGTGTCCATCGATGGAAGAATGGATAAATAAAAGGCAGTGTGTATATACATACATACGATATATATTTGCATTCATATATAACCATACAATGGAGTATTATTCAGCCGTGAAAAGGAAGTTAGTTCTGCTGCATGGGACAACACGGATACAGGGCATCATGCCAAATGAAATAAGCCAGATACAGAAGGACAAATATTGTATGATCTCCCTGATAAGAACTCTCCCAAATAGGCCAACTCGGAGTCAACGTGGAGGTTCCCAGGGACAGGGAGGGGAGGGAACGGGGAGTTCTTGTTAACAGGTGCAGAGCTTCTTTCTAGGGTGATGGGAAATTTGTGGATGGTGGTGATGGCAGCACACTGCCAGTGTAATCAGTGCCACTGAACTGCATGTACTCTTCAAAATGGCTGAAATAGCAAGTTTTACATTATATATGTTACCATTATAAATTTCTTTAAAAAAACAAAAAAGCAGATGAGCGTAACCCCACGCACAGGTTGGCACACGGCCTCGCACAGAGCGAGCCACCAGTAAACATCTGCCCTCCCAGTGGTCCCTTAGTTGGGGCTGGAGACGGTGAAGGTGGGAGGGGTCCTGGGTGGGTCCTGGGCAGCTCCCAGGGATGGGAAGGGGGAAGAAGCAGAGGAAGGAAAGGTGTCTGCAGAGTCAACCCGGGATTTGCATAAATGAATATGCATCACGGTCAACTCCCACTGAGCAGGAAATGGGAACCAACCTCCACCTCACCCTCATCCCCATAACCTCATTAGGTGCAATCAAGCTGATTCCCTGATGAGCTGGGTGGTATGGCTTGAGGGGTGGGCTTGGATGCAGGCCCCCACCCACCCATTCTAGCCCCCAGGCCCCAGATGGCTCCCAGCCAACCCTGGGATGACAGCCTGGGAGACAGCAGCCACAGCTTCTCCATGGAGATTAAGGAGTCCTTTCTGGGGCTCAGGAGCCCTGGGCTTGAACCTGAGCTCCTCCCTAACTGGCCCATGGTACCCCACACACCCTCAGTGTCCTGAGCCCTCAGTTTCTTTACCTGTGCAATTAAAATATTACTACTCCTGTCTAGAATTCCAAATAAATCACTTTAACATCAACTGCTCTACCATCTCCCTGAGCGATCTTGGGGGGGCCATACCCGCTCTCACAGCCTCAGTTTCCCCTTGTTAGAATGAATGCAGTTGATGTGCCACCTCCAATGCTGGACAGTTTCTGGCTCTAAGGAAAAGCCCCTGTGACTGATGAATCCACGAAGCTGTGTCTCCCTGAACATAGAGGGTGCTGGAGGGCAGCCACTGCAGTCAAGGTGGACATGCCTGCCAAATGTCCCAGGGGTCCACCGAGAGCATATCCCTCCCCCTCAGCTGCTTCTCCCAAGTACCTCTCCAAGCACATGACCCAGCCCAGCCCAAAAGACTCTGATGACCCCTGCTTAGCCCTCTACACCTACCCCCGCACAGAACCACTGTCATCTACCACCATCATCCACCACCTTCACCACCATTATCATCACCATCACCACCATCATCACCACCATCACCACCACCACCACCACCACCACCATCATCATCACCACCACCACCACCATCACCACCATCACCATCACCACCATCACCACCACCATCACCATCACCACCACCACTGTCACCACCACCATCATCACTACCACCACCACCATCACCATCACCACCATCACCACCACCATCACCACCACCACCATCTCCATCACCACCACCACCACCACCACATCACCACCACCACTACCTTCACCACCATCACCACCACCATCACCACCATCACCACCACCACCACCACCACCACCACCACCACCACCATCACCACCACCATCACCACCACCATCACCACCACCACCATCACCACCATCACCACCACCATCACCATCACCACCATCACTACCACCACCACCACCATCACTACCCCCACCACCATGACCATCACCACCATCACCACCACCATCACCACCACCACCATCTCCATCACCACCACCACCACCACCACATCACCACCACCACTACCTTCACCACCATTACCACCACCATCACCACCATCACCACCACCACCATCTCCATCACCACCACCACCACCACCACATCACCACCACCACTACTTTCACCACCACCACCATCACCACCATCACCACCACCACCATCATCACCACCACCACCACCATCACCACCATCACCACCATCACCACCACCACCATCACCACCACCACCACCACCATCACCACCATCACCACCATGACCACCACCACCACCATCACCACCACCAACACCACCATCACCACCACCACCACCACCACCATCACCACGATCACCACCACCACCACCACCACCACCATCACCACCACCACCACCATCACCACCACCACCACCACCACCACCACCACCACCACCATCACCATCACCACCACCACCACCACCACCACCACCACCACCACCACCACCACCATCACCACCACCACCATCACCACCATCACCACCATCACCACCACCACCACCATCACCACCACCACCACCACCACCACCACCACCACCACCACCATCACCACCACCACCATCACCACCATCACCACCATCACCACCACCACCATCATCACCACCACCATAACCATCACCACCATCACCACCATCACCACCATGACCACCATCACCACCATGACCACCACCACCACCATCACCACCACCAACACCACCATCACCACCACCACCACCACCATCACCACGATCACCAACACCACCACCACCATCA
The DNA here is from genome assembly GCF_023851605.1 of Tamandua tetradactyla. Lineage (NCBI taxonomy): Eukaryota > Metazoa > Chordata > Mammalia > Pilosa > Myrmecophagidae > Tamandua > Tamandua tetradactyla. Next base: position 6,400,852 of record NC_135345.1, on the reverse strand, counting down.
CCACCACCACCACCACCACCACCACCACCACCACCACCATCACCACCATCACCACCATCACCACCACCACCACCACCACCATCACCACCATCACCACCACCACCATCACCACCACCACCACCATGACCATCACCACCACCAACACCACCATCACCACCACCACCACCATCACCACCATCACCACCACTACCATCACCACCACCACCACCATGACCATCACCACCACCAACACCACCACCACCACCATCACCACCACCAACACCAACACCACCACCATCACCATCACTACCACCATCACCACCACCACCATCATCTCCATCACCACCACCACCACCATCGCCACCACCATCAACACCACCACCACCATTACCACCATCATCATCACCACCATCACCACCATCTCCATCACCACTACTACTGCCATCATCCACCACCATCACCACCACCATCTCTGAAGGGTCATTAAGAACATGCCTCAGAATTGTCCCACCGAGTAGGGGGAGTGAGAGCGGGATGTTAGTCCACTGACACCCATTCCTCCTAGTTGAGGGCTGCACCAGGAAGGGGTAAACATTCAGCTCTTCCCTGAGTCAGGGCTATCCAAGATTCCCAGGTGTCTGGGAAAGATCTTGGAGGGGCAAGCGGGCCCAGGCCTGTGAGCTGAGGTGGGTGAGCATCTGGGAATCCGCACAGCAGGTGCAGTTGGGCCCAGGATATGCGGGCCCGGCATCACTGCTGTAGCCTCTCCACCAGGGACATGGCCAGCAGGGAGCCAGGGGAATCACCACTATGAGGGCAGTCCCCAGCCTCACCCCTGCATCAGAGCCTGGGTGGATGCTGCAGTCTGCCAGGAGAATGACCAACTGTCCCAATTTGCCTGGGACTGGGAGTTCCCAGGACTTTTAGGGCAAAACCAGGTAAGTCCAGGCTCAAGCAAGACACCCCAGTGCCAGGAGGGACACTGCCTGGATGGGCAGCAGTGAGTACCCTGCCTCCAGGATTTCCAGGATCCCTGCAGCCCTGACAGTTGAGCCAGGCATGAGCCAGGCGTGACCATAATCCCCAGGGCCTGACCCATCGGGAACACCAAGCACCCTAGGGCAGCTGACGTGGGTGCAGAGTCAGCCATCAAAGGCTCAACGCGTCTCGGTCCTTACTTTACCTCTTGCACCACCCGGGGGCACAGGGCCCAGCTCGGACCCTCAGAAATGAAGCAGGGGCAGCACGGGGCCAAGGGACTGTCAGGTCCACGTGCCTGAATTCCCAACAGCAAAAACAAACTCCAAAGCAGCGACGAAGGCCGTGCCCAGCAGGTCCAGTGAGCCGCGCGGGGGGCCCCTGTGACCGTTAGGGGCCTTCAGCCCAGGGGCTACCAGGGGATGAAAACCCTCAGGCTGTGGCAAGGGCCCCTCACTCCCCTGCCTGGCCATTCTCGACCTTGAACCTGGAAGTGGCCAATGCATAAGTTGGACTTGACCTTTCCTATCTGAGAAACAGGAGGCAATGAACAAGTAATTGTTCACTTTTGCCGCCCCCACAGGCCCCAAGGTGGGGGCTGGGGTGCAGGGGGTTCATCCTTGTCGGGCGCATTCCATGAGCCAGGCAGCAGGTATGCTATCACCAGCCCATTTTGCAGAGCAGCACACCAAGGGTCTCAGAAGTGCAGACACTTGTCCCAGGGACAGAACTGGGGCTCAAATTCAGCCCCTTTTACTCGAGACCATGCACTTAACTCCTCCTCTCCCCCTTTTTACCCTTCCCTGGCCAAATCCCACCCACAGAAGGAAAGCCAGCAGGGGCCAAGAGGGGCCAAGAGGGCCACCCCGTCTGTCTGCCGGGTAGAATGTGAGTGCTCCAGCTGCCTCCTCTCTGCTGTGTCCCGGGAACTGCCCAGGGCCTGGCACAGAGCAGGGCGGTACCTGGGCAACAGAGATGGGGCAGAGAAGGACGCCCTGGGTTGAGCATGGCGAAGTGGTGTCAGCCAGGAAGAAGGGAGGGACAGGGGGGCAGCCGTGGTCAGACAGGAATGACAATGCCTCCAAGCCACCGCGGGCCCACTCCCTCCCGCATTCACTCAGGAACACTGTACCTGGGCTGAAAGCACCACCAACAGCGCACAGCTTCCAACCTAGGGGGAGCCCCCAGGAAAGTAATGATGAGACCGGGAGTCGATCAGGCGACTGCCAGGTCCTTGGCACTTCACAGCACTGCGGGCCTCTGGAGCCAAACCGACGGGCTGCAGCCCTGGCTCCCCAGCGTTCAAGTTACCCTAACCCTATGCTTCGGTTTCTGCATCTCTCAAAGGGAGACTGAAGCACAGCCGGCCTGCGAGCCTACGGGGGAAGTGGATCAGTTTAACCGCCGGCCTGTGAGAGAGCACGTAGCCAGGCAAGCTCACTATCGCCCCAGTCAAACCGTAAGACAAAACTGAAAGCGGCTTGTGTAGCTCACCTCCTTTTAGAGCAGCTAGTACGGTGGTTGCTTGACCAGGGTTCCTTGGACTTTTCACAGCAGTTTCTCCCACACACTAGCTGCTGGGTGGAATTATCCCTCCCCGCCTCAAAAGTGCAGCCACGTCCTGGGGGGTGGGCCACAAAACAGGGGCACAAGGAGCACAGCCTGCTCTGATAAGAAGAGGGAGCCCAAGAGTGCTGGGCATGAACCCAAAGCAAGCCCGCCTCCCCCTGCCCGGGCCTGGGGGCTGCAACTCCTGAGCACAGAGGGAGCGAGGCAGGTGGGGCTGGCCACTCCACATGGCCACTTGGAGCCTCCGTGTCCCCAAGGAGCAGCCTGAGGCTCTGGCGATGGCTGTGCCTCATTACTGCCCACTGGCTTAGTGTCATTTGGGGAGAGGGGACTTTCAGTTCCTTCAAAGGAGCCACCAGCGGGTCCTACATTCTGAGGGTGTGGGCAGGGGGCCATTGGCCAATGGCAGCAGGGAGAGGTCAAGGCACGCACAGGGACCAAGAGGAGCTATGCACCCTCACAAAGGAGGGGACACGGAGCCAGGCTGGGGCCAGCGGGATGAGCTGCCCAGAGGAAAAGGTCAAGGCAAAGAAAGGCCATGAAATGTGCTCACAGCAAAAAGGAAGGGTATCCAGGGACAGTCTGGCCGACACAAAGTTTCTATAACGACCAGGTAACAAGCACATCCTAGATGAGCCAAATCACGCTTCCTCTAAGGTATGTTAGAGGGCAAAAAGAGATTTAGAAATTGTGTTCCATGTGGCCATGTTTCACAACATTTCCTGAAAGCTCCATACATTTTATTTATCGAGTGCTTGGCACAGGTCTTAGAGGGGCCCCATAAATGCCAGCCCTCCCGGGTTACGATCAGTGGGGGGTTGTCTTAGGGTCCCAGAGCCATCGTCACAAGTCACCACAACCTGGGGGACTTCAAACAACAGAACTGCATTCTGTCACAGCTCAGGTCTCCTGAGGTCCCAGACCCAGGCGTGGGCAGGGCAGGCTCCCTCTGAGGCTGCAGGGAAGAGTCTTCCCGGCCCCTGCCAGCCCCTGGGACGCCCCTGGCTGGTGGCTGCAACCTCATCACCTCTACCTGCTCTCAGCGTGGCCTCTGCCCTGTGGTCTTCTCTTCTCCTGGGGACTCCAGGCATTGGATTTAGGTCCACCCTAATCCAGCACGACTCATCCTAACTAGTCACATCTGCCAAGGCCCTGTTTCCAAATAAGGTCACTCCTGAGGCTTCAAGTGGACATGAATTGTGGGGGACACGACTCAGGCAACCTCGGTGGTGAAGCCACAGCTTGACCCCGCCTGGTTGAAGGTAGGTCATGTGCTCCCCCACCTTGCACAGGGCCCACCCTGCACCAATGATGGCTGACAAAATGCTGGCATTAAAGTTAGTTAAATTAAGAGATTTGGGGGAGCAAGGCCTGGGGGTGCAGAGGGCAGGGCAGGGTGGCGGCTGGCGGGAAGGGACGCTGTATGCAGGCCTCTCCACGGGTGGCTGGAGTCCTCGGAACCTATCTCTGATGAGGACCCATTCAACATCAAGCCCATTTCCAGGGTGCAAATAAATGTTGAGGAATCCAGCGTTCCACCAAGGCCTGGGGGTGCCCCTGCCAGGGCGACCATCCGGGGTTTAGCTATCAAGAGCCCTGGCCTGGGGTTCGAGCCCCTCCCCTTCCCTCCTCATGCTCCCTAACGTTGGCACAGCCCTTTACAGCCAACGGCACCCATGGTTACACCGGATCACCACTCCCAGAGAAGGATTTGAATGCCCAGAGAGGGTGAGTGCCTTATCTGAGGTCACCCAGCGAAGCAGTCAGAGCCAGAATGGAAGCTAAGTCTCCGGACTCCCTAGCCAGGGTTTTCTCTTGGAGCAGAACAGCCATGAGCTGGCAGGGAAAGGGCCCCCACCTCACCCCCAGGTCAGACCCAGGCACCCGCTCCCTGGCCAGGGCTTGCAGACACAGGAGCAGAGGCCAGAAGCAATGAGCATCAGTGTTGCCAGAACCCAGCAATCTGGAAGCTTTGGAGCCTCGTTTCCACTGTAAAACGTGGATTTTCCTTACTCTTAAATGCACATTCCAATGCTCAGCCTTAAAACGAGAGAGAAAGAAAATTTGCAATGTATTAAGGAGAATAAGAAATGGAAACACCCACGGGCCATAGCTGGCTGGCCCCCGGATGATAAGATGCAGCAGCATCTAAAGAGTGGCTAAAGACGCAGGATTTCCCAGACCTAAAATGACCACCAAAAGGAGTGCCAATACCTCCCCAACCTGTAAGTGGAGAGCAGTGCAGGGGCCAGGCAAGGGGCACAGACAGTGCCCAGGGTGGGCAGGGACATTGCCAAACATAGATGTAGACAGCGCTTTTCATTTTCTGACCTGCTGAGCCCACGGGATCCTCATGAGATCCAGTAAGGCAGGAAATTATTTCCATTTTGCAGATTAGGAAACTGAGGCAAGGCCACGTGCAGGGCCTGAGCAGGAGGCTGAGCGCAGGAAGGGACACCAGTGCACGGCCACCTTGTACCTGCCACCTGCCTGCCACGCAGGGAGCCACGGCTCAGGCCACGGGAGCTCACACGGCAACTGTCACTCTATGTCACTCCAGGGTGTCCACCAACGTGGCGTGGGGTGGACAGCCGTGGGCAGAGCTACAGACGCGGGCAGCGGTGGCCGAGAGGGTCTGGGGCCCCGACTGGGGCAGGCAGAGTGGCTGCCCCGGGGCCCGAAGCCCCACCCCTCTGCTGGAACGCTTGTGGATCCCCACTTTCCACGCGGCCTCCCACAAAAACGGCAGCTAACACAGGCGCAGCCCTCTACAGTGGACAAACCATTTTGAAAATCCACACGCTCGATTGTCAGCACTGCCCACAGAGGCAGCCGGCAAAGTCAAGTTCTAGCAGGAGAAGGGGAGACAGCCTTGAGGCAGGAATTGAGGGCACGGAGTTTGGAAGGCTGTGCTTGCAAAACATAATTTTAGAAAGCTCTCTCACCTGTGTCTGACAGGTAGGCGGTATTTGAGAATTCAGAGGCACCCTAGAATGTAAATGAAGGCCATCCTAAGAATACACTCACACGGGCTAGAAGAGAGCGTGATAGGATTAAAAATAAGGTGCAGAGCTGCTCCAGGCCAGCCACAGCCAAATCCTCTGAGCTTCCCATGGAACCCTGCACTGCGCCAAGTTCTCCCGAGCTTTCCTCTAAAAAGCCAATAAAAGAGAACAGGAAAGGACCCTCTCCAGGACAAAGAACAGCTCCTTGGTTTTGGCTCCTCCCAAAGCCCAGCCTCCTGCCCAAAGAAAAACTTCTGAGATGATGCACAGGGTGGGAGCCTGGCATTTGTCCACCTGCCCGTCCAGGGCCCCAGCCTGGGGTGGTGCAGGGACCCGGGAACGCGCTGCTAACTTTACTGCCGAGCAAGGACAGCACTTGCGCTGGTCACAGCCGCCCGGGGACCCAGACTCTGCAGTGGGCATGGCCATCCTGGGGCAGGGTTGGAGATTTCTAAGTCTCCGAAGACGCTGTTTGCACCCTAAATAAAATGCAGCAAGGACACAGTGGCACATATAAATAATGTTATAAATAAACTGTGAACAACTGGAAGCAGAGTAAATGTCCAATAATAGGAAACCGCTTAATAAATGACACTCTGCCCAGATGATGGTATAACTGGAAGGCTAATAAAAATCATGCTTTTAAGTGAAGAAAGTAGAGCCCACAAATGTCAGCCAGAAGTAAAGGGACTGAGAGGGAGAGGGAAGGGCAGAGGAATGGAGGAAGGAAAATGGACAGGAGAGAGGGAAGGGGAGAAGAGGGGAAGAAAGGAAAGAGAAAAGGGGGAGGGAGGAGAGGAGAGAGAGGTGGAAAGAAAACCTACCCAGTGGTGTCTAGGAAGGGCTGTGAGGCCCCATCAGGGGCTACCACTAAGATGGAAGTTGGACCATGTCCCATTTCTGCTGAAAACCTTCCAGAATCTTCTACACGACACTACATGAGCCATAGAACGTCCCTGCCAAGCTTCTGCCTCAGGACCTTAGCACGTGCTGGCCCTCTGCTGGAATCCCGCTCCCCCCACCCAACCCAGCCACTCATGTCCCCAAATGGCTCAACGCACACCTCCTCGGAGCCTTCCCCAACCCTCTGACCCACACTGCAAAGAGCCACCCTGCACTGGACTGGACCACCCCATCCCCTTTCCTGATTTCTTTTCTCCTCAGCACTTACTGCCCCTGGGCCACTTTACGCATTCCTTTTGTTCTATCTGTGTTCACCTCCTCCCAGGAGAGGGCAAGCTCCCCTAGGACAGGGGTCCCTGGAAAGCTCCCCGAGGGCAGGGGTCCCTGGTAAGCTCCCCAAGGGCAGGGGTCCTGGCCAGCTTTGCTTATGGCTGCAGCCGCAGGAGGGCCCAGGGCTGGCCTCAGAGAGCAGCCAGACAGTGTGGGGCAGGCATACGGGGCACTCCCAGCTGCTGTCCTGGCGCCTTGAAATGCCTCTTGCCGCATAAAGTGTGCCCCTCCCCAGAGCTGCCACTTCAGGGCCCAGCGGTGGGAGTGGTGAGGACAGGGTCCCAGCTGGAGTGTGGCCAAACCAGTAAGGCCCCTGAGTGGAAGACAGCAGAGGGAGGTGTGTGGAGAGACAGGGGATGAGGGGGCACAGGGGGAGGGGAGGAGGAAGCAGGGCACGGGCCATGCAGCATCTGAGGCCCAACACCATAGGTGCCTTGGCAGCCGGGAAACTGGGAGGGCTCCATCCCTGCTCTACCGTTTCTCTTTAAGCTCTGCCCCAAGCTGGAAAGCTGCGCAGGCCACTCCCAGCTCAGAAAATACAGAAATGGAACCCCTCCCAGGAGGTGGGTCCACTCAGATGTGGGGATAGTTTTTCCCAGCAGACTTCACAGTCTGAGAATAAGGGAAAAAAGCCACAGATTTCCAGGGACCTACGACCTATCTCAGAAGGTAATTTAGCTCAATCCATCTCTCAGTGAACAAAAAGGTCCCTGATCCCCACCTCCAGGAAGCCTTCCGTGATACCCTGCACAGGCACCATGCCCTCTGCTGCAGTCCGCTGGACTAAGGGGCACCGGTGGTGGCTTGGCTGCCCTTACCACCCATTGCCCTGTCCCTCATACGTACCATAGGACATTGTCATTATTCTGTCCCTCCCTTGCAGGGTTCACAGCTCGAGGGGAGAAATGAGGGTTCAGGGGATGTCGGCCCCGAACACTGAAATGCCTCCCAGCCTGTGAGTTGAAGGGTAAGAACTAGGAGAAGCTTTCTGAGACCTGGAGGCAGGAAACCCCCAAGGGCTATTAGAGCAAGCGCCACGGTTTCAAACACACACGTAAGTTCAGGGTTTACCTCGAAGAAGGTGACCCTGCTCTCCCACGAGACCAGAGTTGAACAAATCTCGACAGCCAGCATGTGCAGCGCTTATTTCCTTACTATGTAAAGAACTCTCACAAGTAAATAAGAAGATGAATTTGAAGAACTCAGCAGAAAAATGAGAACAGAAAAAAGAGATTAACGAGTCATTACATAAAAAGAATGACACTTGACCAAGAGGAAGGAATAAAAGGTCTGTCTGCTCTCATAAGTTTAAAAAAAAAAAAGTGAATTAAACCAGAAATATGCCATTTTTCAAGAATGAGAGTGACCCAAAAAAGCCATTTTGCTCGTCGCTCGTACCCCATGGGATTGTTATGGGGGGCAACGGCTCGCCGGTGCAGTGCTGGTGGGGAGGGGGAGGGAACACCTCGTCATTTTAAATTCCCCTGCTCTTGGCCTCCCTGGGGTTCACCTGCAGGTGTTCTCTCACCTGTGCAAAGAAGGGTCATTTCCAGCCTGACCTGGAAGCACAAACACGTGTCATCATAAACGTCCATCGCTGCGGGCCGGGGGAGGAAGCTAAGGCTCTGCAGCTGCAGAATGTCAGGCAACTGGTGAGAGGAGCGGGCGGTGCCCATACGGAAAGCTGTCAGAGTGAGGAAAGCAAGACCAGTACGTAGGCCTGAAAAACAGAAAAAGCACTCAGAACTGCCCACACATGCAGAGAAATCTCTGGAAGGATGCACAACGGACTGCTGAGAGAGCTCAAAACGGGGAGGGGGCCTGAGGTGTGAGGGAAGGGAGAGTTTACCACCCCATGTGACATCTATCTGCTTATGCATTAATGTTGCTAATAATATAAAATCTGTTTTAAGTGCAAAGCAATTTATAGTTTGAAAAACCTGTCGCCATCCATCACGCAATTTAACCTTCCAAAGACCCAGAGAGGAGGGAACCCTGATTACGTCGTATAAGTAAGGAAACGGCAGGGGAGACCCGGCAGAAACCTTGTTCGGAGGCCCCACAGCTGGGCCATAAGATTTGGGGGCCAGACTCAGACTTCCCTACCCCCCGCTCTTTATCTAGGAGCACGGACGCTTTCCCTGCAGTCGACACACCAGCATCAAGGGGCCCAACGGACATGGCGCAGGGAGCAGAGCTGACACACAGGGGATCTTGGTGACTTGAGCCTTTTCAGGGCGAAATGGAAAAAGGCGACGACCATGCAAGCAATCCACATTATGATGGAGCCATCCATGCCACCCAATGCAGGGGAGCGGGAGGGGGAAACCGCCTGGGCAGTGCTCGCTATGGAAAGAAAAAGGAGGGTAGGGTCACGTCGTTCTCTAAACTCCAGTAAAAGGGAAAAGGAAATTTTAAATGAAAATATCATCATCCCCCATGTAAGCAGCTGCTCCCCTGGCCTGGCGTTTTCCTGAGTTTGGGAGTGGGGTTGATGCCCAAACCACACCAGCTGCTCTTTACATAAAAACACTGCAGTCTGTCCCTTTCAGTTTTTCTGGTTACAAAGGTTACAGGCGCCCACCGGGACAGGTCCTTCCCTCCCCTACAACGTGTCCTTCCCTCCCCTGCATCAGCTACACGGGGCGGGAACCATCTGCCCATGATCACTCTGTCACACGGGACACAATTTAGAGCAGGCCACTGGGCACCCAGAACCCGGCCCTGGCTCCTGGCACTGCTGGTTCCTGTTGCTGGTTTGCTGAAGTCCCTGCAGAGCCCACCCCAGACCACACACAGTCCACTGTCACCTCGGGCACGGCTGGGTCCGCTGGCACGCTCCTTCTCTCCTTTTCCCAAAGTGAGAAACATTCCCTCCTCAAACCCGACCTCAGAAGCGCAGGCTGATGGGGACACCAGTCCAAGGTGGGCACAAGAAACGGAACCATCAGAGCTGGTGTTGGCTGGGGTTCGGGGTGCAAATGGGAGGGGGTGGGCTCGGGGTCCCGGCTGCCGTGCCGCGCTGCTCTGCGGGGGGAGGCAGAAAGCAGCCGTGCAGCCCCCACCCCACTCTGCTGGCCACCCCGCGTGGCCACCTGGCTCTGGAACCTGCCAGCTTCTCGCCTGTCAGCACACACACTCTGCTCTTTTGTAGGAACAACTTTGAAGTGAAATCCCCGTCCCATACAATTCACCCTTTCAAAGAGCACAGTCCAGCGGTTGTTAGTTTATTTACAAGGCCAGGCAACCATCACCACTATTTGATTTTGGAACATTTTCAGCACCCCAATAAAGAAATCCCTAACCCCTTAGCAGTCACCTCCTTTTCCGCCAAGCCCCTTGGCTCTAGGCAACCAGCAACCTACTTCCTGTCTCTATGGATTTGCCTACTCTGGACACATAATATAGATGGAATCACAGGTCTTCTGTGGCCTGGCTCCACTTGGCTCCATGTTTCCAAGTACATCCATGTTGTAGCCTGTATCTGCACTTCATTCTTTTTTATGGCCAAATACTATTCCATTTGGGGATATGCCACATTTTTTCATACATTTCTTGGTTGCCAGACATTTGGGTTGGTCCCACTTTTTGGCTATTCTAGATAATGCTGCCGTGAACACTCATGTACAAGCTTCTGCGTGGACATATGTTCTCATATCTCTTGGGCATACACCCAGCAATGGACTTCTTCAGTCACACGGTAGCTCTATGTTCAGCCTTTTGAGGAACCTGCCGGTCTGTTTTTCAGAGTAGCTACACCACTGTTCAACCCCACCAGCAGCGTGAGAGAGCTTGTTTATGCACAGAGGAGGGCACCCAGACTGGCCCTTCCTCTCGTGGCAGGCTGAAACTGACGATACTTGTGGAGAGAGTTAAAATTCCCATTTGGGCTTCCTAGCCCATATCAGTTAAGCTAGGAACAGAAATCCCGACATCACTGGCATGAACAAGTTCAGGTTGTTTTTTTTTTTTTCTTCTATGAAAGAAAGCCAGAAGTAGGCATTCCAGGACCAGCACACAGTGTGTGGGGCTCGAGGCAGCTTCCATCCATCTGCTTCTCCACCCTTAGCATGCGGCTTTCTCAAATGACCTCATGATTACAGAAAATGGCTGCCACTGCTCCAGCCATCACGTTCCAAGCAGGAAGAAGGACACAAGGGAAATGGCTCCCATGGCTGAGTCGTGGACTCCTGCAGTGACCTCAGCTTATTTTTCACTGGCAAAAACTGAGTCATATGAGCACCTCTACTGCTACAGGAGGCAAGGAATGTAGATTTCAGCTGAGCATGAGGCCCCCTGACTTAAAGCAAGATTGTTAGCAAGACTGGGCATTGGGAAGGAACCAGCAGGTTCCATGCTCCATCTTCAACGCAGCTGCCACCAGAGGGCATTTGTGGGGTACTGGGGTGTGGTCCAGACGAACAAAGCGTGTCTGTTTCTCTTTGCCTACTGCTCGCCGCATAGGGGCCTTCTCAACAAGAGCCCAGGAGTAGGGGTGGATGGGACTTCAGGATTCAGTCAAACTCTCTACCCTGAACCAAACACCTAACTGGGAGTGTGTCATATGTAATATTACAAAGGAGGAGAATGGAGACTCCCCTTGGAACTGCTAGCAGCTGCTGACTGAGTGAGCAAATCCACTCAGCTGGTAGATTGACAAGCACAGCTGTCAGGTGCTTGAAGGGCTCAGTGAGAAACCGTGCATGGCACCTGTCCTTCAGGCAGGAGACAAGTCAGATACACTGGTATTTAGGTTAACAGAGCCCTGGTGCCCTCAGAAAGGGGCTGTGCTGTTTCACGGCCTTGGGGAAAGGTGCGCTCACTTTCAACCAGTGCAAGGAGAAACTGAGGCCCAAAGAGGTGGTGGGACCTGCTCAAAAGCTCCCAGATGGTACATCATGGAGACGCGCCTTGAGGAAGGCACGCTAGAACCAAAGAGACGCGCTGTGCCAGGAAAGAACACAGAGCCTCTCGTGCCTGCCTGAGGCTTCCCCGTAGCCCACACACACCTTTGGAAATACGAGTAAAGTAGACAAAGCTTTAATGGGATTATTTAAAGAAAGAAAGGCAGTAGAAGTAGACTATATATGCCACAGAGACTAAAATGCTAATAGGAGGATATCATGAAACCCACTTAGAAAAAAAATAAATTCCTAGGAAAATACACCTTACCGAAACCGGCACAAGAAGAAATGAAAAGCCAGAATTTGTGCTTTCCCTACAAAGAAAAGGGATAGCCGCGCATATAGATAACGGCCACACAGATAACCTAAGAATGTGGGATCGGAACACATTAAAGGGAAAAAAATCCTCAAACATCAGTCATAAAAAAAACAAAACCCGCACTCAGAGAAGAGAAACGCACATGGCCGGAGGGCTGGACTTGGAGACGCATCACCGGAGGGACTCCTCGTCCTGCGCCGGCAGCTGCCCGCGCCCGGTGGCCCCGTGACAGAGCCAGATGGGATCAGGAGGCCCCAGGCATCTGGCCCAGGGCAGGCAACCCCGACAAGCCATCTCGGCCCTGGAGCAGCTGCAGGGTCCCCAGGGTTGCGGCCCGTCACCTCTCACCCCCACCCCTCCCTTCGCCCAGTCCCGCCTCCCCCACCTCCCGTGCTCGGCTGTGGGACCCAGCGGCGCTCCCTGACCAACACCTGCCAGCTCTGCTTCCTGCAGAGCCCACCTGGGTAGCCAGGAGAACCAGAGAAATGGCCAACGATGAAAGAGCCAGGCAACGCCAGGGACTGGGAAAGCTGCAGGTGGGCGATGTTGGAAAGCAGTTCGCAGCTCCCTGGTAAAGCTGGAGCCGCCTGGGCCCACGGGCCAGTGAGTCCACCGCCAGGCACGTGTCCTGTGGAAACCTTGGGATAGGCTCCAAGAGACAGGCTCCAAAACAGGAATCCCAAAAATATGGAGCCACCCAACTGCCCACCACCAGTAAAACAGAGAAGCAGACGGAGTGTCATACGGGCAAAATGAAATGCCATGGAGCAGTGAAAAGAAGGGCCCTGCAACTGCACAAAGCATCATGTCAGAAATCTTCAGAAATGCATGGCAGGTGGCCCAAAGCAAGGGCCTGCCCTGTGGTCTCATTTAGATTGCAAAAGAAAACAGGCAACACTAAACGATACATTGTTGAAGATCACTCACGATTCAAAAAAGCCGGCGAATCATTGGTATGCAATTCGAGATACTAGGAGAGAAATAAAATTCAAGATACCCTGGAAGATGGAATGGATGAAATCCCAATGGGGTGCACAAGCGTTTCTAATGTACTAGAATAGTCTACATCTTAGCCTGGGTGGGGTGTGCCCAGATGCTCACTTCATTGTTTGTCTTAAACCAGACATCTGGGTTACACACGCTGTTGTTGAATACAGGAGCAGGTTGCACAGAACCCGGTGGTGGAAAAAAAACAGAAGGACGTCTTTGAGCTGAAGAGGCAGAAAACTATCAACCCCGGGAACTTTATTTCAGTCCTGACTAGGAAAAAACACAGCTGAAATCTAGATCAGTAGGGGGTCACTGAGGGCACAGGAGTGGGCAGAAGCGCTGCGAGAAAGCAAGGCATGGGACAGTCGTGACATTTTGCCAAACTGTTAAAGAAAAGGTTCGTGATTATTTATATACCCGGTCCCTCACTGTGGGAGGTAAGTCTGCCCTCTCTTCTGTGCCTTGTCATCACAAGGTTAAGTCTGCCTCTTGATCATTTGCTAAGACAGGGGGAGAACTTTCCTAAAGACTGAAAAGGTTACAGAAGAATCCCAAGGATGGTTGACCTTGAGACCAGACTACGTTAAAGGAAACTGCAGTTATTAAAACATTTGTCGTAGAAAACGTTCACAGGTTTCCACCTGTTTGTGTCCATTGAGATCGGTTTGGCCACCTTGAGTGATAATGAACTCCCTGAGGTTTCTCCGATTTAGCTCTGCTTGCAAAAGGATCATAAAGATATTCTTAACACAGACAAAGGCGTATTTCTTTCATATAAAACATCTCACAAAGGATGAAAACACAGCGCAATCTCTATACATTTGGGCAGAGCTAACACGACTCAGGCCTCTGTCCAGGGCCAGTGGAGCCCAGAGGGGCCAGGCAATCACACCGCTCTCCCCACGAGAAGGTCCCGGCCCTGTCCTGTGTGGTGTCCACTGCCACCCACAGCTCTCACCCCTTGCATCCCAGAGGTGTGTGAGCCCAAAGGAGAGGATGTCCAAAAAGGGCCTTGGAAACTGAGGAAGCAAATTGGGTTACTGCAACTACTGTTTTCCTTCCTCTTAGCCTAACAGGAAACATCTCCCAACTTGCTCCTCACAGATCAAATTCCACCTCTGGGGAAGCAGGTTTCCCCTGCTGAGGAGATGTCACCGCAAGGGCCACAGGCGGCGAAGGTCCCTCCCAAAGGGCTGCTCAGAAATGCGGGGCAAAGCCGCCTTGCCGGAACACGCTTTCTGCGCTGCTGTCTTGCTGTAAGTTCGTGGCTGGAAAACGCTTCGCAGCCCCTTCCCCTGCTTTCAGCTGGGCAGAGAGGACTTCAGATAACCGCAGTTTAGCTACATGGGAGACTGGAAAGCAGCTAGAAGTTGACTCCGTTCTGCCAAATGAAGCACAAGACACTAAGGAAGACCTCCCCAGATCAAAAGGCAGACCCTCTTAGGAAGGATGTGGCCCTGGACCCCTGCCCATCCTGTTACCCACAACTCCCACATGGGGCCTGGAAGTGCAGCTGCCACCTCCTGACCATGCACAAGGAAGCCACCTGCCATGGGGCCACAAGCCCAGCCCTGGACCTCACAGCCTTGAACATCTGGTGGTCATGATAAATGTAAAATCCTATTACTTTAAGCTCCAGGATCAAAAGTCCTGAAGGTCAGGTTTCTTCCCAACACTTGCAGCCAAATGTTTTCCTAAATATGTGCATTTATTTGCACACAAATGTCAAGATGTGCCCTACCACAGGCAGAGAAGGACAAGGTATGAGCAAGAGTTCTTCCTGAGAATTAAAAATCAGTAGCCGACTAACATCCTTTTTCTGCATGCTGTAAGTACTACCACCAAAAAGGAACAAATTAACTAAAACTCCTAAGAGCAAATAAATACTACAACCAAAAACCAGCGTCCCCATCGCTGCACATTTGTGTTGATTCCAGTTTTGTTTTGCTTTGTCACTACCATTAAATGATTCTGCACAGAATATCTTTAGGCAGATAAGCTTTTTCCCCCTTCTTCTCCCTTTGGATAACTTCCTTAGGATAAATCTCCTAAAGTGTGAAGGCCACGTTAGGATGACATGTCTACGGTTCCTGCCGCCGTATGTCAGCCTGGGACTCTCCTAGGTCCTTCCCCGCTTGGCCAGCACCTGGGAAAATGCTGATTACAGAACACATATCTAAAAGTCCAGGCCCCTCACCTCCTACCACACATTTAGGAAAAGCTCACATCTTTTTAAAACAATTTATTAGTTGAAACTTCTTTTCAGAAAGTTCTACCAACCAGTGACACTTCTCTGAATGCCTGAGATCATGTGATGAGTCATCGTAGCGCAGTCTAGCTACGTTCATTTACCTCCCCTGACAAGGTACTTTAGAGCAGTAGGTGCATGAAACCAGGTAAGGGAGAGCTGTGCCATCCACGGGAACCCAGCTGTGCAGGAGACCAATCACCTAGAACAGCTGCTCCAGGCCTTAGGGGGAAACGGCATGCACGTCGCTTTTTGCATAGCTCTGTTCTCCACGGCGCTCACAAGCTCTTAGAATCACACTCCTGCTTTCATTACCTGCCCACGCTGCCAGTCAGATGCAGCAGGGCTCACCTGGGAGGACCAACCTGGCCAGCCACAGCCGGCCCCATCAGCTTACCGAAGGCAAAGAAGCACACTCCAAGGAAGGGTTCTGCTCCAGGGTCTGGGGCTGCACGCTAACCCCAGCTCCAGCGGGAGCTTACCGAGCAATCCTGGGCAAGTCCTGGCCTCTCCAGCCTCCTTCTTCCTTCTCCCTTATGTAACCTCTTCATCTAAGAACTCCCAACACCCTGCCTTGTGGAGTCAAGTCAAGAGCACATATCACAGCACCTGGAGAAGAGTCCCGTCTCTCCTAGCTGGGGGATCTTGGGGAGGCAGCTGCACTCCTCTGGGCCTCAGTTTCTCCAGCTGTACACTGCAGAAATTGAGGTTAATATGTCGAGGTTTATCTCCCTCTTACCTTGCCAGGTGAGCTCAAACAAGATAAAGATAACAAATTCCAAACTGCCGAATGTATGTTCATGTTGATTTTGTTCTAAAGGGTTACAGTGACCAGAGGCAGAAAGTCGTGGGAGACAGGTGCTTCCCCACAGTTCCCAGAGAGGGGGGTTCCCCCAGAGGCTTGAAGAGATGGGACAATTGGAACTTCACCCACAAGGCACAGAAGCAGCATGGGGCTAAATGGGGAGAAGGGTCCCCCGGGTGACAGCCGCAGCTATCACTGACTTAGCACCCTCTGTGCACGGGCCGTGAATTGCAGAGCTTTGTAGACATATCATGGCAACTCTGAAGGCCTGGGGTTATGTTCAGAATTTTACAGAAGACAATGGTGTAAAAATCAAGAGAGGCAAAGAGGTGATGGATAGACCACGGCAGGGCTGGGCACAGCTCACCTGCAGAGGGGCTGCACTGGAGGGTCCTGCGGGCCTGTGGGGGCCCAAGACACAGGGGGTGCTTAGTCAGTATCTCACCTCACCTAGGTGGTGAGAACAGAAATACTCGTTTCTTGTGGTTACTAAGCTCTGCACTATCTCATCAGTGCACACCACAACCTTTTTAACGAGGTGCAATAATCAGCCCCACTTTAAAGGCTAGAAAATCAAGGCCTAGAGGTGCAGTGCAGAAAAGTAAGGTCCAGGGCCACGCAGCTGGGGAGAGGCAGATGCTGGCTTTGCCGGGTTAGAGGTACTCTGCACCCCAGAAAAGCCATGTCCTTTCAGCTCCATTCACTGGTGCTGGGTAGGACCTTCTGGGTTATTTCCGTGGAGATGTGACCCAACCAGTTGCAGGTGACAGACATTGATTAGATGGTTTCCATGGAGATGAGTCTCTACCCATTCAAGGCGGTGTTGCTTACCGGAGCCCTTTAAGAGGGAACCATGTTTTTAAAAGCTTTAGAGCCACCAGAGCCCACGCAGCAGGAGACCTTTGGAGCAGAGGGAAAACGCCCCCGGGGAAGCCTTATGACAAGAGGAGAGAAAGCTAGCAGATGTCACAATGTGCTCTCCCAGGAAGGTATTTTTCCCTCGATGCCTTAATTTGGACATTTTCACAGTCTTAGAACTGTAAACTTGCAACTTAATAAATTCTTTTTTAAAAGCCATTCCGTTTCTAGTATATCACATTCTGGCAGCTTTCAAACTAGAATACTGGCCAAGAAGTGCACTGCCATCGCCGCAGTCCTGGCCTTTCCAACCTGGCATATGCGACGGCTGGAGACCAGAGCTTACGAAGCTGAAGTCGGATGTTCAGAGGGACAGAAAACAGGTCTGGAACCCCCGAGATCTGGACTCACCCTGTGCTTGTTCGCTCTGCTTTCAGAATTTCAGGACCAAGAACAGCGGCTACCTTGGCTCATGGCGCCCTCTGGTGGCAGTTAGAAAAAGCAGTTCCGGAAAAGGTGAGCAAGAAACTTGGAAAGGGTGGGGTTAGGAGGAAGAGGGAAGAGGGAAAGGGGTGGAAGAGCAGAAAAGGCAAACGACCCCCACCAACAGGCGGCAGAGGGTCACTATCGAAGCTCCTAGCTGCAGTCATTCACCTGAGGGTCTGGGAGAGGGCCAAGGGAAGGTCCGTGTAGCCCAGACCTCGGTTTATGAAAATGTTTACTCATATTCAAAACCCAGAATCACTCAGATTCAACAATTATCAAGATTTTGCCACATGTGCTTCATATTTCCCTTTTTCCTCTTGCCTGTTTTTATTTACTGCAGATTTTAAAGTCAAGTCATGCCCTTACATTTCAGGAAGAATCTCTAAAAATATGGACATTTCTTACATAACTGCGATGTCATTAGCGCATCTAACAACACAAACAACAGTCTCTTGGAGCCATCTAGCAGAGTCCCTAATCTGATTTCCCCAAATGTCTTAATGAAACCTTGAGATGAAAGGTTGATACGGAACCTGACCATGGAGGAGCTGGCCCTGCGCCCACAGGCAGACCTGTGCTTTGGCAACAGAGGGACTAGACACTCTGCGCCCCATGACAGGCTGCACCACACCAAAAATGCCAAAATACCAAGAAATCCTGCCAAAATTAAACGAACCCCATTGGTTTAGTTTCTGCAGCTGCTCAAGCAAACCCCATGCAATGGGTTAGCTTAAACAAGTGGGACTTCATTAGCTTACGGTTCCATGGCTAGGAAAAAGTTCAAACCAAGGCCTCAACTAGAGGACGCTTTCTTCCCAGAGACTGGCCTTCTGGGGCCAGCTGCCGGCCATCCTTGGTCCTGGGCTTCTCTGTCACCTGGTAATGCACATGGCGGCTTCTGCACGCCTCGCCCTCCTCTTCCAAGGTCTGCTGAATTCCAGCTTCCTGATGCCAAGGATTTCTCTCTCTCTCTCTGAATTTCACTCTCTTATAAAGGACTCCAGTAACAGAATTAAGATCCAGCCCGAGTGGAGTGAGCCACACCTTAACTGAAGCAGCCTCATCAACAAAAGTTCCTACTTACAGTGGGTTCATTGATAACGAGGCTGATGCAAGATGCAAGGCGCACCGTCATGTAATTTGAGCAAATTCAGTAATAGCTCTCGAGATGACCTGCCACCCGAGCGTAAGGTGTGGCGCACAGTAGGTGCTTCATAAGCAGTGGCCCTTATTAGGCCTTATAGGACAGTGGTGGCAACATGTGTATTCAGTGCACATGGCTCCAAGGTGTGGGCAGATAACTAATATTGGGAGAGCAGCACGCTTGAGTGACACAGAGAAGTATTTTCAATAAGTTACAAAACCAGCCCTCACCCTTTGCCAATAAGGGACTGGCACCCAACATGGCTTTATTTTTTTTTTTTTTTAATTTTTTTTTTTATTAATTAAAAAAAGAATTAACAAAACAATTAGAAATCATTCCAATCTACATGTACAATCAGTAATTCTTAATAACATCACATAGTTGCATATTCATCATTTCTTAGTACATTTGCATCAATTTAGAAAAAGAAATAAAAAGACAACAGAATAAGAATTAAAACAATAATAGAAAGAAAAAAAAACAAAAAAAACAAAAACAAAAAACCTATACCTCACATGCAGCTTCATTCAGTGTTTTAATATAATTGCATTACAATTGGGTAGTATTGTGCTGTCCATTTCTGAGTTTTTATATCCAGTCCCGTTGTACAGTCTGTATCCCTTCATCTCCAATTATCCCTTCTCTTTTTTTTTTTTTTTAATTAACGGAAAAAAAGAAATTAACCCAACATTTAGAGATCATACCATTCTACACATGCAATCATTAATTCTTAACATCATCACATAGATGCATGATCATCATTTCTTAGTACATTTGCATTGGTTTAGAAGAACTAACAACATAACCGAAAAAGATATAGAATGTTAATATAGAGAAAAAAATAAAAGTAATAATAGTAAAATCAAAACAAAACAAAACAAAACAAAACAAAAACCTATAGCTCAGATGCAGCTTCATTCAGTGTTTTAACATGATTACTTTACAATTAGGTATTATTGTGCTGTCCATTTTTGAGTTTTTGTATCTAGTCCTGTTGCACAGTCTGTATCCCTTCAGCTTCAATTACCCATTGTCTTACCCTGTTTCTAACTCCTGCTGAACTCTGTTACCAATGACATATTTCAAGTTTATTCTCGAATGTCTGTTCACATCAGTGGGACCATACAGTATTTGTCCTTTAGTTTTTGGCTGGATTCACTCAGCATAATATTCTCTAGGTCCATCCATGTTATTACATGGTTCATAAGTTTATCTTGTCTTAAAGCTGAATCCATTCTGCCATTCTATGTCTTTTGATTGGGAAATTCAGTCCATTAACTTTTAGTGTTATTACTGTTTGGATAATATTTTCCTCTACCATTTTGGCTTTTGTATTATATATATCATATCTGATTTTCCTTCTTTCTACACTTTACTCCATACCTCTCTCTTCTGTCTTTTCGTATCTGACTCTAGTGCTCCCTTTAGTATTTCTTGCAGAGCTGGTCTCTTGGTCACAAATTCTCTCAGTGACTTTTTGTCTATAAATGTTTTAATTTCTCCTTCATTTTTGAAGGACAATTTTGCTGGATATAGGAGTCTTGGTTGGCAGTTTTTCTCTTTTAGTGATTTAAATACATCATCCCACTGTCTTCTAGCTTCCATGGTTTCTGCTGAGAAATCTACACATAGTCTTATTGGGTTTCCCTTGTATGTGACAGATTGTTTTTCTCTTGCTGCTTTCAAGATCCTCTCTTTCTCTTTGACCTCTGACATTCTAACTAGTAAATGTGTTGGAGAACGCCTATTTGGGTCTATTCTCTTTGGGGTGCGCTGCACTTCTTGGATCTGTATATTTAGGTCTTTCATAAGAGTTGGGAAATTTTCAGTGATAATTTCTTCCATTAGTTTTTCTCCTCCTTTTCCCTTCTCTTCTCCTTCTGGGACACCCACAACACGTATATTTGTGCGCTTCATATTGTCATTCAGTTCCCTGATTCCCTGCTCAAGTTTTTCCATTCTTTTCCCTATAGTTTCTGTTTCTTTTTGGAATTCAGTTGTTCCATCCTCCAGTTCAGTAATTGTAGCTTCTGTCTCTTTAGATCTACCATTGTAGGTATCCACTGTTTTTTCCATTTTTTCTTCTTTGTCCTTCACTCCCACAAGTTCTGTGATTTGTTTTTTCAGATTTTCTATTTCTTCTTTTTGTTCAGCCCATATCTTCTTCATGTCCTCCCTCAATTTATTGATTTGGTTTTTGAAGAGTTTTTCCATTTCTGTTCGTATATTCAGCATTAGTTGTCTCAGCTCCTGTATCTCATTTGAACTATTGGTTTGTTCCTTTGATTGGGCCATATCTTCAATTTTCCGAGCGTCATCCATTATTTTCTGCTGGTGTCTGGGCATTTGATCAGATCTCCCTGGGTGTGGGACCCAGCTGGTTGAAAGGTTTTTCTGTGGAATCTCTGGGCTCTGTTTTTCTTTTCCTGCCCAGTAGGTGGCGCTCGTGGCGGTCGTTTGTCTGCGGGGCAGTCGGCCCGGGAAACCGCGCGTGGAGGCGGGGGTCGCTGGCCGTGGCTTGGGGGAGTGCCGGTCCAAATTGCCCAGCTGGCCCGAGACGCCAAGCGTGACGGGAGGGCCCCGCTATCCAATGTTCCCAGTCAGACCGGGGAGCCACGTGCGTGGAGGGGACCCCAGACGCCAGCCACCCCAGCCGGGAAAACGTGCACCCCTCGGGTATCTCACAGCAGTGGATTCTCCCTACCCGTTCAGCCGTTCCAGAATGGGGTACGCTGTCTTTTTTGGTCTCTGTCGTGACTCCGGGAGCTGTTTTGTATTGTTTCTGTTTCTTTAGTTGCTTTTCTGGAGGAGGAACTAAGACCCGCGCGTCTTACTAAGCCGCCATCTTTTCCGGAAGCTTCCCCAACATGGCTTTATTTTTAACTTATTACTGCAGCATGAGGTGCAGCTGAGGCCACAGCACAGGGGCAGGGACAGTCACTGGAAGCCGTGGCTGCAGCTTGACCCACAGGCCTGGATTCGGGTCGCCTCTCCACACTTACCGCCTGTGTGGGCTGATCTAAGCCTCAGTTCCCAGCTGGTAAACGAGGCTGGTACTACCCCCACCTTCGCCACCTCCAAGCTGCCTTCCCATGCCTGGCAAGCATGTCCCAAAACACACGCACCACTGGCAGCCTTGCCCAGGGACCAGTTCTGTACCCCCAAGGCTGGTCCACCCACAGCCCTCTTTAGGCTCATCTTCAGCTGTTTGCTCCCAGCACTCTACCTCCCCAGCCCCCCAACCCCCAGACATCTTGCCCTTCACCAGGCAAGACAAGCCCTTCGAGGATTCCAGCACGAGGTCTGCACTGCCCCTTCTGCCAGGACCACCCTTCCTTCGTCTTTGCAGTGCTGCATAGATCTGCTCTCCTCTGGGAAGCTTACCCCAGCCCAGAGGCAGAACTGCCCACTTACCACCTCCCGCCCCCCAGGCACCCCAGGGCAATCTTTTCCCCGGCATCCCAGTGACACACTGACCATCCGGGGGTGACACTCTGCTCCACCGAAGAGTCCTCCTGGAGGCCAGTCACCATGCCTTCCTCGCTCCTGTCCACTTTGAGAGGTCCATCCACACGCATCTTGCCCAGCCACCTCGCCATCAGCTTCTAGTCTTGGCCTTCAAGTCCCTGCCCAGCCGGATTGCCCCTGAGTTAGTGCAGAGCTGTACTTCGGGCCATTTTTCCCTCCAAGCAAAGTGCCCCACCAGATGTAGCACGGGAAGTTTTACCCACGGCAGCACCCCCAGCTGCCTCGCAGGGCTGCCTCTGAGTGGTGCTGTGATCGTGGGGGGAGTAGGGAGGCAGAGCCCCAGCCCCTCTCTTCTCCTGCCATCCCAGCTCCGGGCAATTCCTCCTGTCCACAAAACCCACCCAAAGCCCACCCACCAGAGACAAGGTGGCACGTTTGGCAGGAGCCAGCCTTCCAGCACAGACCAGAGAGCAGAGAGCCTGGGGTGGAGGGAAACAACAGTCCCCGGCACGGCCTCCTTCCAAAGACACCGTGGAGGCTTCAGGTCCCTGCCCTCAAGGAGGTTATTTGATAATGGGGTCCTTCCATGAGAAAGACTAAAAATGATTATATTCAATTCATTTTAGGGTAGTCAGGCAATGCAGACATTACAGATCTTGGAAGGCCCACGAGGGGCAACTATTACTTTAAAAAAGGAAAATAAGTGCTAGAGAGAATGTGGAGAGAATGAAACACCAGTGCATTGTCGGTGGGAAAGTAAAATGGTGCAGCCATGGTGGAAAGCAATACGGTGGCGCCTCTAAAGGTTAAATATTGAATTACCATATGGCCTGTCAATTCCACTTCTAGCTATATATCCTAAGAAAGTAAAAACAGGGTCACAAACAGATTCTTGGAAACCAGTGTACATAGCAGCATTATTCACAATAGCCAAAAGATGAAAGCGACCCGTGTCCACCGACAAATGAAAAGGCAGAAGGCAGAACATAAAGGCAAAGAAATATCACTCAGCCCTAAAAAGTTCTGAGACCTGTTGCAACATGGAAGAACCTTCAAAACATGCTCAGCTGAAATAAGCAAGTCACATAAGGACAAAACATATACAATGTCCCTTAGAAGAAATGCCTAGAAGAGCAAATCTAGACAGAAAGTACATTAGAGGCCATCGGGATGGGGAACTGGGGAAGAGGTCTCGTGGCTTGTGTTTGTAAATACAACTTCTGGAAAAAAATTAGTTTTAAATCTGGGGAGAATATTTGAAGCACTCATTGATGTTACATGGAAACACCTGACACAGTCATACATCAACATTCCCTGACTCGGAGCCAGGGCCTGAGAACATGGTGGGGAGTCAGTCAGATGAGGCCAACCCTCCAGAACCTTCCAGTCACGGGGGCTGAGTAACAAGGTCAGCAAAAAAATTGATGGCGCTAGGTGTCGTGATGAAGCCTCTCTTGGCGGAACTGACTTAGATGGGGGGTGAGAAGGTCTCTCTGGGGAGAGGACACTTCAGCAGAGACCTGGGAACCTGAAGAATGAGAAGGCCAGTGCTGTGTTGGTACCAGGGCAGAGAAGCCACAGGTGCAAAGGTCCTGGGGCAGGTGAGGGCTCAGCGCATCTTGGGGTTAGAAAGAAGGGTGAGGCAGAGTGAGGGATGGGAGACAGGCACAGAGGTCAGCATGGTTATGGTAGGAGCAAAAGGGCAATCTGGCTTAGGAGACTTTAAGGTTATGGCTTGACTGAAGGTGGTGGGAACAAAGGAAAGGAGACAGGTGCAAGGTACAGGTTAAGAAAGAGGCACCGGGCTACAGCTGATTATTTGCCCACCTGAGCCCGTAAAAACATGGGTAGGATGGAAAAGACCCTTGCCAGAAGCCAAGCGTGGCCTTAGCTCTGCTGGCAAATCCCTCCTGTCCCTGGGCCTTCCTGCTCCCCTATCCTGTAAGTCCTTCACATGCCAACCCTGGCTGGAAGGAAGAAAGAGTCCATGTGCTTCTGGAAGCTGCTGGGCATTGAACAGCCTCAGCCCCACCCTTCAACGCTGCTCAGCGGTGCCCAGGGCAGAGCCAGCTGCAGGCCTCCAAGCTGAGGCACGTGTGGCAAGGGAGACACCTCTCAACCCCACCACCTCCCACTGCATCATCCACCAAATACCACGTCATGGAGCTGTCACAAGGCCCAAACGGAATTCTATGCAGAACCTGCTCAGCCTGTGCCTAGCATTCAGTAAGTGCTCAATGCATGCTGGCTAACAGAATTAGTACCATCCACAGAAGGCCATCTGCTACTTTGGGCTCCCCACGGGGCTGTCACTCAAGCCCCCTCCCCCAGCCCTTGGGGTGGGGCCTGGCCCAGCTGGCCAATCAGAGGCCCCTAGCCCCGGGAAGCCACCCCCAGCGAAAGGACTTCAGGATCTGGAGAGGAGCTGCGTTCTGCGCGGGACACCGCCAAGCCTGGAAGCCGCTCAGCCTCTACACTGGAGGGCTCCCCTGGCCAGAAAGAGCAGAGCCGGGAGACAGAGCGCACCCGGAAGGCCAGGGCACCCCAAGACGGCCCCGATGACAGCCCAGCCCGTTCTGCCTGGGCTTGAGGCAGGCCGGGTCGGGTTGGGGCCTCGCTAGGGCACGGGGCCCGTCACTGATGACACTGCGGCTCTGGCGGGGTGCAGGTTTCCAGCTGGCCTGCCCCTGCCCAAACCCCAAGCCGCGGCCGCTCTAGGGGAGCCCAGGACGAGTCCCGGATCCACACAAAGACAAAGCAGCGGGCCTGCTCTAGTTTTCAAAACCTACGCCCACCGGATGTGCAACGGAGGGATTCCCGTGACGCACGCACAGCTGTGCGCCCTGGGACTGGGGTGCTGATTGGCAGGCGCTGCTCCCCCAGTCGCCCCTCTCCTGGGCAGGAATCAGAACTGAACCTACATTTAGATGCTGGGAGGGCAGTCCACAGACCCGCCTAGGCAGGAGGGACCGGGTTCAAACCTGGACTCCATCCCTTGCTGCTGTGTGACCTTGCACAGTGACTCAGCCTCTCTGTGCCTTGGCTTCCTTCTTCATAGGTGTGATGTGAGGATAAAGCAGGTGGCACATAAGAGCCTTGGCACGAGGCTGGGCTCAAGGAGGCACTCGGTCAAGGCCAATTTGGTCAGCGGGCGTGGGCTGGACTCACCCGGAAGAGAGCGCAGAGGACACTAAAAGCCTTGGGGGCTGCAATTTGCAAGAGGCAATACTCAGACCGATTACACTTCGGCAAGTTAGTCCAGTCCCTCCCCACCCACCCACACAATACCCTACACCCCACATCCCTCCCTCTTCCCCCAACAGCTTTCTATCAGGGTGTGGCAATCAGATTCACGACCAGACACCCACTTATTTGCTCATGAAACATGCTGTGTCACCCTAATGGGCAAGTCAGACCCTGAGGATTCAGTGTGGAAATGGACACTGCCCTTAAGATGCTGGGGGAACCACAGGAGGAACCTCCCAAGGAGGAAGCATCAGAAAGGGGCCCCTGCAGGATGCACAGACTCACCAGGCAGAGAAGGGGTACGGGTGCTCCAGGGCAGAGGGCAGCCCGTGCAAGACCAGGGCATTCAAGGGTGGGGTTTCGGGAGTGGGGACAGGCCACCATCACGGGAGGAGGTGTCGCCATCACAAGGGGAAGGGGTGGTGGCACCCTGGGTGGAAGGGACCATCACGGGGGAGGGGAGACACCTCGTTGAGGGGAAGGTCTCTGGGGAAGGTCATGGCTAATATACTGGAACTTTTACTTTTCTAGAAGCAACTATGAGCCCATGGCCTTTCCACTCAGGTGAATGAAGGAAGGAGGTGTGATTTTCTCTGACCGCTGCAGCATGCTCTTGGAGAGGTGACGGAGCACAGGGAAGGCAGGCTGTGGGGAAGGACAGAAAGTCACTCTGCCCTCACCAGCTGTTTGACCCCAGGCGTGTCGTTTAACCTCTCTGTGCCTCAGTAAACTGGGGCCAGCCAGAGTGCCTTCTTTACCCGGGTGTTAAGAGCAGGAGCACAGGTCCTGCAGGGAGAACACCTCAAGAGCAGCGTCTGGATGCAGCCAGGAAGGGTTAGGAGATTAGTAGGTGCCATTTGCCCCTGGGCAGGAAAGGGCTGGAGCTGGGGTGGCTTCCTGGGTGTGAGACCAGCCCAGGAGGGGTCTATGCCCGGAGGGGGTCTGGTCCTTGGGGTTCAGTGCTCTGCCATCACCATCCTGAAATTCCCAATCATTTTACCTCTGATTTGTGTTTCATAAGTGAATTCCAGTGGGGCGACAGAGCCTCAGCCCAGGCAGAGGCCTGACTCCATTGCCAGCCCCCACTTCCCCTGCACAGGTTCTCAGTTGCCCAGTGACCACTGCGGCCCTTGGTCCCTGCCTGGAGGGGTGCTGGGAGAGTCAAGGTCAGGCGCGCATACCTTCGCCTCTTGGGGCAGGGCCGGCAACACCACAGGGCATTCAGGGGCACCTGGGTTGGGGGTCTCCAGGAACCAAGCACCTCTCAGCACACGGCTCTGCCATGGGTTGGGGCAGTGGGCCTGTGGGAAGGGGCAATTCCTCTCAACTTCCCCACCCTCAGCCAGGGCACAGCACATGCATGATTCAGCAGCAAACAGAAGAGGGAACCTGACAGGCAGAGGAGGGGGGGTTGCACAGGGGCCCCCAGCCACCTGTTAGGGTCTGCACCTGGCCCCCGCCCCCCAAGTACAACACTAAATAGCAAATAAAAAACCACATGGGTGCACAGGTGGTTCAGTGACAGAATGCTCGCCATTCACGCAAGAGACGTAGGTTCAATTCTCTATTTATCCAAAAAAAAACCCATATGGCAGGTCAAGAAAAAGACCGCAGAAGAAAGGAAAATAGCTATATATTTTAGTACCTTTAACAGTATATTTCCCCAACTTTTTTTTTCCCCCAACGTTTTGAACTAGAGGCCCCAACTTTCCATTGTGCAGTGGGCCTGGTAAATCCTGGCGATCCTGGGCTGGGGGGAGGTGAGGGGAATTGTGCCTTTGACATCAATTAATTCCATAATGGCTCTGGGGAGTTGGGAGAGCACGTGGTTAACAGAGGAGGCTCCAGTGCTAGCCTGCCTGCCCCTTCAATCAAATGCAGAGAAAGCCAATGTATTATTCATTCATCATTCATTCATTCATTCACTTGCACACTCATATATGGATACCTGGTCAACAACTCTGTGTTGAGAAGTTACTATTTTCTAAGCCCTGTAGATTCAACTGGACCCAGCCCTCAAGGAAAGGATCAGAGAGGATTCTAGAGGCAAGGACGAGTGGGCTGAGTATATTGGAGACAGAGAAAGGGACAAAGGTGTCCCCCGTGGGAGGGAACGCAAGCCCCAGGGCAGGGAGGTGGGATATGGGCAGATGCAGGCAGACCCATAGGGAGCTGAGTATCAGCAGGTGATCAGGAGAGAGGAGAGGGGCTGGAGGTGGGAAGCAGGCCAGGGCAGATCCAGGCAATGGGGAGCCCAGATCCCTGCACAACCTCTCACCCCCACTTGCACCAACAGCACACAAGAGATCCCTTGCACTGGGACAAACACAGGCCAACAGGGAACCTCCCGAGAAAAGTAGGCCCAGGGCTGCTGCCGACAGCTGCGTGGCCCTGGGAAAGTTGCTGAACTTCTCTGAGTCTTCCTAAAATGGGGGTGATGGTGGCATTTACTTGGCAGGCTGTGGGGAGGATTTGATGGGTGATATTTGAAAGCACTGGAACAGTGGACAACCACTGCAAGTTTGTTACATAAAATAACACAGGCCATGTCTATAACCCGCCCCACTGGGCTCCCCAAAAGGGAGGAGGGAAGGGGAGCACGGAATCTAAGATTCCTGGGCACTCCCTGTCTTGCTGGCAGGCATCTCCTTCCATTCTCAGCAACGACCCTTCCACACAGGCAACGTCACCCCCATTTTTTTTTTCAGATGAGGCACTGAGACCCAGAGGGGTAAGTGACTTATTTAAGGTCACACAGCTATGGAGGCGAAGCCAGGGGTCAAAGCCCTCCCAGCCCACTTGCAGGGGGCTGTTCCAGACAGAAAGAACCATCAGCCTCTAGCCCCACCCACAGGTCCCTGGCCCCGGGGAAACCCCAACGGAAAAGCCAACTACCTGCCCTGAACACCCGCCAGGATGGCTCATGTCCAACCTGCCGGCTGTCCAGTGGACACACACAGGCACCTCCAGGCGCGGCTGCGGCGCCGGCCTGACTCAGCAGCCCACACGGCGCGCGGGCAGCCGGAGGGTCCCTGTAGACGCGGCTGGCTGCGTGACCGCTCCCTGGAGTAACCGGACACATCAGCCCCCAGATCTTAAGCCCCGACTCGCTCGTGCAGCCCCCCCAGGCAGGCAGCGCGGGGCGCACGGCCACCCCTGTCCCCCGGGTGAGACGCTGACACTCAGGCGAGGGTCAGGGATTTTTCAGGCCCGCACCCGCGGGCAAGTGCGGGAGCCGGGGTTCCAACGCGGGTCTGTCGGCTCCCCTCTGACCTCGAGGGCCCCGGCTCCGGTGGGATCCGGTTATTTCTGAAACCAGCAGAAGCGGCTCTGCCCCCTGACGCCGCCCCGGGCCGGCGCGTCGGGGAACCCTCCGGGGCCGCGCTTCCCGACCGCGTAGACGCGCCCTCCCCCTCGCGTCGCGTTACTTCGGCTCCCGCGGGCCGGGGCCGGGGCCGGGGTGAGGTGGGAGGGCTGACGGGGTGGGCGAGGCCCGGGTGCGGGCTGCCGGGTGGCCGGAGGAGCGCCCCTCGGAGCCCGTGCTTACCCTCGGAAACTTCGAAGTCGGCAGCCCCATTGAGCTGGCACAGGCACCAGGAGGCGGGCGCGGCGGCGGCGGCGGCGGGCGTGGCGGGGGCGCGGCCAGCTGCAAAAGAGCGAGGGCGCGGGGCGGTGAGTGCGGGGCCCGGGGCCGGGCTGGCGGGGGCCGCGGCGGGGGCGCGGGGCGGGGGCTAACCCGGCTGCTGGGACATGAGGCGGCGGCTCCGGGCGCTGAGACCGCGTCTGCATCCGCCCGAGGCTGCGGGGGGCGGGCGTGGCAGCCGCTCCTCCTCCCCCTCCTCCTCCTCCTCGCCGTCTCCCCCCTCCCCTCCTCCTCCTCGCCGTCTTCCCCCCTCCCCCCTCCCCCTCCTCCCGGCGCTCCGCGGGGGCTCGGCTCCGGAGCGGGCGGGGCGGCGCCCGGGAGGCTCCGCGCGGGGTTGCGGGTGCGGGGCGCGGGGACTGCGGCCTTGGGGACCCCAACGCGCCCCACTCTGCCCCGCGGCCACCTCCTCGGCGCTTAGACCCCGCGCTGCGGTCGCCTGCCTTTTTATGGAGGAGAAACTGAGGCGGGGAGAGGGTAAGGGAATCAGTCATGCCCAGCGGCCAAGGCAGGACTCAAACTCGGGGCCACTCCAAGCCGGGGGACTCCAGCTTGAGACCCCTTGCCGCGTCCACTCCCCAAAGCAGGGCCCTGCTGAAGGGGGGATGGGGGGGCCAGGGCGAGTCTCCTGCTTCCCCCTTCCCCCCCCCCCCGAACCCCTACGGGGTCGACCCGGGGGCCCCATCGTCCTGCGGGGGAGGCTCAGGGCCCTCAGCAACCGAGGGGCAGGGGGCAGGCGGGCCCTCTCTGTGTCCCGGCTCCCTCACCCTAAAGGGACACAGCATAACCCAACACCTGGCCTCAGTGTGTGTAAAAACTCCTGGGAAGTGGCAGGGGGGCCAGATAAACATAAATACCCCATGGCCCCACACAGCCACTCAGGAAGGAAGGGGAGAGGGGCCGTCCAGGGAGTGGGGAAAGGAGAGAGAGAGGAGGAAGGGCCAGGAGGAAAGAGACCCAGAGGCCACAGGCTGGAAGGACAGGCCACTCCACCTTGACTCTGCTCTCACCCTGGGCTCGGCCCCCACCCCCAACCTCAGTCTAGGTGGCCTGTCTGCCATCTTCCCAGCACCCTACTCCTTCATCCCCACCCTGCCTCTAGCTCACTCTTGTTTCTTCTGCTTTCTAAGCCTCTGACTCCCTCTCTTTTCCTCAGTGGCCTGTTCCTGTCCACTGCCTCCTCCAGGAAGCCTTCCTGGGCTGTCCCACAGGCCCCACAGCTCCAGCACAGTTTCTTCTCTGGGCAGTGCGCAACTGTGACCACGGCCTGCCTACAGCCACAGGGGCCTGCGGGCAGCACCATCTCCTGTTTTCTGTGCTCCCTGGTGCCCATCGCAGAGCCTGGCATAGAATTAGAGCTCAGCGGGTATTTACTTAACAAAGGACGCCAGACACGATCTTATAGCCTGGGGCGGGGAGGGGCGTGGGCAGACCTCTTTATTAACAGAGTCCCCACTCAGGGTCAGGTGCATGCCCCAACCCATCTGGTACACACAGCAGCCCTAGAGGCAGGCAGCACATCGAGGCTCCGGGTCTGGCTCTCAGAGGTTGTGCAATGTGTGACCCCACTCTGCGGCAACATGACCTACCCAAGGTGAGAGGTGGAATTGGGGTGCACCACCAGCATACTCCATTTCCTGAATGTAGAAGGGAAGACAAGCATGCATGTAATTAATTTCTTTCACTAAAAATCACAGAGCTCCTCCTTTGTTCCAAGTGCTCAATACAGTAGTAAACAAAATAAAGCTGCATGAAGCTTGTGGTTTAGTGTATAAGTACAATATTAACCAAACATCAATTAATATGGAATTAAGGACAGCAATAAATGTAATGGAGGGGAAGGTAAAGGTGGGAGGTTCGTGGAAGGCCTCTCTGGTGGAGGAATGGCCATCAGCCATGCAAAGGATGGAGGAAGATCTTTCAGGCAGAGGAAATAGCAAATGCAAAGGCCCTGAGGCAGGAAAGAGCTTGAGTGTGGAAATCATTTGGCCATGCAGCAGCGGCTGCAGGAGGAAGTGAGCCCGGTCTAGGCAGAAGGGATGCAGGAGCCAGGGCATAGCATGGGAATAGGTCTTAAGAATGAGGAACTGGAGGGCCGTAGTGGAAGAAAGGGTGTGGAAGGTGAGTCCAGGAATGCAAGCTGGGACAAATCCCGAAGCATCTGAACTGCTGGCTGTGGGCAGACACTGGGAGCTATAGAAGGTGCGGGCAGGAGGGTGCCAGGGTCCAAGCTGCGGGTCAGTAAGGTCGTTTGGCACTGGGCGTAGCCCCAGGTGGTTTAGTCCTCGAGGCAAGAGGGAACCCCCCAGACCCTGTCCCACTACCTGAAGAGGAGGGGAACGCTGCCATTCAAGGGTCTAGATTAGACAGAAACGGCTCATATGGGAGCCCACATTGCAACCTCCCACACACCCCCTAAGAAGGTCAGGCTGGTGATTTTTCCAGATGGGGTGTGGAACAGGCCGAGGGCATGCTATACTCTGCATGCACAGTGACGGCCCCATCTACAAAAAGGTCCAAGCCAGAGGACCTGTGTCTGCCACTAAGAACAAGTTGACGTTGCTACATGGGAGCTGCCTGCGTTTTTCCTCCAGTGCTTTGATTGAAATGAGGAGCATTTGTGGTGCATCTAATTGGAAAACACATTTGGCTCCAGCTTCTTTTCTAACAATTTGTTACTAGTAACCAGAGTAACAGAACCCAAAATCTAAAATAGCTTCTGCAGGCTGGCCATGCCAGAGCCCGTGCCTCAAAAAGAAATGCTTCTATGCCGTAGCCCGTCCCTGCGGTGAAACGTACCCACCCCCTCAGCGAAGTGAAGCTCAACCTCCAAGGTTGTCATAGAAACTGCCTAGACTCTTCCCTCACCTCTGGGGTCCCCAGCACCCAGCCCCCCAGTCCCAAGGAGCTCATCGTCCCTGACAATGGAAGGCGCATCTCCTGTTTAAGCGCTGGAGCCCAAAATGAGTGTTTCCTCCTTCCGGTCCTTGCTCTGACACAGCTCAGAAAGCAGTGGAGGAAGGTGGGGGGGGGGGAGAACTCTCACACCAACCAGCAGAGCATGACAAAGGGCAGGTGAGATGAGCGCTGTGTACCACATGGGACCACGTGCATTGTGAATAGATGGCGGGGTCAGCCTGGCTCCCCTCCTCTCCTCACCCACAACAAATCCGTCAGCAGATCCCATCAGCTGGCCACATCTCACCATCACCACTGCTGCTTCCGTCTTCCAAACCACCCTCCTGTGTCACCTGGATTAGTGTGAGAGCCTCCTACCCAGTTTCCCTGTTCCCGCCCCAGCCCCCGCTGGGTATGTCCTCCACACAGCAACACAGCAGCAGGAGGGATTCCTTTAAAACAGAAGTCAGAGCTCGTCCTGCCTTGGCTCAAACTCCTGCCTTGGCTCAAACTCCCGCCGTGGCTCCCACCTAACTCAGGATAAAAGCCAAAGGCCTACAGAGCCCCCTGTGCTGGTTAGAAAGTGTCGTGTACCCCAGAAAAGCCATGTCCTTTATCCTGATTCAATATTGAACTTCTGATGAGATTGTTTCCATGGAGATATAAATCCACTCACTTGTGGGTGTGACCTTTTGATTAGATGGAGCTGGGACTCCGCCCATTTAAGGTGGGTCTTGATTAGTTTACTGGAGTCTTTTAAAAAGGGAAACATTTTGGAGAAACTCAAAGCCAACACAAGACCCAGACGGTTGGAGATGCAGGAAAAAAATGCCCCCAGCAAAACTGTTTGAACTCAGAAGCCAAAACCCCACAGCAGAGAGTGGACAAAGGTGGCACAGTGGCAGAGTTCTTGCCTGTCATGCCAGAGACCCGGGTTCAAAAAAAAAAGAAAAACCCCAGGAGACACCAGCCACATGTCACACGTCCTGGCAGCTGACAGAGGTGCTCTGGACCCAGCAGCCTTTCTTTTTTCTTTTCTTCTTTTTCTTTTTTTTAAAGAGGAATTTATTAAGTTGCAAGTTTATAGTTCTGAGACTGTGAATATATCCAAATTAAAGCAAGTCTATAAAAATGTACAAATTAAGGCACCACCAACAAGGGGTTACCTTCACTCAAGAAAGGCCGATGAATGAAGTTCAGGGTTTCTCTCTCAACTGGAAGGGCACGTGGCGAACACGGCTAGTCTACCAACTTTCTCTCCAGGCTTCTCGTTTCATGAAGCTCTCCTGGGGGCTTTTTCCTTCTTCATCTCCAAAGGTTTCTGGCTGCGTGGGCTCTCGTGGTTCTGCATAAAAAAAGTCTCTGAAGTTTTTTCTAAATTTTGTTTTAATATTTTTATTGTAAAAACAACATACAAACATGCAAACATTCTTGGCATACAAGCATTCTATACATGATGTACAATCAATGGCTCACAATATCATCACGTAGTTATGTATTCATCATCATCATCATTTTTTTGAACATTTGCATCACTCCAGCAAAAGAAAGAAAAAAGAAAAAAACTCAGGCATACCATGCCCCTTACCCCTCGCTCTCACTGACCACAGTATTTCAATCTATTCAATTTACTTTAACCTTTGTTCCCCTATTTTTTATTTTTTAATCCATATTTTTTACTCATCTGTCCATATCCTAGATAAAAGGAGCTTTAGACATAGGTTTTTCACAATCACACAGTCACACTGTAAAAGCTGTATCATTATACAATCAGCTTCAAGAAACAAGGCTACTGGAACACAGCTCTACAGCTTCGGGTACTTCCCTCTAGCCACTCCAATACACCATAAACTAAAAAAGGGATATCTGTATAATGCATAAGAATAACCTCCAGGATTACCTCTCGACTCTGTTTGAAATCTCTCAGCCACTGAAACTTTATTTTGTCTCATTTCTCTCTTCCCTCTTTTGGTCGAGAAGTTTTTCTCAATCTCATGATACTGGGTCCTGGCTCATTCTGGGATTTCTGTCCCATGTTGCCAGGTAGATTTACACCCCTGGGAGTCATGTCCCACGTAGGGGGGGTAGGGTAGTGAGTTCACTTGCCATGTTGGCTTAGAGAGAGAGAAGCCACATCTGAGCAACGAAAGAGGTTCTCTGGGGGTGACTCAGACCTAATTTTAAGTAATCTTAGCCTATCCTTTCTAGGAATAAGTTTCAGAGGAGTGAACCCCAAGATTGAAGGCCCAGCTTCTTGATCTGGTTGTCTCTGCTACTTGTGAGACCATCAGAAATTCTCCAAATGGGGAAGTTGAATATTTCCTCCTTTCTCCCCATTCCCCCAAGGGGACTTTAAATACTTCTTTATTCACTGTCCAAATCACTCTGGGATTTATCAGGGCATCACATTAACTTGGACAAACTAACAAAATCTCATGCTGTATTCAAAATTCCATATACTTATTGTCATGGTCAGGTTCATGTGTCAACTTGACCAGGTGGTGGTACCTGTTTGGTTGGGCAAGTGCTGGCCTGTCTGTTGCAATGAGGACATTTCATAGAATTAAATCACGATCACATCAGCTGCATCCACAGCTGATGCCATTTGTAATCAGCCAAAGGGAGTGTCTTCTGCAATGAGTGATGCTTAATCTAATCACAGGAAGCCTTTTAAGGAGGATTCAGAAGAGACAGGCTCTTTTCCTGCTTCGGCCAGCGAGCCTCTCCTATGGAGTTCGTCCGGACCCTCCATCAGAGTCGTCAGCTTCACAGCCTGCCCTGTGGATTTTGTTCCCATGGTCACGTGAGACACTTTTATAAATTTTATATTTATGAATATTTCCTGTTGATTCTGTTTCTCTAGAGAACCCTAACTAATACAACTTGGTACCGGGAATGGGGTGCTGCTGCAGTTTGCAAATACCAAACATTTTGGAACGGCTTTTTAAATGAATAAGGGAAAGATTTTGGAGGAGCTGTGAGGAAATTGATAGAAAAGGCCTAAATGCTTTGAAGAGACTGTTAGTGGAAATGTGGACTCTAAAGATACTTCTGATAAGGCCTTGGATAGAAATGAGGCACGTTTTATTGCAAACTGGAAGGAAGGAGAACCTTGTTTTAAAATAGCAGATAATCTGGCAAAATTGACTAGTGGCTTTGGCTGGAAGGCAGAGTTTACAAGCTATGAACTTGGATATTTGGCAGAAGAGACCTCCAAATTAAATGTGGAAAGTGCAGCCTGGTTTCTCCTCACAGCTCATAATGAAATGTGACAGGAAGAGATAAGCTGAGAATTGAACTTTTGGGTACAAAGAAACTAGAAATTGATGTTCTGGAAAATTCTGGGCTTCCAGGAGGGGAGATCCCAAAGAATGGTGCCCCATATGAGGATTTGGCTAAATGTGGAACCAGTCAGCCATTTCAGAGAAAGCCAGGATCGGACATGGAGTTATCCAGGAAGGATTTGTGGAAACTGTTTATGTTTGATGGGCATGATTCAAGGCTACTGCATAGAAAGCCAACGAGAGTGTTGCAGGATCTGTATAAAGAAAACCACTGTCATTTGGGACTGAAAGGGACAAAGAAGGGACACATTGGAGGAAAAAGAACTTCTGAGGCAAAACCCTGGAGGCTGAGGTCTGAAGTCAAGAAGCCTCAGGCCAGGAGAGCGGACCCACCCAAGCCCGTGGAGAGGGTGAGTTTGCCCCAAAGGCAGAGAATGGGCCTTCCACCTCGTGGCAGTGGAAGAGTCATGCCACCTCAGGCCTTGGAGAGGGTGAAGCACATTCCTTGGTGTTTGGGGACAGCCTGGCTGCCACCACATGGAGGGGTTGAGCGTGTGCCCCGGAGATGGCAGAGAGCCCGGGTGCAGTCCCAATGCTTGGAGAGGGTGGAGCTGAGAAAAAGGTGGTCTCCCCAATGTCCCCCAAGGTTACGGTAGAAGAGAGGCAGACCTCTGCTTAGGACCTTGGAAAGGGTGCGACTGCCGCTTTCAGAAGCCCCGAAGATAAATGATTCTCGGACTTTGAAATCTAATGGACTTTGCCCTGCAGATTTTCGAAACTGTATGGGTCCGGTAACCCCTGTGTCTTTTACTCCCTATGGAAATGCATATATGTATCCCATGACTATTCCTTCTTTGTATTTGGAAACAAATAACTTCTTATGAGTTTTCAAAGGCATAGAGACGAGGAGAATTTGCCTGAGCACAGACCATGCTTGTACCTAACTTTGATGAGACTTTGTACTGATTTTAATCTTGTATTGCATTTGGTTTTTACTGAAGTGCTTTAAAGTTTTCTGACATTGTGATGGAATTAATGTATTTTGTGTATGGGAAAAACATGCCTTTTTTAGGGTATAGATGGGGGAATGTGCTAGTTTGAAATGATGTGTGTACCCTAGAAAAGTCATGTTTTAATCCTAATCCCATTTTGTAAAGGCAGCCATTTCTTCTAATCCCTATTCAGCATTGTATGTTTGAAACTGTAATTAGATCATCTCCCTGGAGATGTGATTTAATCAAGAGTGGTTGTTAAATGGTAAAACTGCTGTGGAAGGCAGTTTGGCAGTTCCTCAGGAAGCTAAATATAGAATTGCCATATGACCCGGCAATACCATTGCTAGGTATCTTCTCAGAGGACATGAGGGCAAGGACGCAAATGGACATTTGCACACCAATGTTTATAGCCGCATTATTTACAATTGCGAAGAGATGGAAACAGCCAAAATGTCCATCGACAGATCAGTGGCTAACCAAACTATGGTATATACATACGATGGAATATTATGCAGCTGTAAGACAGAATAAAGTTACGAAGTATCTAACAACATGGATGGACCTTAAGGACATTATACTGAGATTAGCCAGAAAAAAAGGACAAATACTGTATGGTCTCACTGATATGAACTGACATTAGTGAATAAACTTGGAGAATTTCACTGGTAACAGAGACCATCAGGAGATAGAAATAGGGTAAGATATTGGGTAATTGGAGCTGAAGGGATACAGATTGTGCAACAGGACCGATTGTAAAACCTCAGAAATGGACAGCACGATACTACCTAACTGTAATACAATTATGTTAAAACACTGAATGAAGCTGAATGTGAGAATGATAGAGGGAGGAGGGCTGGGGCCACAAATGAAATCAGAAGGAAAGATAGACGATAAAGACTGAAATGGTATAATCTAGGAATGCCTAGAGTGTACAATGATAGTGACCAAATGTACAAATTTAAAAAATGCTTTTGTATGAAGAAGAACAAAGGAATGTCAATATTGCAGGGTGTTGGAAGTAGATGGTAATTAATATTTTTAAATTTTAGCTTATGTGTGAGACTAAAGCAAAAAATATTTATTTGGTAGGCCTAAGAGTCATCCCCAAGAGAGCCTCTTTTGTTGCTCAGATGTGGCCTCTCTCTCCAGCCAACACAGCAAGCAGTCTCACCACCCTCCCCTTGTCTACGTGGGACATGACTCCAGGGGTGTGGACCTTCCTGGCAACGAGGGACAGAAATCCTAGAATGAGCTGAGATTCAGCATCAAGGGTTTGAGAAAAACCCTAGAATGAGCTGAGACTCAGCATCAAGAGATTGAGAAAACCTTCTGGACCAAAGGGGGAAGAGTGAAATGAGACAAAGTGTCAATGGCTGAGAGATTCCAAACAGAGTCCAGAGGTTATCCTGGAGGTTATTCTTACGCATTAAGTAGATATCACCTTGTTATTCAAGATGTAATGGAGAGGCTGGAGGGAACTGCCTGAAAATGTAGAGCTGTGTTCCAGTAGCCATGTTTCTTGAGGATGATTGTATAATGATATAGCTTTCACAATGTGACTGTGTGATTGTGAAAACCTTGTGTCTGATGCTACTTTTATCTACCTTGTCAAACAGATGAGTAGAACATATGGAATAAAAATAAATAATAGGGGGAACAAATGTTAAAATAAATTTAGTTTGAAATGCTAATGAAAGCGAGGGGTAAGAGGTATGGTATGTATAATCTTTTTTTTTCTGTTTTTATTTTATTTCTTTTTCTGAATTGATGCAAATGTTCTAAGAAATGATGAATATTCAACTAAGTGATGATATTGTGAATTACTGATTACATGTTAATGTTTTAGTTCATTTGTTAAATTTTTTTAATTAATAAATGTAAAAAGGAAAATAAATGTTTATTTGGTATAAAATTTGTATTTTGACTACTGCATTTCCTAAAAAACTTATTTAGACAGCTTAACTGAACACCATAAGCACATGGAACCTTGAGTAGGGCATGAGATTTTGTTGGTTTGTCCAGAGTGGTGCCCCAATAAATCCCAGAATGATTTGAACAGTGAATAAAAAAGTACTTGCAAAGTCCCCTTTGGGGAATGGTGAGAAAGGGGGAAAATTCAACTCCCCCAAGTTGAATTCTTGATATTCTCACAAGCAGTGTGGACAACCAAAGCTATAGGCTAAGCCCCCAGTCTTGGGGTTTGTTCATATGAAACTTAACCCCACAAAGGATAGGTCAAGCCTATTTAAAATTAGGCCTAAGCGTCACCCCCAAGAGAACCTCTTTTGTTGCTCAAAAGTGGCCTCTCTCCAGCCAACACAACAAGCAAACTCACTGCCCTACCCCCTGTCTACATGGGACATGACTTCCAGGGGTGTGGACCTTCCTGGCAACGTGGGACAGAAATCCCGGAATGAGCTGAGACCCAGCATCAAGGGATTGAGAAAATCTTCTCAACCAAAAAGAGGAAGAGTGAAATGAGACAAAATAAAGTGTCCATGGCTGAGAGATTCCAAACAGAGTCAAGAGGTTATCCTGGAGGTTATTCTTATGCATTAAATACATATCACCTTGTTAGTCAAGGTGTAGTGGAGAGGCTGGAGGGAACTGCCTGAAAATGTAGAGCTGTGTTCCAGTAGCCATGTTTCTGGAAGATGATTGTATAACGATAGAGCTTTCACAATGTGACTGTGTGATTGTGAAAACCTTGTGTCTGATGCTCCTTTTATCTACCTTATCAACAGACAAGTAAAACATATGAAATAAAAATAAATAATAGGGGGAACAAATGTTAAAATAAATTTAGATTGAAATGTTAATGAAAGGGAGGGGTTAGGGGTATGGCATATATGAATTTTTTCCTGTTGTCTTTTTATTTCTTTTTCTGAATTGATGCAAATGTTCTAAAAAATGATCATGATGATGAATATGCAACTATGTGATGATATTGTGAATTACTGATTGTATATGTAGAATGGAATGATCATAAGTTAAGAATTCGTGTTTGTTTGTTGTTATATACTTTTTAAATTAATTAAAAAAATAATAATAATAAGACAGAAATAGCCTGGGTGCTAAGCAAGGACTCACAGAAATTGCCAGAACCTAAAGAGAAGAAATTTCTGGACCCAGCAGATGCTAAACTAAGAGATTAAACTAGAGTTTTGTCCCGAAACAACTAAGTGAAGGCCCGCAGATGCTTAGAAGGGAAACCACTGGCTTCAGAAGCTGGAAGCAACAAAACCAGGAACAAAGACCAACAGATGTCAGCCACGTGCCTTCCCACATCACCCTTGTTGAGCCAAGGGGTCTTTCTCTGGATGCCTTAGTTAGGACATATTTATGACCTTAGAACTGTAAATTTGTACTTATTAAATTTCCTTTTTAAAAGCCAAAAAAAAAAAGAAAAAAAGAGTGGTTGTTAAACTGGATTAGGTGACGACATGTCTCCACCCATTTGGGTGGGTCTTGATTAGTTTCTGGAGTCCTATAAAAGAGGAATTCTGGAGAATGAGGGAGATTCGGAGGAGCAGAGAATGTTGTAGCACCACGAAGCAGAGTCCATCAGCCAGCGACCTTTGGAGATGAAGAAGGAAAATGCCTCCTGGGGAGCTTCATGAAACAGGAAGCCAGGAGAGAAAGCTAGCAGATGACACCGTGTTCACCATGTGCCCTTCCAGCCAAGAGAGAAACCCTAAGTGTGTTTGCCATGTGCCTTCTCACGTGAGAAACCCTGAACTTCATCGGCCTTCTTGAACCAAGGTATCTTTCTCTGGATGCCTTAGATTGGACACTTCTATAGACTTGTTTTAATTGTGACATTTTCTCGGCCTTAGAACTGTAAACTAGCAACTTATTAAATTCTCCTTTTTAAAAGCCATTCCATTTCTGGTATATTGCAGTCCAGCAGCTAGCAAACTAGAACACTTACGTTATTCAATTAAACTGACCATACATGTTAAATTAGGAAATGCACTACCCTAAATATAAATTTTGCACCAAATAAACATCTCTCCCTTTGGTCTCACTCAGAAGTAGAAATTTTAAAGCATGGATGATATCATCTTTTACGCTGTATTCTAATATACCTTAGTCTTACCCAAATCAGCTTCATTCATATCTCTACTCGATGTCTGATTATTTTTCACCTTTTTAAACAGTTCCTGTATGGGGTACTACTGACTTTCATAGCTTCAGAGCTCTAACTCTGAGTCTCAGTGTCACATAAATACCCGAAGTTTCTGGGAAAGACCATGTTATATACAAAAAAGCTCATTATCTGATATTCTAGAATTAATAGTTCACCTTCTGAATGTATGTGACTGCTCTGACAATCTAGGACCCTTTACAATATACCCCAACCTGATAACCCATGGTCTCAACTTTAGTTCATGGAATTTTTATATTATAGTTAGTCCATATGATTGTGGCATGATAATATTTGTCTTTTTGTTCCTGACATTTCATTCAACATACAGTTCTTAAGGTTCAGTCATCTAGTTGCATGCCTCACAACTTCATTCCTTCTTGTGGCTGCTCAGTAGTCCATTGTATGTACACACCAAGGATTCCCCCCTTCCAGTCTTCGGTCATTGTACCTTTAGGCCACCTCCATTCATTGTGGATCATGAACACTGCTGCCAGAGACACCAATGTGCAAATGTCCTCTCAGCTCCTCTGGATATATTTGAGCAACAGGGTTTCAGGATTATATGGCAACTCCACCCCTAGCCTCCTGTGTAACCACCACTCTGCCCTCCAAGGGGTGTAATTGGCCTTTCTTGAGTCAAGGTATCTTTTTCTGGATGCCTTAGTTTGGACATTTTTATGGCCTTAGGATTGTAAACTTGTAATGCAATAAATTCCCTCTTTAAGAGCCATTCCATTTCTGTTATATTGCATTCCAGCAGCTTATGCAAGTTTCAGGTAGACCTTGCTAACAATTTCAGCCAATCCTAAAGAGCACCTAGGACAATATATAAGATTCCACAAGGGTTCTAAGCACTAGTGTAACTTTCCAGAAAGCTACAACCACCTGTTGGGTCCCTGAACCAGATAAGTCCTGAAACCTAGAGGGCCCAGCCTCTCCAGAACATCAGATAGTTCCATCTCCCTACCCCATATTAGTGACAGACCCTTCCAACATGAAAAAGTT
This sequence comes from Tamandua tetradactyla, assembly GCF_023851605.1. Lineage (NCBI taxonomy): Eukaryota > Metazoa > Chordata > Mammalia > Pilosa > Myrmecophagidae > Tamandua > Tamandua tetradactyla. The sequence goes on along the minus strand of NC_135345.1, from coordinate 6,359,648 downwards.
AGAATGGCCATAGCCCAAACACCCCTAAAGAGAGGGATAGAAAGATCAAAGGTGATGGTGGAGTTTTACAAAGAAGATAGGACTTAGCAAATGAATATGAATGGGGAATCATTAAATTGATATCTCTTTTAGTTTCCAGTATCTTAGAGCAGCTAAGTCAAACTCTGAAATTTATTGCTTTTTTGTATGTATGCTATTTTTCACAAAAAAAGAAAGAAAAAAGTCGATTATGGTAATAAAAAACTTTTCTGCGTTTTAGCCTCCTATACTGTGGAGCAGCTAGAAGGGAAAATCTGAGAGGATCATATGGCAGCCCATGACAAACTCTGGGATCTGGCCTGTTACTACCTGTTGAAGAGTGCTTTGAAAACTATTGCTTTTTTATTTCTTTGCTTTGTATTTATGTTATACTACACAATTAAAAAGTTAAAAAAGAAAGACAAAAAAAAAAAAAGTAACTGTTACCCAAGTGGCTGCTGCCTTAGCCTTCCAGAACTCACCTGAATAATCATAAGCTTGAAGGTTTGTTATTGTTTCTATCTGAGTGTGCTCGTGAACATTTATTATTTTCTCTTACCACAAAGGTAGCTCCCCTTCTGGGAGGAATTTCCCCTTGGCCACGTAAACACAGAGTGCCACCAATCACAGTATCCCATTTTCACCCCCATGGAGTGGGCGTGGGGATGAGTGGCTGGCATTCCTGCCTGCTGACAGTTCTCTGCTGAGTTCCTCTCCAGAACTTGTTCTCCGCTACAGAGCTGCCTTGCCCAAGGTCCCACCTGTATTTAGAAAAGAATGCTTCCCTGCAACAACTCGCATCCAGTGACTGCTCTTTGCAGGGGAGTAAAAGCCCATCCAGTGAAATCAGCAGAGACTTGTGTTGTGAGTGCATAAGCCTGCAACTTCTCCTTCTCCCCAGCCCTGCTTCCTTCCCCACCACCATCCCAAGAGCCCTCCCCACTAAACTTCCTGCCTGCAGACATCCATCTCCCAGTCTGTTTCTCAGGAACCTGACTCATGACAGTGGATTCCAGGAGCGCTCTGCGAAAGAGAAAGCAGACTCTGAAGTGGACTTGGGGCTGGCTCATCTGCTGACCAGCTGGCAGCAAGGTCCCCACCGCAGGTGGGCCGTGGGGAGCAGGGATGGTGTCTGCAAGGTGGAAGCGGTACAACTGTCAAAACCCTCGCTGGCGGAGAACTGGGAGGGTCTGCCGGCAGAAGTCATGTGTCAGGGTTTGTGGGGAAAGAAATCATGGCTGTGTATAGAATTTGATGGCTCTTGCTTGGAGCTAGCAATGCTTTGGAGAAAGACTTGGAAAAGCAGAGGCCTTCACCCAGGTCACTGGACCTGCAGCAGTGGCCACTCTCCCATAAAGACCAGCACTGCTCCCTGTGCCGAAAGATGCTGCCTAGTTCTACCCTGTGACCGATTCCAGGCCACCCTCAGAATCCACCCCCCACTGCCCATGCCAGTCCCCAGGAGGTAGTAGGGTGACGTCACAGCACAGCCCACCTGGGGACCCGCTGGGCCTGCAGAGGGAGGACGAGACTGTACCAGGAAGGAGCTGAGGACTCACCAGCACGTAGCAGCAGGAGACGAGAACCTCGATCCCAAGGGTGGGGGGTCAGGGTTGAGGGGGTAGGGATGAAAGACTGTGACTGAAATGGTTTATTGAAATGGGGGCCCTCTCCTGTCGTGCAGGATCCAATGCCCTGGCAAGGATGCTACGCTAGCACGCTGTTCGGATGGTTCTGGAAGCTTCGAGAAAGCATCAGCTCTCACTAAGTGAAGAGACACACCACATCCACTGTGGCAGATGGTAGAAGGAAAGATCAAAGAGTCAGTGCAGGGGGCCCAAGCTAGAGAGGAGATATTATGTGCTCTAGGTTGAACTGTGCCCCCCCCCCCAAAAAAAAAAACACAGTCAAGTCTTAACCTCCCCAGTGCCATGAACGTGAACTTATTTGTCAATAGGGTCTTAGTGATGTGATTGGCTAAGATGAGGACAAACTGGACCAAGAAGGGCCCTGATCCTGTGTGCGTTGCCTTATTTCGGGAGTGGCTCAGCAAGGTATCTCTGGCCCCCGTTCCTTCGGGAGGTCCATTGCCACCATTGTGCTGTCCCTGCTTCTCATGGTTAGGTGCGGCCCCCGGCCTCCTGTTTCCCTACCGCGTTACTCCCACTGCTGGCAGAGAGCAGTTCCACCAAGAGCTCTGCTTGCGGGGGACAGCCCTGGGCCTGAGCTTCTGGGCGACGCTGGGGCTTGGGAAGTGGAGTGGCCTCTGGACTCTCCTGCGGAGGACAGGTGACAGGTGGATTTTGTGACCTTTCTTAGCGCCTTCTTTTCTTAGTGCTGGTGTCACAATTGTGACAAACCAGGTAACTTAGTTGAAGCGTGCTGTCTTGCAGCTCTAGAAGTCAGATATCTGAAATCAAGAGTCTGCAGAGGCGTGCTCCCTCTGAAACCTGTAGGGAAGGAGCCTTCCTTGCCTCTTCCTGGCTTCTGGGGCTTTCCCCGTGCTCCTTGGAGAACCGTGTCTTGCAGCCGCAGCACTTCAATCTCTGCCTCTGTCGTCACATGGCCCCTCCCCTCATGGCTGTCTGCGCCCACATTCTCCTCCAGAACCACAGGTCTGGCTGTGCTGGACAGTAAACCCCGAGCTGCGGATGCCTATTCGCTGGGGAACAATGGGGTGGGGGTGAGGGGGCTCCAGGGAACATGTGCCCCCCTGCCCCACCCCTCCACAGATGAGTAGGAGAAACTGCCCTTTCCATCTTCCAGCATGTTCTCACTTTATTACCAGGTCCTTATTCTCATCCCCATGTTATGGAGCTCAAACTGAGACTCAGAGGTGAGACATCCAGCCCAAGGTTGCCATCTAGCCACCCAAATCTAATTCTAGAATTTTTGGTCTTGGCTCTTCCACTAACTGTGCAACTTTAGGCAAGTCAAGGGTTATCTGTGAAAGCCAGATTTTCCTCTTTGAAAGGAGGTAGCAATCCCATGACAAGCCCAGATTGGGGGTGCAACAGGAGGTAGAGGGTCATCTGGGAAGGCTGCCTGGTGGTGGAGCTCCCCAAGTTGGGTGTTGAATGGCGGCCTTGGAGTCCAGAGGCACGGTGATGCAGATGTAGAGAGAAATGGGAACCGCTCAGGCAGTAAAAGCCATTGACTTGGGCGCATCCCTTGGGCAGGGGAGGTTTTCACCTGCTGGGGGGCAATCTGGCAGGCTTCCTGGGAGAGGTGGCATTTTGGATTCTGCTTAAAGGACGGGGAAGGCCACGAAACGGGAGTTGGGGGAGGAGTGCTAAGTGGCAATGAGCAAAGCGCCGCCACCCCCTCGCCAGCCCAAGGGGCCAAAGTCCCGCGGGTCTCGCACCTCCCCCAACCCCACCCTGACCCCACCCACCCCGGCGCCTGATCCTCAGCCTCTGGGCTCGGCCCCGCCCCCGCCGGCTCGGCCCGCCCGGCGGACCCGGAAGTCCGTCCCGCGCCTGTCCCTGTCGCCGCCGCCGCGGGGATGGAGCCGCTGCGCCTGCTGCCCCTGCTGCCCCTGCTCGCGCTGCTCGCGCTGCTGCGGCCACCCGGGACTCGGCCCGCGGACCCGATCCGGGCCTTCGTGGTGCCCCACAGCCACATGGACGTGGGCTGGGTCTACACGGTCCAGGTGGGTGGCCGCGCCGCGCTCCGTGCGCCCCTTCCCGAAGCTTCCTTCTTGGGTCCCTGTGGGGACCCGGCTGTGGGGGGAGGCGTCCTGAGGCCAGCTGGGGCTGAGGCCAGCGTAGGAGGAGGGTCAGCCTGGGTGCCTGGCTTGCCTCCTTTGGGCTGCCCCTTCCTGTCTCTGAGCCTCAGTTTCCCCTTCTGTGATAGGAAAGGCTGGAAGCAGCTGAGGTCAGATGAAAAGAGCCCTGACCTGAGAGGGCAGCGGCTGTCAGAGCCCTGGTCTGGGGGACCCTGGGCAAGTCCAGGCTTACTTTCTGGGCCTCAGTTTCCCTTTCTTTAGGGTGGTACTTTGATTGGCCTGGGTCCCTGTGTACCAGGCTGGGGAGGGGAGTGGAAACCTAGGAGTAGGGGTCCCTGGTGTGGGGGTGGGCGTGGTGCATCATTTCCCAGGGGAGCCTGGGGCTGCCTTCAGGTCAGCTGGATGTCAGGTGACCCCTGGAAGGTGAACTGGGCAAGCATTCAGCAGGCTTCTCCCCAGCTCAGACCTGTGGTCACCTTAAGCTTCAGCTTAGGACTTTGGGCAAGGGGCTTTGCTTCCTGAGCAATTTCCCCATCTGTGAAGTGAAAACAGCAGTCCCTGCCGGACATCCAGGGTACGTGGGAGCTACTGGAGAGGGTCAGTATGGGGTTCTCGGCACCCAGGGGGCTGCATTCTCGTCTCTCCTCTGCCCCTTAGACATGGGGGTGGGGGGACCAGCACCACGCTCAGCCCTGTGAACCCCAGTGGGCATTAGATGAGGCCTGAGTGTCTCAGTTGAACCCTGAAACTCTAAAGGAAACAATTATCCAGCCCCCACGTTGCCCTGCTAGCTCCTTCCTCCAGGTTCTCCCTGTCCAGCCAGCCTGGCCTCCTTGCTATCCCTCCAGTGCCCTGGGCCCCTTCTGCCTCAGTGCCTTTGCACAGGCTGTTCCACTGCATGGATGACTTTCCTTCCAGAAGCTGGCAGGCCTCCACCCTTCCTTCCTTTGGATTGTGATCTAGTCACTCTCTTGGCCGGGTCTTCCCCAACAAACCTGTCTCAGCCCCCATCTCCCTGACCTCCTTTACGTTTCTCTCCCTGGCACTTGGCACCACCTGATCTTCCACAACTAGATGTCACTTACAGACTTACAGGCATGAGGATTTTCCACGGTCCCCACTAGAACCTACACTCCACAGGGCAGGAGCTTTGTCCGTCTTGTTCACTGACATGTCCTCTCTGCACTGACCCAGCAGGTGCCCAAGGAACATTTGTTGAGCAGAATGCAGAGAGAGAGAGAGAGCAAAGCCTGATTTCCGGAGGTTTCTGGGGCTAGTAACTGGATAGTATGACCTCAGGCCTTCTCGGCCTCTTTCACTTTTCTTTTGGATTGAGGAAGAGAATTGTGGCTACAGGAACTCTGCAGAGGACGTTCATGAGCGAGAGGCGGGAAGAGGATTTGATGCTGTGTTAAATCTGGTCCTGGGGTACATTTGACTGCCTTTGGGGGTGATGACCCACCCACGGCTAGAGACAGCTTGTGCGTTGGGGAAGCATGCCCACCCATCCCCATTTTACAGAAGGAGAAACTGAGGCCCAGGGAGGATCAGCACCTTGCCGCAGGTCACTCTGGAATAACCCCCATGCCTGCTGACTCGGGGGTTATTCCAGAGTGCCCTTCCCATCGTGTGCCGGACACGGGACATTTGGGACAGAAGCAGCCATGGCTCTGGCCCCGGGAGCCCCCACCCAGTGGCAAGGGCTGGCAGCTAGACCCACGGGGGGCAGCCCAGGGAGGGACGAGGACACCTCCTCTCAGCCGCGTCTCTCGCCACCCACACTCCCCGCGTTATATTTCAGAGCAAGCCTGGGCTTTGGGGTCCCGGGCTGAGCCGGTGTGTCCCTCTGCTCATGGCGGGTGTCGCTGCCCGTGTCCCATCTCTCTCCTCCATGGGGCACGCAGGCATCACAGGCGGGAGAGCTCATGGGGGCGGGACGGGGGGAGCCCCCTCCCGTGCCGGGCAGGACCCCCCCCCCCACATTTTACTCATCGTGCCTTGGGGCGCTCCAGCAGCCCTCACCGAGGCTGGTGTCGTGGTGTCCTCCCTTCTCCAGGAAAGCATGCGGGCCTACGCCGCCAACGTCTACAGTTCCGTGGTGGCCGAGCTGGCCCGTGGCAGCCACCGCCGCTTTGTGGCCGTGGAGCAGGAGTTCTTCCGGCTGTGGTGGGGGCGCGTGGCCTCGGACCAGCAGAAACGCCAGGTGACGTGGCCTGCTGGGGTGGCCTTGCAGGGGGGCAAGGGAGGACAGAAGAGCGGCCATGGGCAGGACACAAAGTGGGCAGGGTCCCTAGCTGTGGCCAGGGCTTGCTTAGACCAGAGACGACAGGCCCGTGGCCAGCTGCACGCCCAACCCTGGCTTTCCTGCTGTCCTTGGGTATAACACCAGCTCTGGGAAGCCAGCCCCACATTCCTGGGGGCCCCCTGCGATGGCTCCCCACGTGGCTCTGAGCCCCCAAACCCTCTTGCCTCCTTGGCTCTCTGGCCCCCATTGGCACAGGACTTGGCCACCCCTGACGAAGGTGGGGGCGCACCCTGAGTTTTGAGGGGGGCACCCTGAAGAGAGGACCTGGTCCCTCCTCCACCACCTCCCAGTGGGATGGCCATGTCCACTGGCCTCTGTGGGCTGCAGATCCACATCTATAAAACGGGGTGCCCTCCCCTTTCTCGGAGAGGTCATGCCGAGAGTGAACATACGACGTGATGTGACAAGAGCACCGAGAACGATGCTCAGGGAGCTCTTAGCTCCGCCCTGGCATGCACCTTCTGTTAGGGATCAGAGAGGCTGAGCAACTTGCTCAGGGCAGCAAAGCCAAGAGGGCAGGACAGGTTGTCCAGGCAGACCTCAGCAGAGCGAGCGACACAGGAAGATGCCCAACATTTGATAGCACTTGCCACTTGCCACACGCTGGGCTGAGCCGTTTGACACATCAGTTCATTGGATACTCCCAAGAGCCATGGAGAAGGGGGATTTTCAGCCCATTGTACAGCAAAGTTCAGAGAGGGCAAGTTCAGAGGGGGCAGGTCACTGGCCCATGGTCACACAGCATATGAACAGCAGGTGGGATTCCAGGCACATGTATCTGACTCAAAGCATGTCTCCAGGGGTGTCCAGCGAAAGATCCACACTTTGCGTGGACACCACCAAACCCATTGTCTGTCCCCTGCCCCCCTGAGAGAGACACTGTCAATGTGTCTGGTCAAGAGGTGAGCAGGCCACTCAACAGGGCAGCTCCACGAAGGCAGTGGTTTTTTACTTTGTTTCCTGCTGAATCCCCAGTGCCTGGACAGGGCTCATTCAATCAGTACATAGTAGGTGCCTATTCAGTCTGTTGAATAAATGAAATATAAACATGGCACCTTCCAAAAGCAAACCAAAATCACACTTTCTAAACGGCCCAGTGGTTTGGCATGCCCACATTCTTTTTTTTTTTAATTAACGGAAAAAAAAGAAAAAAATGAAATTAACCCAACATTTAGAAATCATACCATTCTACATATGTATTCAAGAATTCTTAACATCATCACATAGATGCATGATCATCGTTTCTTAGTACATTTGCATCAGTTTAGAACTAGCAACACAACAGAAAAAGATATAGAATGTTAATATAGAGAAAAAAAAAGTAATAACAATAGTAAAAAAAAAAAAAAAAAAAGACAAACAAATAACCAGACAGACAAAAACAAAACAAAACAAAAACCTATAGCTCAGATGCAGCTTCATTCAGTTTTTTTTTTTTATTAATTAAAAAAAGAATTAACAAAACAATTAGAAATCATTCCAATCTACATGTACAATCAGTAATTCTTAATAACATCACATAGTTGCATATTCATCATTTCTTAGTACATTTGCATCGATTTAGAAAAAGAAATAAAAAGACAACAGAATAAGAATTAAAACAATAATAGAAAGAAAAAAAAACAAAAACAAAAAACCTATACCTCACATGCAGCTTCATTCAGTGTTTTAACATAATTGCATTACAATTGGGTAGTATTGTGCTGTCCATTTCTGAGTTTTTATATCCAGTCCCGTTGTACAGTCTGTATCCCTTCATCTCCAATTATCCCTTCTCTTTTTTCTTTTTTTTTTTAATTAACGGAAAAAAAGAAATTAACCCAACATTTAGAGATCATACCATTCTACACATGCAATCATTAATTCTTAACATCATCACATAGATGCATGATCATCATTTCTTAGTACATTTGCATTGGTTTAGAAGAACTAGCAACATAACCAAAAAAGACATAGAATGTTAATATAGAGAAAAAAATAAAAGTAATAATAGTAAAATCAAAACAAAACAAAACAAAAACCTATAGCTCAGATGCAGCTTCATTCAGTGTTTTAACATGATTACTTTACAATTAGGTATTATTGTGCTGTCCATTTTTGAGTTTTTATATCTAGTCCTGTTGCACAGTCTGTATCCCTTCAGCTCCAATTACCCATTATCTTACCCTGTTTCTAACTCCTGCTGGACTCTGTTACCAATGACATATTCCAAGTTTATTCTCGAATGTCGGTTCACAACAGTGGGACCATACAGTATTTGTCCTTTAGTTTTTGGCTAGACTCACTCAGCATAATGTTCTCTAGGTCCATCCATGTTATTACATGCTTCATAAGTTTATCCTGTCTTAAAGCTGCATAATAATCCATCGTATGTATATACCACAGTTTGTTTAGCCACTCGTCTGTTGATGGACATTTTGGCTGTTTCCATCTCTTTGCAATTGTAAATAACGCTGCTATAAACATTGGTGTGCAAATGTCCGTTTGTGTCTTTGCCCTTAAGTCCTTTGAGTAGATTCCCAGCAATGGTATTGCTGGGTCGTATGGCAATTCTATATTCAGCTTTTTGAGGAACCGCCAAACTGCCTTCCACAGTGGTTGCACCATTTGACATTCCCACCAACAGTGGATAAGTGTGCCTCTTTCTCCGCATCCTCTCCAGCACTTGTCATTTTCTGTTTTGTTGATAATGGCCATTCTGGTGGGTGTGAGATGATATCTCATTGTGGTTTTGATTTGCATTTCTCTAATGGCCAGGGACGTTGAGCATCTCTTCATGTGCCTTTTGGCCATTTGTATTTCCTCTTCTGATAGGTGTCTGTTCAAGTCTTTTTCCCATTTTGTAATTGGGTTGGCTGTCTTTTTGTTGTTGAGTTGAACAATCTCTTTATAAATTCTGGTTACTAGACCTTTATCTGATATGTCATTTCCAAATATTGTCTCCCATTGTGTAGGCTGTCTTTCTACTTTCTTTTTTTTTTTTTTTTTTTTAAAGAGAGAGGGAGGAAGGGAAGGAAAGACAGAGAGAAGGAAGGAAGAATAGAAGGAAGGAAGGGAGGAAGAAAGGGAAACATCTTTAAACATTTTCTTGTTTTATTATATTTGTTTTGTTTGTTTGTTTTTACATGGGCTGGGGCCGGGAATCGAACCGGGGTCCTCCGGCATGGCAGGCAAGCACTCTTGCCCGCTGAGCCACCGCGGCCCGCCCTCTTTCTACTTTCTTGATGAAGTTCTCTGATGCACAAAAGTGTTTAATTTTGAGGAGCTCCCATTTATTTATTTCCTTCTTCAGTGCTCTTGCTTTAGGTTTAAGGTCCATAAAACCGCCTCCAATTGTAAGTTTCATAAGATATCTCCCAACATTTTCCTCTAACTGTTTTATGGTCTTAGACCTAATGTTTAGATCTTTGATCCATTTTGAGTTGACTTTTGTATAGGGTGTGAGATACGGGTCCTCTTTCATTCTTTTGCATATGGATATCCAGTTCTCTAGGCACCATTTATTGAAGAGACTGTTCTGTCCCAGGTGAGTTGGCTTGACTGCCTTATCAAAAATCAAATGTCCATAGATGAGAGGGTCTATATCTGAGCACTCTATTCGATTCCATTGGTCGATATGTCTATCTTTATGCCAATACCATGCTGTTTTGACCACTGTGGCTTCATAATATGCCTTAAAGTCCGGCAGCATGAGACCTCCAGCTTCGTTTTTTTCCCTCAAGATGTTTTTAGCAATTCGGGGCACCCTGCCCTTCCAGATAAATTTGCTTATTGGTTTTTCTATTTCTGAAAAAGTAAGTTGTTGGGATTTTGATTGGTATTGCATTGAATCTGTAAATCAATTTAGGTAGGATTGACATCTTAACTATATTTAGTCTTCCAATCCATGAACACGGTATGCCCTTCCATTTATTTAGGTCTTCTGTGATTTCTTTTAGCAGTTTTTTGTAGTTTTCTTTATATAGGTTTTTTGTCTCTTTTGTTAAATTTATTCCTAGGTATTTTATTCTTTTAGTTGCAATTGTAAATGAGATTCGTTTCTTGATTTCCCCCTCAGCTTGTTCATTACTAGTGTATAGAAATGCTACAGATTTTTGATGTTGATCTTTTAACCTGCTACTTTGCTGTACTCATTTATTAGCTCTAGTAGTTTTGTTGTGGATTTTTCCGGGTTTTCGACGTATAGTATCATATCGTCTGCAAACAGTGATAGTTTTACTTCTTCCTTTCCAATTGTGATGCCTTGTATTTCTTTTTCTTGTCTAATTGCTCTGGCTAGAACCTCCAACACGATGTTGAATAATAGTGGTGATAGTGGACATCCTTGTCTTGTTCCTGATCTTAGGGGGAAAGTTTTCAATTTTTCCCCATTGAGGATGATATTAGCTGTAGGTTTTTCATATATTCCCTCTATCATTTTAAGGAAGTTCCCTTGTATTCCTATCTTTTGAAGTGTTTTCAACAGGAAAGGATGTTGAATCTTGTCAAATGCCTTCTCTGCATCAATTGAGATGATCATGTGATTTTTCTGCTTTGATTTGTTGATATGGTGTATTACATTAATTGATTTTCTTATGTTGAACCATCCTTGCATACCTGGGATGAATCCTACTTGGTCATGATGTATAATTCTTTTAATGTGTTGTTGGATACGATTTGCTAGAATTTTATTGAGGATTTTTGCATCTGTATTCATTAGAGAGATTGGTCTGTAGTTTTCTTTTTTTGTAATATCTTTGCCTGGTTTTGGTATGAGGGTGATGTTGGCTTCATAGAATGAATTAGGTAGTTTTCCCTCCACTTCGATTTTTTTGAAGAGTTTGAGGAGAGGTGGTACTAATTCTTTCTGGAATGTTTGGTAGAATTCACATGTGAAGCCGTCTGGTCCTGGACTTTTCTTTTTAGGAAGCTTTTGAATGACTAATTCAATTTCTTTACTTGTGATTGGTTTGTTGAGGTCATCTATTTCTTCTTGAGTCAAAGTTGGTTGTTCATGTCTTTCCAGGAACCTGTCCATTTCATCTAAATTGTTGTATTTATTAGCGTAAAGTTGTTCATAGTATCCTGTTATTACCTCCTTTATTTCTGTGAGGTCAGTAGTTATGTCTCCTCTTCCATTTCTGATCTTATTTATTTGCATCCTCTCTCTTCTTCTTTTTGTCAATCTTGATAAGGGCCCATCAATCTTATTGATTTTCTCATAGAACCAACTTCTGGTCTTATTGATTTTCTCTATTGTTTTCATGTTTTCAATTCAATTTATTTCTGCTCTGATCTTTGTTATTTCTTTCCTTTTGCTTGCTTTGGGATTAGTTTGCTGTTCTTTCTCCAGTTCTTCCAAGTGGACAATTAATTCCTGCATTTTTGCCTTTTCTTCTTTTCTGATATAGGGATTTAGGGCAATAAATTTCCCTCTTAGCACTGCCTTTGCTGCGTCCCATAAGTTTTGGTATGTTCTGTTTTCATTTTCATTCGCCTCAAGGTATTTACTAATTTCTCTTGCAATTTCTTCTTTGACCCACTCATTGTTTAAGAGTGTGTTGTTGAGCCTCCACGTATTTGTGAATTTTCTGGCACTCCGCCTATTATTGATTTCCAACTTCATTCCTTTATGATCTGAGAAAGTGTTGTATATGATTTCAATCTTTTTAAATTTGTTAAGACTTGCTTTGTGACCCAGCATATGGTCTATCTTTGAGAATGATCCATGAGCACTTGAGAAAAAGGTGTATCCTGCTGTTGTGGGATGTAATGTCCTATAAATGTCTGTTAAGTCTAGCTCATTTATAGTAATATTCAGATTCTCTATTTCTTTATTGATCCTCTGTCTAGATGTTCTGTCCATTGATGAGAGTGGGGAATTGAAGTCTCCAACTATTATGGTATATGTGTCTATTTCCCTTTTCAGTGTTTGCAGTGTATTCCTCACGTATTTTGGGGTATTCTGGTTCGGTGCGTAAATATTTATGATTGTTATGTCTTCTTGTTTAATTGTTCCTTTTATTAGTATATAGTGTCCTTCTTTGTCTCTTTTAACTGTTTTACATTTGAAGTCTAACTTGTTGAATATTAGTATAGCCACTCCTGCTATTTTCTGGTTGTTATTTGCATGAAATATCTTTTCCAAACCTTTCACTTTCAACCTATGTTTATCTTTGGGTCTAAGATGTGTTTCCTGTAGACAGCATATAGAAGGATCCTGTTTTTTAATCCATTCTGCCAGTCTATGTCTTTTGATTGGGGAATTCAGTCCATTAACATTTAGTGTTATTACTGTTTGGATAATATTTTCCTCTACCATTTTGCCTTTTGTATTATATATATCATATCTGACTTTCCTTCTTTCTACACTCTTCTCCATACCTCTCTCTTCTGTCTTTTCGTATCTGACTCTACTGCTCCCTTTAGTATTTCTTGCAGAGCTGGTCTCTTGGTCACAAATTCTCTCAGTGACTTTTTGTCTGAGAATGTTTTAATTTCTCCCTCATTTTTGAAGGACAATTTTGCTGGATATAGGAGTCTTGGTTGGCAGTTTTTCTCTTTTAGTAATTTAAATATATCATCCCACTGTCTTCTAGCTTCCATGGTTTCTGCTGAGAAATCTACACATAGTCTTATTGGGTTACCCTTGTATGTGACAGATTGTTTTTCTCTTGTTGCTTTCAAGATCCTCTCTTTCTCTTTGACCTCTGACATTCTAATTAGTAAGTGTCTTGGAGAACGCCTATTTGGGTCTAATCTCTTTGGGGTGCGCTGCACTTCTTGGATCTGTAATTTTAGGTCTTTCATAAGAGTTGGGAAATTTTCAGTGATAATTTCTTCCATTAGTTTTTCTCCTCCTTTTCCCTTCTCTTCTCCTTCTGGGACACCCACAACATGTATATTTGTGCGGTTCATATTGTCCTTGAGTTCCCTGATACCCTGTTCAAATTTTTCCATCCTTTTCCCGATAGTTTCTGTTTGTTTTTGGAATTCAGATGTTCCATCCTCCAAATCACTAATTCTATCTTCTGTCTCTTTAAATCTATCATTGTAGGTATCCATTGTTTTTTCCATCTTTTCTACTTTATCCTTCACTTCCATAAGTTCTGTGATTTGTTTTTTCAGTTTTTCTATTTCTTCTTTTTGTTCAGCCCATGTCTTCTTCATGTCCTCCCTCAATTTATCGATTTCGTTTTTGAAGAGGTTTTCCATTTCTGTTCGTATATTCAGCATTAGTTGTTTCAGCTCCTGTATCTCATTTGAACTATTGGTTTGTTCCTTTGACTGGGCCATATTTTCAATTTTTTTAGCGTGATCCATTATCTTCTGCTGGCGTCTGGGCATTTAGTCAGATTTCCCTGGGTGTTGGACCCAACAATTTGGAGGATTTTTCTGTGAAATCTCTGGGTTCTGTTTTTCTTATCCTGCCCAGTAGGTGGCGCTCGTGGCACACGTTTGTTTGCAGGTCCCACCAGTAGAAGGTGCTGTGGGTCCTTTAACTTTGGAAAACTCTCGCCGTCGGAGAGGTTCGCCAGCCTAAGTGGCTTGGAAGAGTGCCAGCCGGCCCGGGGTCCGAACGCGGGGAGGGTCGCCGGCCGCCTCAGCCCGGGAGAGTACCCGTCCGAATTTCCTAGTCGGCCCGGGGCGCCAAGCGCGGCGGGAGGGCGCCAGCCGCCGCGGCCCGCCCGGGAGAGTGCACCGTTCCCAGCTAGCTGCTGGAATGCAACACACCAGAGACCGATTGGCTTTTAATAAAAGGGGATTTATTTTGTTGGTTCTTCAGAGGAAAGGCAGCTAACTTTCCACTGAGGCTCTTTTCTTCCGTGGAAGGCACAGGATGGTCTCTGCTGGTCTTCTCTCCAGGCCCCTGGGTTCCAACAACTTTCCCCGGGGTGACTTCTCCAAAGGCCTGGGCTGAGCTGCAAGTGCTGTGATGAGGAATGCTGAGCTGCTAGACTGTGCTACATTGTGTTCTCTCATTTAAGCACAAGCCAATTAAGTTAAACGTCACTCATTGCAGGAGACACGCCTCCTAGCCGACTGCGGATGTAATTAGCAACAGATGAGATTCACCTACCATTGGCTCATGTCCACAGCAACAGAACTAGGTGCTTTCACCTGGCCAAGTTGACAACTGAATCTAACTACCACAAGTATTAAAACAAAAAGGACAAGATGTTTACAGTTAGTGATTCTGGGTGAAAGATATATGGGAGCTCCAAACTATCCTTGCAACATTTTTATAAGTTTGAAAGTATTTAGAAAGTAAGGCATACATACACAGACACCTGCTTTTACTTGTTTTTTTATTCATTCATTGCCGAAGGCCAGCGGTGGGCCAGGTGCCATCCTGGGGGGGGGGGACACAGGGCAAGGTCCCGCTTTGGCGGGATTCACAAAGCAGGGAGTGAGGTGAGCAGGGAAGCGAAGCTGAGGGGCTTTATGGGGCACTGTGAGGTCCCCCACAGACCCCACCAGGCCTGGGGGTGTGACCTGGGCTTTTTCTCGCTGTGCCAAGGTCCACAGGCTCCTGGCCGAGGGACAGCTGGAGTTCATCCTCGGAGGCCAGGTCATGCACGATGAGGCCGTGACTCACCTTGACGACCAGATCCTACAGCTCACAGGTGTGACCACCCTGCCCCAATCCCAGGGACCCTAGGGGCCTCCTTTTGGGCAGGGACTGGGGGTCTGCACAGGGGGTTGTGGTCTCCATCTGCCCCTCTCGGTGTCTCACTAGTGTCATATCCATGCCAGTGCCGGGGCAGGGGGCTGCAGGGGTTGAGTGAGGGTCCTCAGGCCAGAGGACCTGTTTGTACCCAGCTCTGCCAATTCCCAGCCCTGTGTCCCTGGGCAAGGGATGTGACCTCCCTGGCCCTCGGTGTCCCCTTTGATAAAATAAGTTTGGTAATAGGATCTACTACAGAGGGTCCTTGTGAGATTAAACTGGATTAGTATATTTAAAACACTTTCCGTAGAGTTTGTGGTTTCTGGTGAATGCTCAAAAAATGTTAGCTGCCATCACCACCTCTGCCATCCTCATCGTCACACTGTCACCGCCTCCATTAGCACTGTCACCACCATCACCACCATCGCCACCATCCTCCACCCTGGCGGGCACTTTCCTCTCTGTTCACCAAGTGCTTTGCCCCAGCAGCACCCTACCCCGTCCTCATGGCAGGCTGATGAGGGGACATCGCGACTCCAGTCCCATTTGGCTGATGTAGAAACTGAGACCCAAAGACCTGAGGGGACTCTCTCAAGGGCAGACGGGCTGTGGATGGGGCAGGACTTGAATCCTGGCCCCATGACTCCGTTTCCAGCTGCGTGCTCGCTCCCCTACGGCATAGCCTCTCGGCACCCCTCTTTGTAAGACAGCGAGGTAGAGGCCTGCACTGGCAGAGAATCTTGGTGCACTGCTGCCCTTCCCCCTGTTTAATCTGGGGTCCTTCCCGTGTGCTCCCCACTGCCTTCTTTCTGTCCTTCTGCCACCACTGGACTTCGCCATTTTGACCTTGAAGCTGGTGCTGGAGGCAGCCCTTTCTTCTCAATCCCCAGTATCGTCACTTCTCTTGTCCTAGCCACCTTCCACAGGCAGAGCGCAGCTCCTCCCTCACCTCACAGCCACCCTAGGCGGGGGGGCTGCAACCCCCAGAGGATGGGTGAAAGGACAGGCTCAGGGGCTGTGCCACGGCCACTCCCTGCCTCCAGAACCTGCGTCCTTCTCTTTTCCCCATTTAAAGTGTTAGTTTTGATGCCACAGCAAGGCAACTGGGTACATGATGGTAGTCTTTTTAAAAATATTTTTATTGACAAATCTTCACACATATAAAGTCCATACATGGTGTACAATCAGTGGCTCACAATGTCACCACATAGTTGTGTATTCATCATGTTGATCATTTTTTAGAACAATTGCATCACTCCAGAACAAGAAATAAATAAAAATTAAAATAAAAAAAGAACAGAAAAAACTCATACATCCCATACCCCTTACCCCCCCCATTGACCATTAGTATTTCAATCTACCCATTTTTTTTCACCCCTTATTTATTTTTTAACCTTACTTTTTCTTTTAATTATCTTATAATAGCACTCCACAGTCTCCTGAACTCGGCATTCAAGGCCTTGCAGCCTGGCCTCCCTCTCTGGTTTTGCTCCCCTCTGCTTCCTGCTGCCCTTTACCTGCTCTCTCAACAGCTGCTGGGCTCTGTGTCATCTGTCTGCTTTCACTGGTGATGTTTCCTCTTATTCTCCACCTGAATAACTCATCCTTCAAGGTCACCTGGGGAGACAAGCCCTCCCCACCTCCTCCCCACAGAAGTCCACTCTGGGTTCCCACAGTTCCTTAGCTCCGCCCCCTTCAAGCCCAAACTGCAAGCTCCCCTGGGGAGGGGAACTGTCTGATTCATCTCTAGAGGACCCAGTGCAGGGTCTGGCCCAGACAAGTGCTGGGTGGTCAGGGAAGGGGCTGGGTGCTGCCTCAGGGATACCCACAGCCAGGGTGCCACACCACTGGTCTGGCAGGAGTGGGGAGAAAGGAAAGGTCCAGGTGCAGGTGGAGGGAAGGGAGACCAGCACAGACTTCAGCTTGGCCCTCCCGGGGCCATCACCCTGCCTGGGTGACCGTGCCCTGAGCTGTCACCCCCTGCCCGGGCAGTCACTCACTCCTGCCCTGAGCTAGTCAAACCCCAGCTTTCAGCCCTACACCAAGCTCTCCCTGGAACCCCCGTGTCATGAGATGGTCTTCCCCTTCCCCGGCTCACTTCTGCCTCCTCCCAGATAAGCTCAACATCACCTTAAAAAGAAGCAAAGCAGTTCCTCCAGCGCGGTGGTAGCCATGCTGCCCGTCTCCCTCCATCTGCTTCGGTAGGGGTGGGGGGGCGCGGTGTCCGCAGGGCCCGGCCATGGGCACTGGCGGGGCTGCCGTAGCAGAGACAGTGGCAGGAGCTCGGAAGGAGAGAAGGGTTTGCTCACTCATGGACGAATCTGCAGCGATTGGGAGACTGCCCCGTGGGGGTGTCCAGAGATCCCGGGAGCTTCGGGCTTTTTCCTTGGCCACCCCTAGGGATTCCTTCTCCATGCGCGGTCAGACCTGGCTCGCCCCTTGAGCTGCCATTCCAGCCCCAGGGAGGGCAGACAGCGTCCTTTTGGGGGCTGACCCAGGACTTGCCAACATCACGTCTGCTCAGGTCACATTGGGCAAAACATAGTCACATGACCCCCAGGCTGCAGTGGGGGCGGGGGGATGCAGGCCATCATTTTGCTCACATCCCATTGGCCAAGAGAGAGCCATGTGATCGTCACTAGCTGCAAAGGAGGCTGGGGAGTGTAGTCTAGCTGGGGGCCATGTGCCTTGCTAAAAGCAAGAGGACGTGTGTGGATCAGTTTCCGAAAGGAAAAACAGGAGAATGTATGTTGGGAGATGGTTAGCAAATTCAGTCGTTACCCAGTTCCTCTGTTAGTAATGCTTTCTGCTGGAGGGCAAAAAAAACCTGAGTTACTGTGACTTAAGTCCTGTAGACATTTACTGTTGACTTAAGAAGATGGGGATGGTTAGGGGGATGGTTAGGCAGTTCCTTGATATGTGTGATTCCCACGTCCTTTCCCTCATGGTCATGACATGGCTGCCACAGCTCTAGACATCATGCCAGCACACAACCATTTTTCAAGGCAGGGAAAAGGGGAAAGGGACTTTCTTGATTCTCTCTCTCTTTTTAATTAAGGTGGAAACCTCCCTCTAGAACTTCCAAGCAGGCTTAACTCACACATTTTATTGGCTATATCCATGAACCACACCTACTTCTTTCTAACTGCAAGACAGGCTGAGAAAACATGATCTGGCAAGGGAGAATGTTCTGCTTAGATCGGTCACAATCCATCCCTTGGACCAGGGCATGGTGCTCCTTGAGCAAAGTGAAGGTTCTGTAAATGAGAAAGAGAGGCTGCTGAATTGGCAGCATTGGGTGGCCTGTGTGGTGAGAGAGGACACCCTCCACGGCTGGCCTGCCCCCTCACAGTGTGACATGGTTGATCACACCCTCCTCTGAACCCACCTTCCTTGGGGACCCTGGACCCCACACCCTCTCAGCTCTCCTCCCACTTCTCTGGCCTCTCCAGCTTTGTCTTCTCTGCTTCCTGCACCCCCTCCACCTGCCCCTGTGGGGTTCCTGAGGCTGGAGGACCATGCAGTCATGCTCCCTGGCTTCTCCTCACTCACCTCCTCTGCGTATCTACCCCAGAATCTTCCTCAGCCCCTGCCCACACCTCCCAGCAGCCGCTGACCTCTCACCCTGCCTTGATCTTGCTTATGGGTCTGACTGCTGCCCTGGCCCCCAGATGCGGGCACCATCTGGGCCTCAGCCAATGTTTCCAGGACCGAGAAGTTCATCAGTGAAAAGCATGTAGACTCGTGGCCAGTTATTGAGCTCTCCATGTCTTAGTTCTCCATCCTTAAAATGCAGATTGCGACACCCCTTGCTCAGGGAGTTAAGAAGATAGTGTTAGGGGTACCTCATCCACCAGGCTTCTTCAAGCCTGGATCCCATTTCTCCCTGCAGTGCCCACCCCAACACCTCTCTCTGTGGCAGTCCTTACATAGCAAATGAATAAATGAACGGCTGGATAATTCTGGGATAGAGCCACCTGCATTTGTTATCTCCTGCTGCATAACAAATTGCCCCAAATTTAATGGCTTCAACTATCAAACACTTATTATCTGACCATCCCTGTGGGTGAGGAATTTGGGAGAGGCTTAGCTGGTTGGTTCTGGCCAAGGTCATGGTCCAGACATCGGCCGGGGCTGCAGTGACCTGGGGGCTGAGCTGGAGCTGGAGCAGCCGCTTCCCAGCTCAGCCCGAGGTTTGCTGGAGGAGGCCTCGAACTTGCTGGCTGTAAACTGGGGGACTCAGTTCCTCGCGGCGTGGACCTCCCCGTAGGACTGCTCGGGATACGGTACCCGGTGCCCCCAGAGCAAGTGGCAGGAGAGAGGGTGAGCATATCCAAGATGGAAACTGCAAGACCCTTCCTGACCTACTCTTCTGCACACACCGTCACTTCTGCCTCATTCTGTTGGAAGTGACACTCAGTCTAGCCCACCCCCAAGCCCTAAGCCTCACTTCTTAAAGTAAGAAATGTCAAAAGAATTTGAGGACATATTTTTGGACCACCCCACCTCTAGACTGAAGTTTACCTTTCGCATTTTCCATGGGCTCTACGAGAATCGCTGGAATGAGGGCCTTGTCCAAGTTCATTCCGAAATCCTCACCTCTGCCAGCCTGGGTGCCCCGGGCAGGTGCTCAGGTGACAAGGAAGCCAGGAGCCCACCCCGCCGGCCGTCAGCAAGGTCATGCTCTCTCTGCAGAAGGACACGGGTTTCTCTATGAGACGTTTGGGATCCGGCCACAGTTCTCCTGGCACGTCGACCCCTTTGGTGCGTCCGCCACAACCCCCACCCTCTTTGCCCTGGCGGGCTTTGACGCCCACCTCATCTCCAGGATCGACTATGACCTCAAGGAGACCCTGCAGGAGTCCCAGGTGAGGGGGCGCCCTGCCTGCTGCTGCGGGCCCGCCCCTCGCTCCTTCCCCCTCCGAGCATCAGGCCCTGCCAGGTGCATCCTGCCGGGAGACCCCTGCCCTGCCTTGGGGCGGAGGCTGGGGCCGAGGGCTTCCTTGGGTCCTTCCTTGGGTCCCCCACAGCACCCAGGACAGAGCTGTGCTCAGGAGGCAGAGCTTGGCGGACTAGAGGCAGAATGGAAGGGAGGGGGAAGTCCTCTGGGACGAACAGTTAGTGGCGACACCTAACTCTTCAGGGGTGTGGGCAGCTATTCTGGGAATGACACAATGGCAGCAGCTGTCGACGCTGCAGCAGCTGCACACTGACGGAGTGCCAGGGTCCATCCTTCATTTGGTTCAATCCTCACGGCACCCCTATGAGATGGGCACTGTTGTAACTATCCCCATTTTATAGACGGAGAAACTGAGGCCCTGAAAGGTTTGTTTGTTTTTTGCATAGGCAGGCACCAGGAACCGAACCTGGGTCTCCGGCATGGCAGGTGGGAACTCTGCCACTGAGCCACCATGGTCTGCCCTGCCCCTGAAAGGCTTTAAAAAACCTTTAAGAAAAACTGTCCAGGATCACATTTTTCGTAAAGGTATAGCCAGAATGAGAACCCAGCAGTCTGGCCTCTGAGCTGCTTCTCTTAATCCTCCACCCACCCCACCGACAGTCTCTAGGTCTGGAGAGCGAGGATAGACCTGGCTGGAGGAAGTGACACAAAAGTGGATTTGGGCTCTAGATAGGCAAGGGAAGTCACATTTTTATGGAGCCCCTTCTATATGCCACACCAAACACGTTCCCTGTGTCAGCTCGTTCCACCCGCAGGTGACCCCGTGAGCCAGGTGTGACTGTCCCCATTTATCAAGTACAGAAACCACATCACAGAGGGGTTAGGGACCTGCGGGGGGGCCCAGGGCTGGTTGTTAGTAGCTCCCACCTCTTATCCCTGCTTTGCAGACCTGAGCATTTTCTGGCCATCAGAACTATTAAAAAAGAAGACCATGTACCTGGTGAAAGGTGATGAGCTTCCCGTCCCCGTGGTATTCAGGCAGGCAGTCTGAGCTTCTCTAGGAGAACGAGGCAGAGATTCCTGCCCCCTGTGGAGGGGGTTGGGCTGAACTGGATGTGTAGGCTCTGGCTGAAGGGCACAGCCCATGGCTGGCTGTGTCTTCCGGAGCTGAGAGAAGCATCTTACCAGGGAGGGAGCAAAGCGGGGTCTTATCCATGCACCACCAAGAGATGGTCAAAGGTGAGCACGGGCCCACGTGGGGCTGGAGGAGGTGGAGCCCTCGGCCCTCAGCCTGTTCCCTCTGGGTTTGCAGGGGCTGCAGTTCGTCTGGCAAGGGTCCCCGTCCCTGTTGGAGCAGCAGGAAATCTTCACGCACGTCATGGATCAGTACAGCTACTGCACCCCCTCCCACATCCCTTTCTCTAACAGGTGTGTGTCCTAGTCCAGATGTCTCGGCCTGCCTGGAGCCCCTGCACCCTCCTGGGTATCTTTGCCCAGCCCCTGTTTTTAGCAGCTCTTGTGAACTTTTTCATCCCATCTTGTTATGCCTTTCCATATACAGTTTCTCATCTTGATGGAGACCCTTCCATGTGCCACACCAAACACGTTTCCCATGTCAGCTCATCCACCCGCAGGTGACCCCATGAGCAGGGGGTGGCTCTCCCCATTTATCAAGGACAGAAACCACATCACGGGGGGGGGTGTTATCGACCCCGTTTTACAGATGAGAAGACAGAGGCTCAGCAGGGGAAGTGCCCCACTCAGGGCTACCCAGCTGGTAAATGGGAGGCAGGATTTAACTCTAGTTCTGTTAGACTCCAGATGCCTCGTGCTGTGAGTCTCTGTCCCACTGTGGGGTGATTTAAAGGATCCTCCCACACTGGCCCTGAGAGGTCCCTTCCTGCTTCGGGCCTCGGCTTTCCCATCTTCAGGGTGAGGAATTGAGCCAGCTGGTCCCTGGAGGCCCCTCCATCCCCTTCCCCACTCTATGTGCCCAAGGTCCCGCAGCTGGCGAAAGTAGCAAAGCCATCGCTGGGCTCAGGCAGCCGGCTCCAGAGCCTCTCGCGTGGCACCAGCTGCCTGCGGTCCCCATGGAGTCGAACAACCCAGGTTCAAGTCCCAGCTCTGCCACTTGGTGCCTGGGAGCCCCAGGGCAAGGCGTCCGGCCCCGCTGCCAGTAGAAATGACCAGCAAGCCAAGGGAAGGACAACGTCAGGTGGGGTCCATTCACAGTCGGTGCCACTGTCGAGCCCTATTATGTGCCTGGTGTTGTCACTAGCTATTTCCTATACATTATTTTCACTTAATCCTTGTAACAGTCTGCAAGACATTTTGCCAAGGAGGAGAGTGAGGTTCAGAGCCATCAGAAGGTGGCGCAGCGGGGATGCCAGCCTAGGATTATGGGCTCCAGCCAGGGATCCCCAGATCTCACCCCTTTGGCCTTGAGGCACGAGACAGGGAAGATGCTTAGCTGGGGGCCGCCTGGACCCCCAAGGCTCACCCTTGGGGTTGGCACCGTACTGAGCCATATTGGTACCTGGGGCAAAAGGAAAACTCCCTAATCCTGATCCTGTGTTAATTTAGAAATGTGATATTTTGTTCATTGTGGATTTTTTTGCATTAATTTTCATATCTTGAAAATACTGGATTAAAAACATTTATCTTGATTACCAAGGTTTGGGGCACCCCCTTACATTTTACACCCAAGATGAGTGCCTCACTCGCCTCACCCTGTCCCAGGCCCGCTTAGGGGGCCCTGGGACCCCAGACCTGATAGATGAGGAGGTAGCATGAACAAAAAAAAGTGAACAAGTGAATTTTGTTTGAACCCAATTGTATCATCCCGTGGTGTGGGGAGGCAGGGGTTTGGGGGAGTTTGGGCCTGGCAGGGGCAGGGGTGTGTCCGAGGTCCCACAGCTGCCCAAGATTGGAACCAGGTGCCCCGAGTGGGGTGGGGGTGCCGGGCCCTGGCCCTCCCCCACCTCCACGTGCTCTCCCCGGCCCCCAGGCTGCTCCCTTCTCAGAGCAGAGGCTCCTCTAACCCACCACTTTCCTGCAGGTCGGGGTTCTACTGGAATGGTGTGGCTGTCTTCCCGGAACCACCCCGGGACAGGGTGTACCCCAACATGAGTGAGCCCGTCACCCTGGACAACATCGACCTCTATGCGGAGGCCTTGGCGGCCAACGTGAAGCAGCGGGCTGCCTGGTTCCGGACGCCCCATGTCCTCTGGCCCTGGGTAAGGGGGTGTCCCAGCCCCTGGCATCCTCCACGCAGCCCAGGACCACCATTGCCTCCCCACTTCCCAGGCCCCTGCCCCCCATGTTGGACTCACTTGCTGCCCCTCCCACCCGATGAGCACCCCCCACCCATGCCAGCCCCCACCAGCTCCCTCCTTGCACATCACAGCATTTGAGGCCGAGCCTGGGCCCCCACCCTCGTCTGCCAGCACTGCCCTAACAAATGCCACAGACAGTTTGGCGTAAACAGCCAGAACTAGTCTTCTCATGGTTTTGGACACTAGAAGTTCAAAATCAAGTGTTGGCTGGGTCAGGCTTTCTCTGAAGTCCGCAGGGTTCCAGGCCTGGCTTGCAGGCCGTCCGTAACTCAGCCTCTGCCTCTGCCACATGGCCGCCTCTCTCCACGGCTGAATCCTGCAGCCTCCGGTTCCAGGTCAGCTCTGTTATAAGGACTCCAGTCATATCGGATTAGGACCCCCTGATTCAGATCAGCCTCACCTTAACAGAATCTTTAAAATCCTACTACAAATGAGTTCATGGCCACCCGACCAGGGGCAAGACCTGAACATGCCTTTACTGGGGACATGATTCAAACTATAACGCCCCTTTCCCCACCTTCACACTGTGGGATTTAGAACCTCTCTGAGCCTCAGTCTCTTCGTCCGTAAAACAGGGATAATCAAAGTACCTGCTTCATAGGCTTGATCTGAGATTAAGTGAGGAGAGATGTCCCTGGGGGGATAGTGCCCAACATGTCATCACCACCAGAGCTAACCTTTTTTGAGCACCTCCTATGTGCCGTTTAACCTAACCTCCAAGCTAGGAGGCAGGCACCGTGGGTAGACCCATTTTACAGACTGAGGGCATGAGGCCGGGAATGGCTAAGGAATCTTCCAGAGGCTACCCCAACAGTTAGTAGGGCCGCTGGGAAAGGGGAATGGTGTTCAGACTGGCCAGGCCGGCTCCACAGCCCACCTTCAGAACCCATGACTACCTTTTTGAAGGTTAAGTGAGCTTGGGGTCTCTATTATAATGAGTGCGACTGGTAAGTAGTAATACTGAATGAAGTAGTGAGAGAATGGGGTACATTCAGCTGTGGGAACCAGTTTGCCCTTCTCTGGGCGCCAGGGAGGCTGGGTGGGGGCAGGAGGGGCCCACCTGCCAGGCGTGGGCTCTGCTCCCAGAAGCCCATGGCGCCCTCCCGTCCCTTCCTGCCCACCCCCCAGGGATGTGACAAGCAGTTCTTCAACGCCTCAGTGCAGTTCACCAACATGGACCCGCTGCTGGAGCGCATCAACAGCCGCGCGGCCGAGCTCGGCGTCTCGGTGCAGTACGCCACGCTGGGCGACTACTTCCGCGCCCTGCACGCGCTCAACCTCACCTGGCATGTCCGCGACCACCACGACTTCCTGCCCTATTCCACAGGTATGAGCCTGGGTGGCGACCGGGGGCAGGGCAGGCTACCGATCTTCCCTTTCAGGGCTGCTGGGGTGGGGCTGCCCACCAGGCTGGACCCCCAAACGCACACAGCAGTGGCCTGCCCTCCCCCACCCCCGTGGTGCCCCCTGCAGGGACGCCCCCTCCACCCGCTCTATTCCTCCTGACCCTCTGTGGCACCTCCTCCAGGAAGCCTTTCCTGACACCGAGCCTGGGACAGGTGCCTCCTTAGGATTCCTTGTCCAGCTACACGGTCATTATCAGGGGGCCCTGTCTTCTTCATGCCCCAGTCCTGGGGCTGTGGGGTCTGTGTCTCCGGGGCCCCCGTGGAGTGAGCCTGCGTGGCTGGGGTCCCAGCATCTCTGCCCACCCCAGGGTGTGCCAGCCATGGACCCGCCCTGCCTCGGGGGAAGGGGGACAGTCACGGTGCTTAGCACATCGGGTTGTCTAAAGAGTAAGTGAGACCAGAAAAGCCCTCCCCCGGTGCCCCCCACACAGGAAGAGCTCAGCAGATGGCACTAGTAACAGGCTCCACGTCTGTCATTGGCACTGCTGTGCCAGGCCGTGCCCTGGACGGGTCTGGCTGCCCCCCAGGAGGTGTCTGCCCAAATCAGCCTCGCTGTCCCCACCCCACCCCCACCGTCGGCCAAGCCCGGCCCGTCTGAAATCTCTATTTCACAAAACATCAGAGCCCTGGAGGACCCCATCTCAGCGCACTAGGAGAAGCCGGCGGGGTTGGGGGGGACACGGGCCAGCTCCGGGACCCAACGGGCCCCTGCCTGGCAGCCGGCCTTGCCCGCGGGCCGGGTCGATTCCAGAGGTCGCTTTGGAAAGAGAGGCGGGAGCAGAAAGGCACCCAATGGGTGGGCGCTGCGGCTATCCCCACCGCGCAGGGGAGGGGCCGAGGCTGGGGCGGGGCCCCGGGGGAGGGCGAGGGCCGGGCAGTGATGAGGCGCAGACGGACCCCCGCAGCCCCTCCGGCGCGGAGCCCCGTTTTCGGCATCGGCTGGGCAGGGAGTCCGGGGATTGGTCGGGACGCCACGTGGAGCGCTGGCCGCGGCCGCTGCCCTCCCCCCCCCACCCCCAGTTCCTGCGCCTCCAAAAATGGACTCCAGCTGCAGGGCTGGGGCGGGGCGCTGCCCTCGCTCACCCGGGACCCGGGTCAGTGCTGCTCCACCCCCGGCCGCGGTTCCCCCGGTCGGTCGGTGAAGTCTGGAGTTGAGGTCTTAGGGGCTGAAGACATGGGGGTGGGCAATGGCCTCGCCCACGAGGGAGGGAGACGACGAGCCGGGGTGGGCGTGGCGCACCGGTTAGAACTCAGGCTGCTGGTTCTGCTCCTGGCTTGGAATCTGGCCCCGCCACGCCCCCTCTCCGCAAGACCCATGTCCCTGACCCCTCATCCTGAGGCATCTTCCCTGGGCCACGTGGCCGCCCCGCGGGGTCTGGCCCAGGGACCTGCAAGGGAAGACCAGGGAATGGAGGCACAGCCGAGCCCCCGGAGGAAAGAGGAGGCAGAAACAATAGGGAACCCTGAGTCCCCACCAGAGACAACGACACCCCCCTACGGGAAGCCCTCGCCTCTCCTGTCCAGCCCTGCCCCGGCCCCATCCTCATCCACTCTCCCCAGGGTCCCTCCGCTCCCGCTGCCCTCTCCCCATCCTTCCTCCCCGGGCTGCCGGAATGCCAGCGTGCCCCGGCTCTGATCGCCCGTCAGGACATCTGCCGTGGCATCTCTGCCTGGCCAGCGAAGACATCTCGGATGGGCCCTGCCCTCTTGGCCCTGCAACCCACGCCTTGCTCACAAGCCTGCCCCAGGTTTCCCAGCTCAGGATTTCCTGGTCTCCAGTCACCATCCTGCAGCACCCCAGCCCAGCCTGATGTACCCCCACTGTCCCAGCTCCCAGATGGCCCCCCCTCCCTGGGCAGGTCCCGACCAGGCCCAGGAACGAGCACTGCTGGGGAGCCACTGCACTGCGCAGGCTGTCTCCCTGGTGACCCAGGCAAGCTCTGCCCCTCTCCCGCTCAGCGTCCTCTGCTCTTCCAGGTTGGGACTCAGCCAGGGTCCCGTGGGCACAGAGCCTCACATTCACTGCCCCCTTGTCTCCCAGAACCGTTTCAGGCCTGGACAGGCTTCTACACGTCCCGCAGTACGCTCAAGGGGCTGGCGCGGCGGGCGAGCGCCCTGCTGTCCGCCGGGGAGTCCATGTTCACGCGCTTCATGTGGCCGGCCCCCCACGGAGCCCTGGACCCCTCCTGGGCCCTGCAGCAGCTGCAGCAGCTCCGCTGGGCCGTGTCTGAGGTAACGCCACACCTCTCAGCCAAGATGGCAAGAGCGGAACGTCTTCAGTGTCCCCACAAATCCCCCGAGCCCCCAGGGGACTAGAGGCCCCACTTTACAGAAGAGGAAACTGAGATCTGTTTGGTCACCAGGCTGGTGTGTGGTGGGTTTGGCCTAAGGCTGGGCCCAGGTCTGGCAGCATCTAGCCGAGGGCCTCTGTAAGCTTGGAAAGTTATGTGCAGCCAGTTTTACTGGGAGAAATAACAGGCAAAGCAAGGCCACATTACAGTCCAACCGTCCTGCCTGCCTCCAAGGCTCAGCTCTGCCACTTGCTAGCTGTGTGACCTCAGGACTATGGCTTTTCCTCTCAGAGACCTAATTTCCTCTCTCTCTGTGAAACGAGGATGCACGCCCACCCTGGAGAATGTTGGACAACTGAAAGCAATGACATGTAGCCAGCCTGGCACAGTGTCAGCCACATAAGTTATTCATAGATTTCCACCTCCACTCGCCACCACTCCCCTTCCCCTTTGTACAGATGGGAAAACTGTCTCTCCTTTAACTGGTCCTCAGTTATCTGGACAGAAAATGGCAATGCCAGCCACGACAATTTGACAGTTACCTAGAGGGAGTTGCTGGCAAAGTTTTCCATTGCGTCAAGGCAAAATGGACTTTTTGAGTCTGTCCGAAAGGGTTGAGCATTATTTCTGTTAAGTGGAAATAATCCTTGTGTCTCCCTTGGGGTCATAGAGGAGTGTAGACGTCACGTTACAGAGTGCGTCTGGGAAGATGGAGTCACAGAGGTAAAGGGGGGGGAGCCCCTTTCCAGAAGCCTCTTTTTTGCCCAAAGTGAGGTGTCTGGCTGTGGGTTTTCACATGGTCGGGAAGAGTTGGGCAAGTTCATCAGCCTCTCTGAACCTCTGTCTCCTCTTCTGTGACACAGGGACAAACCTTACTTCTGCCCCTGGCACATGTTGAGAAAACAAGAGCCAGTGCAGGTGGGTGCCGGGCGGAGTGGGCATCACAGCGACAGGTTCTAATCCCCTTCTCCCCGGCCTCGTGGTCGGCAGGTCCAGCACCACGACGCCGTCACCGGCACCGAGTCCCCCAAGGTGAGCGACATGTACACTGAGCATTTGGCCGCGGGGATGCGGGGTGTGCGCAAGCTGATGGCCACCATCGTCCTGGAGGGGCTGCAGCCCACGGCCGGGGAGCAGCAGGAGGCAGCCAGCTTGGGTAAGCAGGGCCCCTAGGGCCGCAGAAGCCCTGGCCCCTCTCTGAGAAGCCAGCCGGGGGCTGGGGCAGGGGGGCACAAGAAGGATATGAGCCTCGGGCCCTGGCGCGCCACCCTCGTCTGCCCCTGGTGAGCGCTGAGAGCTCAGACGAGTGGCACCCTCACCTCTCCGAGCCTCCATGTCCTCATCCGAGGAAAGAGGACATGTTGGCATTATGATTAGGACGTTACCCCAGCTGGCACAGACCGAGCATTTCCTTCACAAGGTATTTAAGCCTCACAGAACCCCCCTAAGATGGGACCTGGTGTCCTTCTTTTATAGCTGGGGAAACCGAGTCAGAACAGAGAGGGGGTGTTCCTTGTCTGGGGTCACACAGGAAGGAAGGAGTAGAGCAGGGATTTGAACCTCGCCCCGTGCTGCACGCCCTGAGAGATGTGGGCGTGGCCGGGGCCCCCCCCAAATGCCTGGCTCGCAGTGTCTCTTCCCCCGCACGGCTTGGGTGGGAAACATCTCGGCCCCCGGTCAACCAGCCTCTTTGACCGCAAGGGTTTCACACACATAGGGTGCTCGGTTGTCTCAGTTTGCCCGGAATGAGGGGATCCCTGGGAAAGGAATTTGCCGGGCACGAGGCCTGCTCTGCCCCCCTGCCCCCGACATGCAGCCCTCGCTCTTGTCAGCTTGAACTCCCTGAGTTCCCCCCTCTGGCCTTACCACCCCCCACCCCCTGGGCACCCCCTCCCCTTCACCCCTGGCTGGAGCAGCCCTGCCCTCCAGATGCCAGCAGAGTGGGGAGGCATCCTGGAAAGGGAGCGCAGGCGGGGGCCGGACCTCACAGCTGGGTGGGGGCGCGGTTCATGGGGATGGGCACATGGGAGGCTGCCCCATGCCACACGGAGAGGAGAAGACGGGAGGGACGTCCCGGGCAGAGCCCACAGCCGGGAGGTAGGGGCGTCCCGAGGGATCTGGATGTCGCCCGACCTGGCCACAGCGTTAAGGCACCTGCATGACAAGAAGGAGCAGAGAGGGCCGCTGGGGCCACGTCGCAGCAGCCTTGGTGCCGGGTGAGGCGATGGGACGTGACCTCAAGCTCCAGAGAGTCTGCAGTCGTTCCTGGTGCCAAGGGCTCAGAGCCGGGGTCGGTCCTCGAAGCCATGTCACCCGAGCAGGCAGCCCTGCCTGTCTGTAAAGTGGAGCGACGGGGAGACAAGGCATGGGGAGCAAACGGGACGTCAGTGGTCAGTGCCGGACGCAGAGCGGCGCTCAGGGCGGGCGGCTCCTCCCCGCCTCTGAACCGAGCTGCAGCACTGAGTAGAACGGGCTGCCTGCCCGGGTGGCATGGATGAGCCCCTCCTGCCTGCCCCTGGCCCTCTCCCCAGCTCATCCCCCCAGAGTCCCTGCAGAACTGGGTCTCACCTGCTTTGGTTTTCCTTGTCCTGAGGGGCACCCGGGGGAGGTGAGTGAGCCCAGTGGTGGAAAGTAAGGCCTCGTCTCTGTGTGCAGGCGCGGAGGCTGGGGGTCACTTGGCTGTGGTCTACAACCCGCTGGCCTGGACGGTCACCACCATCGTCACCCTGGCCATTGGCTTCCCCAGCGTCAGCGTCACAGATGAGCTGGGCTACCCTGTGCCCGCCCAGGTATGGGAACAAAATCCTGCTGGAGAAGCATATGCCAGGGGCTGGGCACCCGCCCGGGCCGAGCACTCTATACTTACAGTCTCCCTGGCCCTGCCAAGAGGCTGTAATTGCCCCTGATTTTCAGAAGTGGAAACTGAGGCTTGGAGAGGCAGGGTCACTGAGGTCATTGAAGGCCCCACTTCAGCTGTCCCAACTCTAGGAGGGTCTCATCCACAGCAGGCACTGGATGGGAAGCTTCCCTCCCTTTCCCTCCTTTAATGGAATGTCTGTAATCTCATCCAAACCCCTGCTTTTGCATGTGGAAAGTCCTCCGGGGGGCTCGAAGGGGTGCTCTAATAAGAAGTTCTGATGTTAGGAGCTGGAGCCTGGCCTTCCTCTCCTTGTACCACCCGTAAGAGCGTCCATCCAGGGTGAGTCGGGGGTCCATCCTCATCCCTTCCTGCAGCCTGAAAGCAACCCCGGTTCCGGAGGGCACCGTCCGTGTCTCCCAGCAGGCCCTTCCTATGGGAGGAGGGGGAGGTGCTGAGCATCGCTCAGCCGCTCAGCGAGCGCTCCCAGCATGCTCCTAGGGCCGGCACTGAGCTGAGGGCTGGGGCCCTGGAGCCCAGGGAGACCCAGGCCCCTCCCTTGAGGCCTCGCCATCCAGTGGGGAGCAGACACGCAGATGGACAGCTGTGGTGCAGAGTGATGGCCTGGGGCCCAGAGGAGGGTCCCTAACTGAGACCAGGAATGAGGAGGCGTTCAGCATCCAAGGGAAGAGAGAGGGCAGGGTGCTGGTTTGTGCAGACACAGCACCTAACATCACCCTTCTGCACCCTAATTTAGCCAGTTTATAGTAAATTCACTCAACAAGTACTTCTGGAACACCTGCTGTGCGTCAGGCCCCGTTCCAGGTGCTGGGGGTACTGAAGTGACCAGACAGGCATCTGGTCAAAATAAGAAATCTTTGAACATGGCAAGGGTGCAGAGACAAAAAGGAGAGCAGAAATCAGGGGTTGGGGCTTGTTTTAAAGTAGGGCAGGCAGGTAGTGGCAGCACGGATCAGGCAGTGTCGGCTGGATTTCAGAGAAAGGCTGTGTTGGAGGGTGTGCGGGGCAGTCGTGAGTTTGCTAACGTCCCCCTCCCCCCAAAAAGGCCTCCTCACTGGGGCTCAAAGACTGTGCGTCTCTCCTAGAGAGCTGGGATGGGCATGGCTGCGTGTGCCAGGGCCCTCTTTCAGCCGCCCCAGTTGGGTCACTCGGGGACAATCGGGTCCCTTGGGGATGAGTTAACCTGAGCAGAGTCCTCCGTGGAGGTGGGAGGGCTGGGGAAAGGGAAGGCCCTCTAGGTGGAGGGAGCAGGGCAGACAGGGCAGGAGGCAGCAGGGAGGGCAGTGCTGAGGCTGGGACTGCACTGGGGGCCTGTCCTGCGGGGCCTGAAGGCCTCTTACCCGGGAGCAGATTGCAGGGCTTGGAAGGCTTGTGCTGGTGGCTGGGATGGGTGGAGACAGACCAGTGAGGACACCAGCTTGGTCCAGGGAGCTGCTGAGCAGCTTTGACCAGGCAGGAGCCAAAGGGAACAGAAAGTGGGAGGCTGAGGGTCCTGGGCATGCCGAGAGAGGCAGGGATGGCTGGGGGAGTCAGATAACTGGGGGAGGTGAGGACGGCTGGGGGTGGGGTGGGGGTGGGGATGCCTTGGAGGTGAGTGCTGGAAGGGCTATCACTGAAGGGGTGCAGGAGTAGGGTGGGGAAGCTGGTACACCCAGCTGTGCACATCCAAGTGAAGGCATCTGGCAAGGAGTCATACCCATGGGTGCTAGGTTTCAAGAGGGGTTACAGGTTAAGACCTGGATTTTGGAGTCACTGCTTTTAGCTAAAGAGTGATGTGTTCCACTTGAGTAAGAGAAGGCTTGAGGGACCTCATAGTCTCTTCAGAAGATCACTCAGTGGTTCCCTCAGGCTGATGTGTTCCGTGGGGTTCCCAGAGGGTAAAGCCATGCAGGGAGGAGAGCTCAGCACCATCCTAGGGGTAGAAGGACACTGCGGCCTTGGGGGGTAATGAGCGCTCTATTGCAGGAGGCATTTAAGCAAAAGGGCTCTCAGGGAGACCCCGGTGCCTTCCAGCCCTGAGAGCCGCTGTTTTGTCCTGTCCCTCGGCCTTGCAGGTCCAGAACGCAACTGGGACCCTGTCTGCATATGACTTGCTTATCCTGACCACAGTCCCGGGCCTCAGCTACCGACACTACAGCATCAGGCCCAGCTCAGGGGCCCCGGAGGGTATGGGGGAGCTGGCTGCCACTGTGGCTGCTGCCCGCCAGTTTGGCCGCAGGCGGAGGGGACAGACCAGGCATGGGAGCCGGCACCTGGTGCCTGTGGAGAACGACTGCTACACCATGCTCCTGGACCAGGACACCAACCTGATGCACAGCATCTGGGAGAGGTGGGGCAGCCATGGCCGTCTCTGAGGCACAGGCATGCCGT